>NW_028270190.1:29279142-29625808 GCF_037043375.1 Chiloscyllium plagiosum | reverse complement strand
TCCCCTGCCAATTCCTTCTCTCCTTCCCTGCACCTACTACTCTCCTCTCCGCCACACACTCTCTCTCCTCCTCAGCCACATCTCTTTCTCTCCATTCCACTTCATACAACCTCTATCTTCACCTGTCATTCTCTCTCTTATCCCTGCCGTACTGTCCCTCTCCTCCGTGCCACACTGTCTCGCATTGTCTCCTCTCCCCTGTCAGACTCTCTCAGTCTGTCTGTCTCTCCTCCCCGCCGCAGTCTCTCTCTCTCTTCTCCTCCCGCGCTCTTTATTTCTCTTTCTCTCTTCCACGACCACTCGCTCTGTTTCCTCACCTGCCACGCTCTCTTCCTAACCCACCACACTCTCCCGTCATCAGTCACACTCTGTCTCTCCACTTCCCTGCCAACCCCTCTCCATCCTCAACTGCCAATCACTGTCTCCTCCCCTGCCACAGAGATACTCTCTCTCTCTCATCCCACCTGCCACACTCCCTCTCTTTCCTGTTTGTGGCAGGCGAGGAGAGATGGAATTTGTGGAAGAGGAGTAGAGACAGTATGGCGGAGAGGAGAGAATGTGGCTGAGAAGGAGAGAGAGAGACAGTTTGACAGACGAGGAGGGAGGGTGAGTGGCAGAGGTCGAGAGAGCGAATATGTGTGGCAGGTGACGAGAGAGAGAATGTGTGGCAGGTGAGGAGAGAGTATGTACCGGGGAGGAGAGATAGAGAGAGTGGAAGGCATGGAGAGAGAGAGAATGGCAGAGGAGGACATAGTGTGTTCGGGGAGGAGAGAGGAAGTTTGTGTGAGGAGTTTCAGGAAGAGCAACAGAGTTCCCATACAACATTACCTACAGATTGTTGAGGTAGCAACCATGTTAAGTAAGCCAGCATCGCTAGCTATTATAAAGTGCTAGACACACAAAAAGGCAGTTATATGGTGGTTAAGGGTAATCAGACAGGAGATGAAGCGACCAGAATGGCTTCTGTGTGCACTTGAGTTTTCATTGCGCCCCAGATGTGTTTAGATCCAGAACCTACAATACCAGACGTCATTGCGATTCAAAGTAATAGCTTAACAAATACTGTGAGACAAATGGGAGCCAGGCGAAACCCAGAAGGCCTGTGGAGCACAGAGGAAGTTTGTGGTGACACCGACCCCTGTGTTGACCATTCTCAAATCTGAGGCACATGGGTTGTATCACCGTGCTCGAGGTGAAATACAGAGGAAGGTAAGAAAGGACGGGTTCGGGTCACCTTACTTGCAAGCCTCAGTGGATTACATATTGTCACAATGTAATGTCTGTGCTGAAAGTAATAAAAGAAAGGGGATAGATACCTCTATAGGACACATACCAAAAGCTGAGTGATCATTGAAGCATTTGATGATCGACTATGTGCACCTCCATCTAAAGATTCACGGGGATGCATGGTAGTGCAATTCTTCACAAATGAAGTTTTTCCGAGTATTAGTGTACTGTCAGAGATCAGTTCAGACAATGGGTCTGCCTTTATCCAAATAATTTTTCAGGTAGTGCTGTAGACTGTGAGGTTCAGTCAGAGATTTGAATGCCTGTATCATCCCCAGTCACAAGGTACTTTGGAACTGATAAATGAAATTTCAGAGGACAAGTTAAATAAAATGTGTGCAAGTACCAATCTTAATTGGTTCGAAACGCTGGCTCTGATTCTGATTAACTACAGTGTGCAGACTAACAGCATGGCTAACTTGCAAACACATGAAGTGCTTACTGGTAGACCCATGCCATGCCCAGGTGGAGGAGTCCACATGAACTACCTATGTGGGAACAATTGCAACTTGAAATTAAGCACTACAAGCAACATCTAACTATGATACATGAGTCTATCCACCTTCTCTCTATTCTCACCGGTCAATCTCTCACTCTTTCTCTGCTAACCTCCCTCTGCCTCTCCTTCATGCCACATTTTGTCCTCCCCTCCACAATCTCTCCTCCTCTGCCACACTCTGTCCTCCATTGCGACTCTCTCTCCTCCCTTGCCACTTTCTCTCTTCCTCTGCCACACGCTCTCTCTCCTACCTCCACTCTTTCTGTCTCTCTTCCTCTGCCACTTTCTCTGTCTCTCATCCCCTGCCACTCCATCACTCTACTCCACTGCAACTCTCTCAATCTATCCATAACTCCCACAAACACACTGCTTCCCCTCCTCAGACTCAAACACTTTTTCCTCCACTGCCACACCGTCTATCTCTTGGCTATCCAGCCACTCAAACTCTCTCCTGAACCGCCACTCTCTCAATCTCTAGTCCATTGCCACACAATCTCCGTCTCTCCTCCCCTGATACATTCTGTACTCCAATGGCACCTTCTCTCTCTCCACCCCTGCCACTCTTTCCATGCCTCCTCCTCTAGCACACTCTCCCTCCTCTCCTGCCACAAATTCTGTCTCACAACTCACCAGCCACACACTGACTCTGTCCTCCCCTGGTGATCACCCTCTCTCTTCTCGACTGCCACACTGTTTCTATGTCCTCGCCTGACATATTCGTTCTCTCTACCCCTGCCACTCTTCCTTCTGCCCTGCCACTCTTGCACTCCTCTCCTGCCACATGTGCTCTTTCTTTCTCCTTCCCGCCACATGCACTTTGCTTTATCTCCCCGTCACCTTCTCTCTCTCCTCGACTGTAACACTCTCCTGGCTGTCATCCCACCTCACTGCATCTCTCCTCCCTTGCCTCTCTCTCTGTCTTCCCCTGCAACCCCTCTCTCTCCTCCACTGCCACAAACACATTCTCTCTCCTCCCCTGCCACCATCTCTCTCTCCCTCCTGCAATTCTTTCTATCTGCCTTCCCCTGCAACTCCCTCTCCATTCCCTGCCGCACTATGTCCTCCCCTGCCAGTCCCTTCATCCCTCATTCCCTGCTACACACACTCTCTCATCCCCTACCAAACAATACACACTCCTCGTCTGCCACCCTCTCCCTCCTCCCCGCCACTCTCTCTTCACCCCTGCCACTCTCTCTTCGACCCTCTCTCCCTCTCACTTTCCTATCCTGCCAGCCTCTCTCCCTTTTTCCATGCCACTCTGTCGTTGTCCTCCCCTGCCACTCTGACTGTCTCTCATCACCTGCTACTCTCTTTCTCTTCGCCATTCTCTGAAACTCTCGTCCCCGCCACAATCACTCTCTCCTCCGTTGCCACACACTCGATCTCTCTCCTCCACTGCCACTCACCTCTCTGCACCCTACCACTCTCTCTCCCCTCCCCTCCTACTGTCCTCATCTTTCGTCCCATGCCACACAATCTCTCTCTCTGCTCCCCGCCACACTCTCTCCTCACCTGCCGCTTTTACTCTCTTCCCCACGCGCACTCTCTCTCTTCTCCGCTGCCATTCACTCCATCACTCCTTCCCTGCGACACACACTCTTTCATCTCCCGTGCCACTCACTATCTCTCGTCTTGCCTGTCACAATGACTCTCCCTCCTCGACTGCCACACTCTCTCTCTCTCCTCCCCTGCCACTGTCTTAATCCTCCCCTGCCAAACACACTCTCCGTCTCCTCCCTGTCTGCACACTCTCCATCTCCTCCCCACCACTCTGTCTCTCGTCCAATGCCACTCTCTCTCTCCTCCCGTGCCACTCTCTCTTCCCTCCCTGCCACACTCTGTCTCCGCCACCACTTCATCACTCCTCCATTGAACTGTCTCTCTTCCGCTGACCCTCTCTATCCTCCCCTGCCGCACCCGTTCTTTCCTTCCTTACCACACATTCTCTTTCCATCTTTACCACACACTCTCTTACCTCCCCTTCCACTCTCTCCATCCCTTGCTTCATCATACACCATCCCTCTCTCCCCTCCCCAGCTACTCTCTCCTCACGTTCCACTCTCTATCCTCTCCTGCCACAATCACTATCTCTCCACCCCTGCCACCCGCTCCCACTCCTCCCCACCACACTTTGTCTCTCCGCACTTGCCACTCACTCTCTCTCCTGTCCTGCCACTCTCTCTCATTCGCTGCCACTCTCTCCATCTCTCTCACCCCTGCCACACTCTAACCTCCCCTGCCACTGACTATCACTTCCACTGTCACTGTCTCTCCTCCCTTGCAACTCTTTGTCTCTTCTCCGCTGCCACTCTCTCTGCCTCCTTCTCGCCATTCACTCTCTCTCCTGTCCTGCCACTTCTCCTTCGCTGTCACTCTCTCCATCTCTCGTCCCCGACCACATACACTCTCTATCTTCCCCTGCTACACTCTGACCTCCCCTGCCTCTCTCTATCTCTACCACTGCCACTCTTTCTCCTCCCCTGCAAATATGTCTCTCCTCCCCAGCCACTCTCCCTCTCCCCTCCCCTGTCTCTACCTTTCTCCTCCACGCCACACACACTCTCTCCTCCTCAGCTACATCTCTTTCTCTCCCCTCTCCTGTCACACAACCTCTATCTTCGCCTGTCATTCTCTCTCATCCCTGCCATACTGTCCCTCTCGTACCTGCCACACTCCCTATCCTCACCTGCCAGACTGTCTTTATCTGTCTCTCTCTCTCTGCTCTCCAGCCGCACTCTCTCTCATGGTCTTCTCCCCTGCCAGAGTCTCTCTAATTCTCCTCGCCCGCTGCCTTTCATTCTCTTTCTCTCTTCCGCAGCCACTCTCTATGCGTCCTCACCAGCCACCCTCTCCTCCTAACCCACCACACTCTCTCCTCGTCTACCACACTCTCTGACTCTCCACTCCCCTGCCAAACTCTCTCTATCCTCACCTGCCAAACACTTTCTCCTCCCTTTCACACTCTCTCACAACTCCCCTGCCACACAAACACTCTTTCCCTCACCTCACCTAAGCACTCATTCCGTCTCCAGCTTGTGGCAGGAGAGGGGAGATAGAGAGAGTGGCAGGGGAGGAGAGAGAGTGGCAGGGAAGTAGACAAGGAGTGACAGGGGAGGACAAAGTGCGGCGGGCAGAAGAATGTGTGTGTAGTTGGGCGGAGACTTGTGTGGCAGGGAAGGAGTGGTGGAGATAGTGGGAGGCGAGGAGCGACAGAGTGGCAAGAGAGGAGAAAGTGCGGCGGGGAGAAGAGAGATTGTGTGGCAAGTGTCGAGAGATGGAGAGTGTGGCAGGGGAGGAGAGACGGAGTGGCAGGGGAGGATAGAAAGGGAATGTGACAGGCGAGGACAGAGAGAGAAAGTGTTACAGGCGAGAAGAGAGAGGGTGAGTGGCAGGGGTGGAGAGAAAGAATGGCAGGGGAGGACAGGGTGTGGCAGGGGAGGACAGAGGAAGATTGTATGGCCGGTGTGTAGAGATGGAGAGAGTAGTGGGGAAGGAGAGGATGTGAGTGGCAGGGGATAAAAGAGATAGAGTGTGTGGCAGCTAAGGAGAGAGAGGGATTTTTGGGCAAGTGAGGAGAGATTGCGTGTGTATGCCAGGGGAGGAGAGATTGACAGTGTGGCAGGGAGGAGAGAGTGGCCGGCGAAGAGAGGGAAAAAGTGGTTGGGGTGGAGAGAGAAATTGCGTGTGGTGGGGCAGAGAGAGAGAGAGAGAGGGAGAGAGAGCGTGTGGCAGGGAAAGAGAGTGAAAGAGCGCCTGTGGTAACGGAGGAGTGAGAGTTTCGCATGGGAGAAGAGACAGTGTCAGGGGAGGAGAAAGAGAATGTGGCAGGCAAGGACAGAGTCAGTGTGGCAGGTGAGAAGAGAGAGGGTGATTTTCAGGGGAGGAGAGATATAGCGTGCGGCAAGTGAAGAGAGAGACAGAATGTGTGGTAGGGAAGGAGAGAGGGTGTGTGTCGGGGAGGACAAATGGAGAGAGTGTCAGTGGTGGAGAGAAAGAGTGGCAGGGGAAGTGAGAGAGGTAAATTTTGTGGCGGGGATTAGAGATGGGTAGAGTGTCGGGGAAGGAGAGAGAGTGAGTGCAGGGGAGCCAAGAGATAGCGTTTGACAGCGGAGGAGAAAGAGAGAGAGTTTCTGGGCGAGAAGGAGAGCGTATGCGTGTGTTTGTGGCCGGGGAGGGGAAATTGAAAGACTGGCAGTGGAGGGGAGAGAGAGAGAAAGTGGTCAGCGAGAAGAGCGAGAATGTGGCAGGGGACGAGAAAGAAATCTCATGTGGAAGGGGAGGAGTGAGGGAGAGCGCATGTGGCAGGGAGGGAGAGTGAAAGAGCGACTGTGGCAAGTGAGGAGTGAGAGATTGACATGGGAGGAGAGAGAGTGTCAGGGGAGAAGAGAGAGAGAATGTTTCAGGCAAGGACAGAGAGGCGGTGTGGCAGGCGAGAAGAGAGAGGGTGCTTGACAGGGGTGCAGAGTGACAGTATGTGGCAGGTGAGGAGAGAGATTGTGTTTCGAGAAAGAATGATGGAGTGATCGGCATGGGTGGAGAGAGAGTGTGGCGGGGGAGGACAGAGTGTGGCAGGGGAGGAGAGAGGGAGATTGTGTGGCAGGGGAGTAGAGATGGAAATAGTGGCGAGGAAGGAGATAGAGTGAGTGGTAGGGGAGCCGAGAGATAAAATGTGTGGCGGTGGAGAAGAGAGAGAGTTTGTTGCGGGGAGGAAAGAGAGTGAGTGTTTGTGTGTGGGGGTGGGAGGGGCTGGCAGGAGAAGAGAGACAGTGTGTGTGTTATGGGGAGGAGAGATTGAAAGCGGGGCAGGGGAGGAGAGAGAGGCTTACAGAACCGAAGGGACTGTTGCTATGTTGTACTTTCTTTGCTCTGATTTTTTTCTTTGAATGTCAATTTACCATAAGTCCATCCAACGGGTAGACACAACAGAAATGGAAGCATAGCGATAGACAACAGGTTTGTGGTTTCACTGTTAGATGTTAATATGGAATCCTTGCCTCATGACCTCTTGGAACATGATGTTGACAAGGGACATATCAAACAAAACGTGCAGAAAGGAAATTTCTTGGTACTTCCTTATCATGACTTTTGTAATACGTAAGATGCCAAGAAAAGCTTGTTTTGACGAAAGTGCAGATAAGCGCAATCGAAAACATATCAGAAGAAACATCCAAAAAATCTCTTTAAATGGCCAGCGGACTAGGTTTAATTAATGGCTCCCATCCTGTCCTACGTCTTATGGCGATCTAGCAACATGCCTCAAATGAGTGTTGCGGCCTTTGACAAAAGGAACAATACCTGCTGATTCACATATTCAAGCCCTTGTCATGCTACATTAAATCTTGTCTGCATCCTGACACTCTTCGTCATTATTCCATAGCGTGGTCGTCTCGTTGGAGTATCGTCTCGTGGCAGAGCGGTTGTTGATATTGATTGACAAATTGGAAAACAGCACAACCCATATTCATGATCCAGTCCTTTTGCAATTGGAACGGAGGATGCAATTACTCCAGTTATTGCTGAGAGGCTTCAAGTCACATTTTGGAGTGGATGCGAACTTTTAACTTTCTGACTTCAAGATTCCAAAAGAAAACTGCATAATTCCTATTACACAATATGTGGCAACCGTATTTTGTCATTTGCAAATTCTAGGAAAGAACTGGTGACGACTGTTTGAGGATAAATACACATCTGCCATGTTGCAAGTTTTTTGACGTCCTTTGTTAGCGTCACGACCACTGAAAATGACCATAGAGCACAGAATAGGACAGCACAGTACCTGTTGTTCAGAAGTAGATCTGACGTATTAACCGGTCATAAAAGGCTGCAACTTTGGAATATAATGCAATAATTCTGAAAATTACGGACTTTGTATCGATATGACGAATACAATTGTTCTCTGTCGAACAAAAGTCGACGTCACTGAGTTTATTAGAAAACTTTCTTTTTCATAATTCATTCTGGCATTAATCCGTGACCAGCTGACTTGGTGCTTGTGATCGCTTCAAAAGGCGCGATGTACTCAGGGTTGATCACCGGAAAGATAAAATGACGAGCAGATAAAGGAATTTTTCAATCATTGACGGGGAAAGGATGATTAGATTAGTGAGTGCTGTGGGGCCTGAGAACCCAATGCTCTGCGAGAAACATATGGAGACACAGCACATTCTTCACGAACTTAAACTGTCATGTTGTCGTCCTTACCTGGTGTCATTATCCTAACTAATCGTATTAGCTTACGTTGTCTTTCAGACTAATCATTTTCTGCCACAATGGCCTTCTACCTTACACTTAACCTATCACATTTCACAACGATTATTTTAAGCTTTCGCTCATCTGTCACGTGATTTGACAAGCCTATCATATTATGTGTCCATTACTCTCAGCATTAGCTCATCTATTGCTCGTCTGTTACATGATTCTATGCATTGCTTCGTCAATTTAAACATACAACTGCCAAAGTAATTTTCATATTAGATGCTTCTATGCATTGCACTATTAATCTAAACATACAACGGCCAAACTAATTTCCATATATTCCCCCCTTTGAGATCTATTGGTCTGACGTAGAGAAAGAATACAATGAGCTGGAGGAGTAAAGGCCAAACTGGTAGTTACAGTCCCAAAAGCGGGAAGGAATAATTCCACGATCCAATTCTCAAAGGATTCTCCTCCGTGCCTGGTGTCAATGGGCCAAAAACACGTCACTCAATATCCAGAATAGGAAAAATAACCCAAAGACTCTCACAATCTAAGCTCGCATATGACACAAATTTATTCAGGCGTATTTGTCTGGAAAAGGCTTCAGCACGTCAGTGGTTATGAGATCATAATAATTCAGCGTTGGAGTATTATTTGAAGAGGGAGATGTTCGGCAGAACCACAGGAAACTGCCGTGCAGTGAGACGTACTAAAACAAGTCTCAGAAGAGGTATAGCACAGCAAGAGACAACTGCAACAATATTCATCATGATACCTGCAACAATCCCAATCTTGGCAAGTCAAGCTCGCCATCCATACTAAACGCTATCCAGCCAGTGAAAAAAACTGATGGCTGGGCCCTGCATTTTCCTTGAGCTCTTGTCTGAGATACTTCAGCTTATCCGTCGCCTTAATAAATGTTCCCTCCATGTTAGTATTATTGGATATGACGGTGCAGCAATGTTTCCCAAACATCACACCTTTTTTGGCTAACAACCAGTCCAAAGGCTATTTCACCATGTCGTTTTGGTAGTTGCATCCAATTGCTCCTCCAAGGCTGAGAGGGCATGATCAGTGGAATTTATGAATCACTGCTGGTTTTAAAAATGTATTTTAATCCATTCTGCATTTTTGTGAAGTCCTGTAGGAGGATGAAGTGACTCCCACCCTGTGGCGATTTTGCTTCGAGCCTTGAATTTGAATGGTAATGCCACTTGGCTGACTGATACTATAAATTTGCATTGTAAGGTCAGGGGCACACTCCCGTCGCCGCCTGTGTAAGTTGTTCGTAATAGAGAGTCAATGTGGGCCCGGAGTGACACATCAACCTCAAGGAGGACCAGAACACGAGTGCAGGTCAAATCCCAGCCAGAAGGAAGCGTCGGACCCTGCCCCTCTTCCAAGCCACACGCCACCAGGTGTCTGCTAACGTGATGTGCAGCCAATTCAGAATGAACCATAGATGCGGGTCATGGCTTCAGAAGTTGTGTCAGTCCGAAGGTGAACTGTGTCCCCACAATGGCGTACAAAATGGCCTACCGGCACAGAGACATTCCATCTGAAACAGTCAAATCTTAAGCCTTTATGCACCGTGAAAGTAGCCATGGGGAAGGTTTGATGTCTTTTAGTGGTAGACTAAGCGGTACCACAATTACACAACTGTCGAAGTTGCTGCCTGACGTTTTCGTTCCGTTGCTTATACGTGGAATCCTGCATGAGGAGGCACCAGAGAAGGTACTTGTGTTGCACCGGTGATGACACGTCATTCAGTCAATTGGACGATGGGTTTGTTGTTGTTGCCTTTGAAAGCAAGTGGAAGAGTTATTGGGCAGAGGAGCAACGAAATATGATGGTTTCGCCTCAGTGCACAGGAAGCAGTCCTATCTCGTCAGCAATGCTGCCGTGTAATTTGCCCATTGTTACCACTGGTTACTACAGTCAGCAACCATGCTTGAGGAGTGGGCTCCACACTCCTCATTCCTCTATACCGTTTCCCTAGGCTTTGCAGGGCATTGGCATTATCAAGCGAGATCCACCATGACTGGCAAGTCGATGGTCTACAAGTCTGTACACTCATAGAAAGGTTCACGACTGGGGAATGTCTCATCATTGACCACACCTGGACCATCCCAAGCCATACAATCAGGAGACAGACCACCTTTCACAGACTAATTTCTGATAGTCTTGGAGGCGTAATTATCGGAGAAAACCTCACTCACCAACTGCTCATAGTCTCGTAAAGGGGTATTGATTTGCAGCATGTTCCCTTCTGGCTCTGCAGCTCCTTCCTCAATCTCACCTACCTCAGCTCTGGTGTCAGTCAGCATCTGCGAGACACCTCTAGTGTAACGTTCCTCCACTTGAACGGCTATGGGCAAGTCGGTGCTCAACGCGGAGGGCCCCTCTCTCCTCGGCTCGTTCCAGTTTCTCCGGGAAACGCGCATATACCTGGTCTCCGGGTCTAATATGTCTGTCCTCTTTGTCAGATAGATTCATATTCACAGTTAGTTGTTGCATGTACAACTTAACATCTAGCTGCAATTCTTTCAATCTAGGTCCTTCATACAGAACCCTCCATTTGGCACTGGCATGGTCAACTGGTAAGTATTTATTGCAATGGCACGTTTTTCATGCAATTCCTCTACATGCGCGAGTGAATTAGTGCGAGCGGCAGCCCATTGAGCCATTGTACTTGCGCAAATTTAATTGAACTTAGATTTAAAAGTTCCGTTAATCCTTTACACCATGCCTTGTGACTGGGAATAATACACACATCTAAATCTCGGCTTGATCCTCAAATTCTGCAGCACCCATTCAACCACTCTTTGTCTAAAGGCAGACCCATTGTCTGAGTTGATCTCTGACGCTATGAGAAACTTGAGAATAACTTCATTCGTTAAAAATTTCTCTCCTGTGGCTGTCCCTGAGTCTTTAGATGGAGTTGCCTCTACCCATCTATTGAACCTGTCGATTACCACAAACATATATATTATTCCTCTCAACTTCTTTGTCATGTCCACATCGTCAATCACCACATGTTTAAATGGTCCTTCAAACACAGGTATGTGACCTATAGGGGTCGAGATTCCGTTTTTAACATTATTCTGAACGCATACCTCACATTGTGAAAGGACGTAATCCACAGTCTTATTCTTAATCCCAAAGTGGTTGCACTGAGTCCTGCCTGTCCCCACTTCCAGGGTCCTGACAGGAATGGGTTATTCAGCATTAATCGTTGAGTGGACACCTGAGGTAGGTTCTGCCCCTAGTGGGTATGCTGGTACTAATCGACCTCTTCCAGGTTGACACATGTGGTATAGGGTTCCGGAGGTCTCACGACATAATTGCTGTTTACCTTTAGCTTGCATTGTGGTTCATTCCAGTTCTCGAAAAACCCAGTAGAAAACCACTTGTCATCACATTAGCAACCCGAAATTCCTGGATAAATTCATATGGTTTTGCCTGTTCATGTTGGTGACAGCAGAAGGAATGCATTGCAAAAGCATAGGGTTTAACTAAGATGTGTCAGCTTCTCGATCATTCTTCATTTTTGGGATTTATGCCACTTTTGTCAGACAGGTGGCCACTTGTTTTAGCCCTCTGACAAAAGTCATTCGGATTCAGTTCAATCGCAGAATTATGCTGCCTTTACATCTGTATCATTGTTTGGACATATTGAGCAAATTGGGCCAGTTTCTCCTGACAGGGTTTGGTTTAGGAAGAGAACTGCAATTCCCGCCATAGCCCCTTGTTTCAAACGGCTCATGCCACTAACCCCAATGACAGCAGCTATGAAGGTGGATACCGATGTTGGATTCTGCATCTTCAGAGCACGGGAAGGTTTATTATCGTGGGATGGGCAGGGAACAGTCAGGAGATATTAGGGGAAAATCCCCATTGCTTTCATCAAATAGTGTCTGTATGCCAGATATAGGCTCTGCATTATGAGTAGAATGTAAGTACTTTGTTTTTACAGCGTTTTTAATTTAACTTTTTAATATATGCATATTCCTCAAACTTAGTGTTCTTTTACATTCTCCCAGCTTTTTGGAGATACTTCTTCTGAATACACCTCTACCCGTATCACATGCAGAGTTATTCCAATGGCCAGTAAGGTGTCTTTTCATTTAGTATTGGCGTTATCCTTCCATTTTCTAATTACGAATGAATCAATGCTGCCATGCTTCAACTTAACCATGAGGTAATGACAGAGGTCACTGACAATGTGTTAAGGTATAAAACCAAACGCTCCTGCCAATTAATACTGATTTTGCAATTCAGGGCTTATCCAATTGGTTTATAACTATTCATGAGTACAATCGTTATCAATAATTGAAAGATGGAAACTGAACAAGCGACTAAAACATTTTAAAAGTCACCAATGTAAACTGGAAATTTATTTATTCAAAATTAAATTAAAAAATGTAAACTTCACATAGTGTCCAACCATGCAATCCATTATAATTACTTGGTTCTCGTCCATGAATTCAAATCCCTGATTTGGTACCTTAAACGGTTCGGACCAAACGTTGCTCAATTACAATGCGACAGCATGTGAAAAGACTGAAGCTCTATTAAAAGACCTTGTCTATTTGCATGGTATCAAAATACTTCTAATCCACAAATATTGGCCGAACCCAAACACACAGATATTCACAATAGGGTTTTAATTCTTGTTACATGATTTTCACAGCATAATGTTCAACCAATACTTATTTTCTCAGTGATAGAGGCAAATTAATATAGAATAAAGCTACAACTGGTACTCCATAATCACCAATGAGATGTAACATCTTCAGCGGAAACAAAATAGTCCGAAACAAAGACAAATCATTTCTGTTAGAATCATTTTCTGAAAAGTATATTATTGGTTTGTGATATTTAGAATCTGTCTTCATACTTTCAGTTTTACAATATTTAACGAATATTCAAGTTCACGTAATTCCTCTACTCAATCAGCAAATGTGATAGTCAGAGATGATTTGCGTTAATGTTAGGTGTAGTTTATTATTTTAAATGAAATTGAGCTGGGACCTGCTCTCATCCGAGGCCAGAATGATTCTGCACCTGAGGCCACGACTTAGTGTGGCTGCTTTTACTTCCTTTAACCAATTATTTCATTCGTCCAACAAGTTGGGGTGAAAGGTGTGAAACTGATCTTTGGCAGCCACATGAAAATATGGGGAATTTGCAAGCAAGTTTGTACTGATGTTAAATGGTGCAGAGTCTAAGGGGAAAACATATATATTTTTTTAAAAAAGGCTCGTTATGTCGTCTTCGTCCATATTAAACTGATTGAATTTAAACAGGGTTGGATTTCATAGCAGCATAAAAATGTGGTTAGTTAGAAGTTGACAGTAGAGCTGACTTGGTCCGTAAGAAGAACGGGTGGGTTAATATTTCATTAGTATTACCATTCATTCATGAAATTGGTTTTTCATAATCACTGGTAGTTTCCTGAATCCCTCAAAAGAAATCGTCCTAAATTTCCAAAATGCAAAATAAATTCGAAACAGTCCTGTATGTTGAGCTCCAAAAATAAAAAAAAAACAAACATTCAATCACCATCAACCAAAGGTGCATTCAAACCAGATCACAAACAGTTAACCTTTCTGCAAACTGCAAGGATTCACACGCACGGACACACCCACACACACACGCACACTTATTTGAGCAGAGCCATCATTCTTTTAGTACGGGGGGGGCACTTTATCCATGTTATCATCTTCATCCAGGGACTACCCTTCAGGTCCTGACCATTATTCCATCTTCAACTAGTCCCAACCGTCCCGTGCTGCTATCGGTCAGGCCTTCCTCTGAACACGCTTTTCTACCCCATTTTGCCCCTTCTGTGGCTCATTTTCCATCTGGGCCTATTCAATACTCCGCTTACAGTTGAGAAAATCCGCGTAGAGCTTTGTTCTCGTACTGTCCGAAGGAACCTACGTTCCTCGTCTAAATTTCCCTTTGTGTTTTTGCCTTTTTCACTTGCCCTCAAAACACCTTTCTCTCTTTCTGCCTTTCGTTGATTAACCCCTTCACAACCTCCCATCTCTGATTCAGTTCAGCTTTCTCGTCCTTGTCCTCAACCCATTCAATTTCTCCTTCTATTTCCACCGTTCCCTTTATCAAAGGTGATGGCTTTGTGTTTTCTGTTATCCAGTAGGTAGAAGTTTGCCCAGTTCGCCTAAGTCCCGACTCAAATAAAGTTTATCTTTCTGAACTCCACTTTCCACAGACTGCTTTTTTGTTCTTTAGCAGCCTGCCTGGTCACTATCAGCTTTTCTACCTCTCATCTGAAAAATGTTAATATTTCTGCCTTCCATTCCCTTTTGAACTTCCTCTTTTTAGTTTTACCTTTTGTTTGTGGTTCTTAATTAAAGTGAGCGGCATGGTGGCACAGTGGTTAGCACTGCTGCCTCACAGCGCCAGAGACCCGGGTTCAATTTCTGCCTCAGGCGACTCTCTGTGTGGAGTTTGCACATTCTCCCGGTGTCTACGTCGGTTTCCTCCGGGTGCTCCTGTTTCCTCGCACAATCCAAAAAAAAAAGTGCAGGTCAGGTGAATTGGCCATGCTAAATTGCCCGTAGTGTTAGGTGAAGGGTTAAATGTAGGAGTATGGGTCTGGGTGGTATATGGGTTAGTGTGGACTTGATGGGCCTGTTTCCACACTGTAAGTAATCTAATCTAAAGTAAACCCTTCTATTTCAACCTGTTTATATCAAATGTGCATTATTTGGCCGTTCTGATAGAAATTTCTGAGTTTTCTCCCCATTTTTCGGTGAAATTACAATATTATTTTTTGTGACTGGGAATTTCTTACTCAATATTTCAACTGTTCTCCCTTTGGTGATGTTAAAAATTATATCAGTCCAGTTATCGTACTGTAATTGTCTTGATACTACTTAACAGTCCAGTGGCGCTTGGGAAAATGTGGTTATTCTCAGTTATTTTTACTTTAGTCATCTATTACCAAAGTGCCGGCATTCAATTTTAATCAGGATCAATAATACCAACGATGAAGTAGTCTTTCCTGACTTGTTCTGCCTTTATAGAGCACTTCTATTTCTAGACCGGTATCCATAAAACATTCCTCCCTGACTGCACAAACACCTTAATTCGCTGTGGCATTATTCGCAATATCATCTTGCCCTGACCGTTCAGATTCTCTTTACCGGCACAGGAGTATCCACAGGGACTTTCCAACCGTCCCATTAAGACCTGATAATTTCCTAGTGCGGCATCTGCAGGATGGTCCAGCCTGACTGTTTAGACGCTCGTTACTCGCAAGGTGGTGTCCACAGTGATTTTCTAACACTTCGTGTAATTCTATCTCAGCCAATCGCTTTACTCTGCACTTTATCACACCACTGTGCAGTATTCCTGAATAATCCTCTGCGTCTCCTGAAATTTCAACTTACTACCGGACTCTTTGGTTCTTTGGATCAGAGAAACCTTTCAGCTGCTTTTCTGCACGTCTGCATCCCCGAGATCATCCCTCACTCAATAGAATTTAATCCAAAATATCAGAAAAATGCTCCTATGTATTTAAGCTTGGCCAAACCTAATTCTGCCAGGCTCAGGAGGGTCCCCAATCGACTGGGGAGCGCCGTCTGCCTGCCGCCTCTGTTCAGAAGTTTTTTTCTTCCCCCGAGTCTACTCGCAGCGCCAAATTTGTTGTCGCAAGTTTGTATGCAATGCTCTG
The DNA here is from genome assembly GCF_037043375.1 of Chiloscyllium plagiosum. Classification (NCBI taxonomy): domain Eukaryota; kingdom Metazoa; phylum Chordata; class Chondrichthyes; order Orectolobiformes; family Hemiscylliidae; genus Chiloscyllium; species Chiloscyllium plagiosum. The sequence continues at coordinate 29,610,119 of NW_028270190.1, read as the reverse complement.
TAACGTTCACAAGGAGGCACAGAACATTCATCGCGAATTTGAACTTTTACTTGCAGAAAAAAGCTGAAACAATCAGACAATTGCTTCCTGGCTGCCCCCGATACTTGGGGCTCACTACTTTATAAAATTTTCTAGTTGCCGTGCTTATCTGGTGTCATGGTAATAACCAATCACACTAGCTTGCATTGCGTTTCTAAATTAATTATCCTCTGCCGCAATGGTCTTCTACTTTACACTTAACCTATCACATTGTGCTACCATCATCTAGCACATACACTCACTTATCACGTGATTTGATTAGCCCACCATATCGTGTTGCCATTATTGACAGAATTAACTAATCTATTACTCATTTGTTATATGATTCTATGCATTGCTCCATCAAGTTAAACATACAACTGCCAAACGAATTTCCACATTACATGTTTCTATGCATTGCTCTATTAATCTCATTATACAACTGATAAACTAATTTCCATTTTGCGTTACTCTATGCATTGCACTATTAATCGAATTATACACCTGCCAAATCAATTTCTTCATCGACATCTGCCTTTTAAGTAAATAGAAGTGTCAAAACATGATCCAGCTTCATTTTGAACAGGATTTTTTGTGCCTTTCCCATGGCTTAGAAAGGAAAGGACTTTTTTGGTGATGTATAACAAACCAACCTTTAATGTGGAATCTGTTTTTCTCTGTCAATGAGCAATTCTTCTGTAATTAGATTCGACTTTGCCTCTGATATACGGCGTGTAATATATGGTGAGAAAAATGCTGACAGTGCCAGACCGTCAAACTGTCTTATATATTGGGACTTCAATATTGTTGCTATTTCGGAGACATGGCTAAAGCAGGGTGAGGAATGGATGCTGCAGGTTCCAGGGGTTAGATCTTTAATTAAGAACAGGCAAGGCGGTAAAAGAAGGGGAGGTGTGACCTTGTTAGCCAAGGTCAGGTGGCTGAAAGAACTTTTGATGAGGAATCGTCTACTGAAGTAGTGTGGGCTGAGGTTAGAGGAGAGGTCACACTGCTTGGAGATTTTTATAGAATTCCGCAGAGTTCCATGGAGGTGAAAGAGAGGATTGGCAACAGTATTCTGCCCAGGCGAGAAAGGAACAGGGTAGATATTATGGAAGACTTTAACTTCCCCAATATTGACTGCATATGCTATAACCTAGTTGGTCAGATAGATCAATTTTTGTGCAATGTGTACAGGAAGTTTTCCTGACGCTTGTCGAAGGAGCGACGAGAGGGGAGGCCACATTGGATTTGCTGTTAGTTAATGAACCAGGCCTGGTGTTTGATTTGGTTGTAGATGAGCACTTTGGAGAGAGTGACTACAATTCAGTTACGTTTTGTTTAGCGATGGAAAGTGATAAGAACATGCCACAGTCAAGAGTTATCGATGGGCAAGGGCAATTGTAATGCGATTAGGCAAGAATTAGAATGCATAGAATCGGTAGCAAAATGCAGGGAATTCATACAATGGAAATGTGGAGCTGGTTTAAGGAATAAATGTTGCGTGTCCTTGATAGGTATGTCCCTGTGAGGCAGGAAGGCAGTGATAAGGTAAGGGAACCTTGATTTACTACAGAAATTGCATCTCTTGTTAAGCAGGAGAAGAACGCTTGTGTGTTGATGAGGCAAGATGGTTTAGATGAGGTAATGGAGAGTTACAGATCAGCCAGGAAGAATTTAAAGAGAGACTTAAGAAGAGAAAAGAGAGGTCACGAGCAATGTTTAGCAAATAGAATAAAGGAGAACCCGAAAGCTCTCTGCAGGTATGTGAGGAATAAAAGGATGACTGGGGTAATAATAGGGCCAGTCAAAGACAGAAACGGGAAGTTGAGAGTGGACCCGATGGAAATCGGAGAGGTCGTAAACGAACATTTCTCATCGATTTTTACTCAGGAAAAGTACAATATTGCAGAAGAGAAGAATGAGGTACGAGATATTAGACTGGAAATGACTGACGTTAGATACACATAGTTGGTATCAAGTCGAGAAGGAGTGAAAGTAGACAAGTTCCCTGGGCCGGATGGGATTTATACGAGGATTCTCGGTGAAGCTAGGGAGGAGATAGCAGAACCTTTAGCTTTGATATTGGAGTCGTCATTGTTCACAGGTTTAGTACGAGAGGACTGGAGGATTGCAAATTCTGTGCCCTTGTTCAAGAAGGGCAGTGGAGATGACCCAGGTAGTTGTAGACCAGCGAACCTTACTTCTGTACTAGGAAAGGTTTTGGAAAGGATTATAACAGATAAAAATTATGATCATCTAGCAAACAACAATTTGATTTCAAGTAGTCAACATGGTTTCGTCAAGGGCAGGTCGAGTCTCACAAACCTCATTGAGTTTTTTTGAGAAGGTGACCAAGCATGTAGATGAGGGTAGGGCAGTTGACGTGGTATACATGGACTTCAATAAAACCTGTGATAAGGTTTCACATGGTAGGCTGTTGGAGAAAATGTAGAGGCATGAAATTGAGAGTGATTTAGCAGTTTGGATTACAAACTGCCTTTCTGAAAGAAGGCAGCGAGTGATGGTTGATGGCAAATACTTTGCCTGGTGTCCAGTTGCTACTGGTGTGCCATACGGATAACTTTTGTGACCACTGCTGTTTGTTATATTTTTTTAATGACTTAGACGCAGGCATAGGTGGATGGATTAGTAAAATTGCAGATAATACAAAAGGCGGTCGACTAGTGGACAGTTTGGAAGAATGTTTCAGGTTGCAGCAGGAGTTGGATAAACTGCACAATCGGGCAGAGGGGTGGCAAATGGATGTCAATGCAGCTAAATGTGAAGTGATGCACTTTGGAAAGAATAACAGGAAGACAGAGTACTGGGTCAATGGAAAGATTCGTGTTAATGTAGATGTGCAGAGGGATTTTGGAGTCTCTGTACATAGATTCCTGAAAGTTGCCAACTTACAGTGCTTTTAAGAAGGCACAAGGTGTGTTAGGTTTAATTGGTAGAGGGATTGAGTTCTGAAGCCGGAATATCATGCTGCAATTCAACAAAACGCTGGTGCGGCCACACTTGGAATATTGTGTACAGTTCTGGTCACCACATTTCGGAAAGGATGTGGACGCATTTGAAAAGGATGTTGTCTTTCTGGAGGGAAGGTCTTATGAGGAAAGGCTGAGAGACTTTGGTCTGTTCTCATTGGAAAGAATAAGGCTAAGAGGGGTTTGATAGAGACATACAAGATGACCAGAGGATTATATAGGGTAGGCAGTGAAAGTCTTCCACATAGGATGATGACATCAGCTTGTAGAAAGGCAGCATAACTACAGATTGAGGGGTAAGAAAGATGTCAGAGGCAGGTTCTTTACTCAGAGAGCGTTAAGGGCGGGGCATGCACAATCTGCCAATGTAGGCAACTCAGCCAGATTCGGGAGATTTAAATAATCCTTGGAAAGCACATGGACGATGATGGGATATTGTAGGGGGACGAGCTGTGAATAGTTAATAGGTCCGCGTAACATCGATGGCCGAAGGGACTGTTTTGTGCTGTATTGTTCTGTGTTCTGTGTTATGTGTTCCATTGTCCCTTCTAACAGGTGGCTATGCTCTGCTTTGTGTAAATGTTATTTCTGGTATGGATCGATTCGCATCCATTGAAAGCTTGATTTGTCTCTGATAAAAGACGTATTTATTTCTTATATGTGATGGATTTCCATACGTCTCGCTAATGTACGCTCGAGCTGCTTCTGATATGGCTTGATGCATTTCTGATGCGTGCTCCGTGTTGCTGTTGATTTATCTCGTGCCTGCAGTTGCCAAAGCTAAAACACCTTATTTCCTTTAATTGGCACATATCGCCCTTGTTTCTCATTTTCGTTATTGTTTCGATCTCTGGAAGCAGCCGTTAGGACTGAATATAATATGTGGCATTTTGCCGTGTCCCAAATTGCAAGAATACCTGTCTCAGTCATACATGCCATTGCTATATGCTGGTGCCTGTAGGAAGAGAGACAGCCACTGCAAGAATCTCTGAGCAGCCACGTGTAAGAAGACTTGAATATGTTACGAAAGGTTTTTGCCCTTTTTATTTTTCAAATAGAATTACAAATTTCACAGAATATTATAATGGATAATATCGGGTGAGTGTAGTTTGTCATCTACAGTTAGACATTTCTACGCATTGCTGCCCAGTGTTCCTCACCATTGAGAATAAACTGACAAAAGTTGATATATTTGGATAAGCTGGCACCATCTGGTGCTCTGGTTGTGGTGATTAGATTACTTACAGTGTGGAAACAGGCCCTTCGGCCCAACAAGTCCACACCGCCCCGCCGAAGCGCAACCCATCCATACCCCTAACCTAACACTATGGGTAATTTAGCATGGCCAATTCACCTGACCTGCACATCTTTGGACTGTGGGAGGAAACCGGAGCACCCGGAGGAAACCCACGCAGACACGGGGAGAACGTGCAAACTCCACACAGTCAGTGGCCTGAGGCGGGAATTGAACCCGGGTCTCTAGCGCTGTGAGGCAGCAGTGCTAACCACTGTGCCACCGTGCCGCCCACCATCTGGCACCATCTGGTGCTCTGGTTGTGGTGATTAGATTAGATTAGTGGTGTCTGGACACCACTGCCAGTTCTCTGAAACGTTGACGCCATTCCTTTCAGCGAGATGGTCCACAAAGAAATTTAGGTTTATCCGAGAGAAGCCAAGTGTCAGGTTTTCCTTTCTCAAAATCGCTCCTGACTACGTACACCGATTAACTTCCAAATGACAGCCCTCTTGGGTACTTGGACTACAATATGAGAAACAGAGATATGACTATTGATGCTGGCCTTCGCGTGTATCTCAGTTTTCTGATGGTTGGGCCATAAACAGTGCATGGGAAGATTGGGAGGATGGCAGAAGCGATTTGTACCCTTCGGCTCAAACACAAATTACAGTTAATTCTTTGAGAAAATGGAGTCAGTAAACTAGCTCAGCCTCTGTTCTGCAGTCACTGGTAAGGCTCAGGACATTGCTGAAAAATGATATGATTCATTGCAACAAAATGCTGACACTGACAGAGGGTCTAATCACAACAGGAAACATCACACTAATGTATATAATGATGCCCAAACAGGCTCAGAACTCACGGAGGCATTGATTCAACCAGAGGTCTGGAAACCTGCAGAAGTCTTGGCATTATGGAATTTTCTGAAACTGTTAGATATTCTGATATTTACAGATATACTGACGGTAATGCATATTCTGACTAACTAAGACCCTAACGTTAATAGAGATCTTTATACAAGTAGCATCAGTCTGAGTTAAGCTACTTGTTTAAATTTTAAATTAATTTTAAAAATTATGTAGCAGTCAACAACTAACTGTTGCATTGGCATTTTCAACTTCTCAACCAAAGAAGTTGTACATGCCTTCCAATCAGCAATCTCATTCTACACAGACCATTTGAATATATCTTCTCCTTACATCGCTGTTCTAACTCTAACAAGACTCAGGTAGTCTCTGTGTAAGTAACACACGATTGATAGAGACTGATTTCTCTCTCTGAGGCTGCATTTGCTGGACAGTTTTTCCTGTAAAAGTAAACCTGGAGAAAGATTGATTGATCAACCAGTATTTGGGATCCAAGGAGGTGAAGAATGCATGTGCTGGCTTTTGGCTTTTAGAATCAAAGCTGGTCAACAGCAATCACATATTATTCTGGGCAAATGTAACAAATTTGGCCCATTGTCTTGTATAGTTGGGCATTGTAAGTACACATTTAGATTGTTTTCGGTGTTCTGAGGCCGCCTGTCTCATCCTGCATTACAGGCAGACTGTTCTAGATTCCGATTAGCGTCTGGCTTAACAAATAAAAAGATTTATGGTTCTCAGATTGCCTTGTAGCTTTCGACCCCAGTGGTAAACTTTTGACCATTTCGTTATTGATCTCTCTTTCAAAAGAAAACTTCGTTGGTGTCAAATCTAACTTTGCACCTTCTAATTTTAAACATCTTATTTGCAACTGCCCTATGTGCCAACTTCCCTACTTTAGTGCCTGCCCACGGACGTCTGGGATGGGTGGCATGCTTTTTGGAGGTCTCCCATTCATTATGTATTAGATTTAGATTACAGTGTGGAAACAGGCCCTTCGGCCCAACAAGTCCACACCGACTTGCCGAAGCGAAACCCACCCATTCCCCTACATTTACCTAACACTACAGGCAATTTAGTATGGCCAATTCACCTGGCCCTGCACATCTTTGGATGGTGGGAGGAAACCCACGCAGACACGGGGAGAACGTGCAAACTCCACACAGTCAGTCGCCTGAGTCGGGAATTGAACCCGGGTCTCTGGTGCTGTGAGGCAGCAGTGCTAACCACTGTGCCACCGTATTCTCTTGCCTTGTTTGTCTGCCCAGATACAACACGTCACACTTATTCTGCTTGAATTTTATTTTTAATGATACAGCCCTTATGACAAATCTCTATGTCCTATTGTGACCTCTAGTTATTCTCCTCATTATTTACCACCGCATAAAAGGTTTCATCATCCGCAACCTCACTTATCAACTCTTAGACATCTAAGTAGAAGTTGATTACATACAGCAGACAGAACAGGAACACTGACATTGATCCCGACAGAACTACCATGGAGACAGATGAATGAAGGAGTCAGCAATTGATGGCAATAAAATAGTTTGGATTCTTCCCAATTGACCTGATGACCTCAGGCATTTGACAGTATAGCATCCATGTTGAAGAGTCACAGACACCTCCATTCTGAGTGTAACTTTCTGTGCTTTCTGGTGGGTCGGTCATGTGAATGTGAAATTGCTAGAAATTTAAAATCAGTGCCAAAGACATGATACTGAACGCATATTTCAGTGAAATTCCTCCTACTTATAAAGTCTGAGATGCAGTGTGTTCCAGTAAATTTCTCTCTCCACATTTCCAGGTACAATGTCTGGTCATTACAGTCAAGAGACGAATTAACTGCAGATGCTGGGATTCAAATTAGACAGGCAGGAGTCTGAACGAACACAGCAAGCCAGGCAGCATCAGGAGGTGGAGAAGTCGACATTTCGGGTTCACCATTGTTCAGGACTGGGTGTAGTATGGGGTAGCTGCAGCTGAAGGGGTAGCCAGGGTCAGAGTGGTGAAGTGAGGATACATGATGGAAGGTAAAGTGACCTGTTTAGTCAATGGGATGAATGAATCCAGTTGTTGACAGCGAGAAGTGGCAGTCAGGAGAAGGGGCTGGGAGGGGAGTCGGGAGATTGGGAGTGAGATTAGTTGGAATTGTCAAACGCAGTGTTGAATCCTCCGACCTGTAGAGTGCCTAACCTTAAGATAAAGTGTTGATTCTCCAATTGCCGCTGCGGTTTGTTTTGGACATGGAATAGGCCAAAGATGGGCATGTTGGAAAGTCAAAGGCTGGGGAATTGAAATGGGCAGAGACTGGGAAGTCCGATCGTCCGCTGCGGACAATCCTGTGAAATTCGGTGTGATTAGATTAGGTTAGATTACATTACAGTGTGGAAACAGGCCCTTCGGCCCAACAAGTCCACACCGACCCGCCGAAGCGAACCCATCCATACCCCTACATTTACCCCTTACCTAACACTACGGGCAATTTAGCATGGCCAATTCACCTGACCCTGCACATCTTTGGACTGTGGGAGGGAACCGGAGCACCCGGAGGAAACCCACGCAGACACGGGGAGAACGTGCAAACTCCACACAGTCAGTCGCCTGAGGCGGGAATTGAACCCGGGTCTCAGGCGCTGTGAGGCAGCAGTGCTAACCACTGTGCCACCGTGCCGCCCAGGTTGTGCTGCCCCCTAAGTTTAGAATCTGTCTCCCCGATGTCGAGAGGACCTCATTGTGAGCTTCTGATGCATTATCCTAAGTTGGAAGAGAAGCAGAATATTTTTGTCTCATCTGGAAGGTATGTTTGGAGCCCTGGAGGGAGGTGATGTAGGTGGCATACTTGCATTTGTTTGCATTTTCCTTGTTGCAGGGCACGTTACCTGAGGGTTCAGCGGGGGAGAGAAGGTGCAGTTAACTAAGGAATGATGGAGGGAACGGGTCTTACAGAAACCTGACACGGGTGTGGACAGGAAGATGTTCCTGACTGTGAGGTTTGTTTGGGTTCGTGGTTGTGTTTGAGGATAATGCATTGCAGGCGGAGACTGGTGGGGTGGTAGGACGACATAGGACACTCTTTTCTTATCGTGGATGGAGGGAGTGTGTTCAGAGTGGTGGTACGGGAAAGGAGGTGGTGCGGTGGAGGGCTGTATGGATATTCAAAACAGGTCGACACCTGGGATGCTTGCGATTGGGATGTGTCTGCATCCAAGCAGATGCAGCGGACTTGGAGCAATTGTGAGATTGGGATGGAGTTATTGCAGAATACGGGGTGGGTGGAGGTGCCGTTCAGGTAGATATGGGTATCTATAGTAGACGTCCGTTTGAATTCTGTCACTGGAGATGGAAATGGGGTGGTCGAGGAAGTTATAGAAGGGCTGTGAGAATGATCAAGTGAATTTCATAGCGGTGTGGAAGTTGTGGGTGAAGTCGATGTTCTGTTCCAGGTCAGCCTATGTGTAAGACGCTGTATCGATGCTGCCATCGATGTAACCGTGGAAGAGTTCGGGTACAATACCTGTGAAAATGCTGAAGCGGGAATGTTTGATATGACCGGCAAATAGACAGGCACAACTGGGATGCATACAGGTACCCATGGCTGGGGACCTATCACAGTCAAGATCAGGTACAATGTTTCAATAACAATCGATGTCGTTGATTTTCTGACTTGCAACAGGGCTTGTGTGCTGTAACATTATCCAGAAAGTACTAATTAGAAACACTCATGCAAATTAGAAACTGCAGAATGAAAGAGCTTTGAGAAACAAGGAAATAAATAGACACTCCGGACCATTGTGAAACAAATGACGTGCAGTTATTTTTATGCAAATCTAAACTTACCCTCACTGATGGACTGCCGTTGTTTCGTACTGTGAAAAGGTCGCTGAGCACAGTCTTCAAAAGAAAATAATGAAATAGTCAGAGATTATGCGACAACTGTAGCAGGCTCACTAATTCTTCTTTTTGTTGAGTCGTCAAAACTGGCAGAAGTAGATTTATGTGGAAAGGCAAAAGGAAGAAAGTCAATCTTCGTTGATGGAGGAGCTCAGGAATTCCCCAAATACTTGCTCTGTAAATATTGCATTTACTTTTCTTATCTTGGCAGAATATTGAGAGAACAAGAACAATTGCCTATTGCTATGGAATTCAGAACTAAGGGATTTTACAAACACGTTCAAGAACACATTCGAGTAAAATACAGGAAAGTGAAAGATAGACAGTAGACAATAGACAATAGACAATAGGTGCCATTCAGCCCTTCGAGCCTGCACCGCCATTTAATATAATCATGGCTGATCATTCCTAATCAGTATCCTGTTCCTGCCTTATCTCCATAACCCTTGATTCCACTATCTTTGAGAGCTCTATCCAACTCTTTCTTCAATGAATCCAGAGAGTGGGCCTCCACTGCCCTCTGGGGCAGAGCATTCCACACAGCCACCACTCTCTGGGTGAAGAAGTTTCTCCTGAGTTCTGTCCTAAATGGTCTACCCCGTATTCTTAAGCTGTCTCCTCTGGTTTGGCACTCACCCATCAGTGGAAATATGTTTCCTACTGCCAGAGTGTCCAATCCTTCCATAAACTTATACGTCTCAATCAGATCCCCTCTCAGTCTTCGAAACTCAAGGGTATACAAGCCCAGTCTCTTCAGTCTTTCAGTGTAAGGTAATCCCACCATTCCAGGAATTGACCTCGTGAACCTACGCTGCCCTCCCTCAAGAGCCAGAATGTCGTTTCTCAAATTTGGAGACCAGAACTGCACACAGTACTCCAGGTGTGGTCTCACGAGGGCCCTGTACAGCTGCAGCAGCACCTCTTTGCTACTATACCCAATTCCTCTTGTTATGAAGGCCAGCATGCTATTAGCCTTCTTCACTACCTGCTGTACCTGCATGCTTGCCTTCATTGACTGGTGTACAAGAACACCCAGATCTCTCTGTACTGCCCCTTTACATAAATTGATTCCATTGAGGTAGTCGTCTGCCTTCCTGTTCTTGCCACCAAAGTGGATAACCATACATTTATCCACATTAAACTGCATCTGCCATGCATCTGTCCACTCCCCTAACTTGTCCAGGTCACCCTGTAATCTCCTAACATCCTCATCACATTTCACCCTGCCGCCCAGCTTTGTATCATCAGCAAATTTGCTAATGTTATTGCTGATACCATCTTCTATATCATTAACATAAATTGTAAAAAGCTGCGGTCCGAGCACCGATCCCTGCGGTACCCCACTGGTCACTGCCTGCCATTCCGAAATGGAGCCGTTTATCACTATCCTTTGTTTCCTATTAGCCAACCAATTTTCAATCCAATCTAGTACTTTTCCCCCAATACCATGCGCCCTAATTTCCTGTGTGGGACTTTATCAAAAGCTTTCTGAAAGTCCAGGTACAATACATCTACTGGAATTCCCTCGTCCAACTTCAGAGTTACATCCTCAAAAAATTCAAGAAGATTAGTCAAGCATGATTTCCCCTTCATAAATCCATGCTGACTCTGTCCTATCCTGTTACTACTATCCAGTAGATGTCGTACATTATCTATTTGTTCAGAACGTCTAAAATTGTGGAACTCCTGAACAGAAGGCAAAAATCAACACACTGATTGCTTGGCACTGAGTAACACTGGGAATACAATGCGTTGTGAAAAGGTCATTTTATTTAAACATCAACTAACTATGTCACCAACAAAGAATTATTGGAAGGTTAAATTGCACTTCAGTGGTAGAGTGTAGAGGACCCAGGCTACATTGAAAGCGCATTTCCTGAACTTGGGGTGACCCTAATACTGACACACATTCTTAAACTTAAACTGTCTCTGAATCTGATAGAGACTGTGAAAGTAAACAAACTGGGATCAGACAGTGAAATTTATGTACACCCTGAAATGAATAGATTCCCTTAAACTAATGTTCGTTCTTAATTTAATAAGAAATTTGAAAAGTATCTGCCTAATATTGTAAATGAAACTTTTGCTGAAACGAACAAATCTCCTACATTTAATAAATACTGTTAAAACGACAGTCAGTGACACATTTCTTGAAACTAACGCAGGCCACAAGACAGAAAATAAGACAGCAGCTGAAAGTAATGAAAATCTTGTAACGTTGCATTTCATGAATGTGATACAGACTCTAAAATTGAAACACTGAAAACAATAAACACTCTTAAAGCAAGGGAACGAAAGAAGGTCGATGTCTGTTGATCAGGGAGCTCAGGATTTAATGATTGGCATGCTCCGTAAATACTGGGATTTGGTTTATTTTTGATTGCATGATATTGAGAGAAATTGTGATTTGATATGTTATTCAGGAATAAAGGACTGCATAAAACACATGCGGCAAGAAATGCAAATGAAATGCAAATAAATTCAGCGAGTGAATGGGCTGCTGGAGAACCTGCTTTTTTCAGAACATGTAAGATTGTGAAACTCCTGAAAAGTAGACAAAGTCCAATAGACGGACTGCTCTGCATTGAGTACCAATGGAAACACAAAGCCTCGTTAAGTTGTGATTATATTTAAATGCAAACTTGCTGTGTACCAAACGAAGAAATTTTGTAATTCCAAATTGTTTTTTAGACGTGGAGTGGTTCGAGGAGTGAGGCTAAATTGACAGCACATTACCTGAGCGTATTGTAAAGTAATACTGATCACTCGTCAGGAGCCAATGCAGACGAGTCGAAAACATACAGTGAAATTGATATGGACTATGAAATGGACATATACCCTGAAAGTAATGCAGATCCTTAAACGAATGCTAAACCTGAAACGCATACAGTGCCTGAAATTAATGAATAGCCTTAATCGAAAACAAAATCTGAAACTGATATCGACCTTGAAATTATTACTGATGCTGACACTATTTAACAAACTGAACCTAATACTTCTACTGAATCGAATCGCGACTGAAAATTGCAACGTAAGTGACACAGGTCTCGAAACTAATACACACCCTAAAACAGAAACTTATTCAAAAATTGCAAGTGATGTAAACCCTGCAATGATGCAGTCCATGAAAGTAATGCCGACCATATAACTGAAACTGATACATACATTGAAAATAATAAACACTCTAAAATCCATGTATGGAAAACAGACCGTGAAACTGATATGGTACTTGAATCAAATTTAGACGTTAAACGAGAAAACAGCCCCTTACGCTGATGCACATTTTAATCAATTACACATCCAAATGCAGACACTGAAATACATATAGATCAGAAAGTAATACGTCTCTGAATTTGATGCACGTTCAGAAACTAATGTAGACCCTGTAAAAATATTACAGGCCCTGAACCCGACACATACTCAGAATTATTCCCGGGTCTGAAATTGATACGAAGCCTAAAGACAATGCAGTCTTTTCAACTAAAGCACAACTTGCACTTAATAGAAACTGCAAAAATGATAACGACCCTATTACAGACAGGCGCTAAAACTTACACAGAGTCTGAGTCGAGGACAAAGCCTGAAATTTATACCATCCTGAAATTAATATATACCCGGGTAGTAATGTATTTTCTGAAAATTTGAAATGTCTTGAAACGGTCACGCTCTCTGGCACTATTTTACTCTTTGACACGAATAGTGGTGTTAGGCTTTTGCAGACGCTATCACTTTTTGAGAACCTGATAGTATTAGAGGATCCGAAATTGATGAAGAACATGTCAGAGTTTAATGGTAAACATGGAACTAAAAGTCATGTTGGCTTTTACGACGTCTTAGATTCAGACTGCAATGTTTGTCAGCCTTGACAGGCCCCTAGTATCCCAAACGCAGCAAGTACTCAAGTCTGCTGCCCGATGTACTGGCCGTTGCAAGTGCCAGATTAGCGGCCATGCAAATTCAGGAAGGCTGGACGGTGCTGGCAACAGCATGGTCATGTACTCTGCCAATTCTAATATTCCTGCATCATTTGCGTGAGGGTGTGGATGTGTGGCGGTAGTCAAATGCGAACATTAGGATCAAGTACAACCAAACAACACGTTCCAACGCCAGGAAAGATGTACCATTGTTCTCTTTCTGTATGCCATTTCATAAAAAAATATTTAATTTGCATTGAAGTTGCCACAATTTAAATCATTGATTATGTAGCCAACCAACACTTTGTTCAGAGTCTTCTGAGGATGTAGTGTGAGTTGTTGTGCAACTGGCACAATGCATAGCATAAGTTTGATGGGACTAAAAAGGTAGCAGCTGAACTGGAATACCCCACAGCGAAACTGACTTCAAAAGAGACAGGTAAGCGGGAATGAACTAAAGGAACACGCTAACAAACTCATAAAGCTGTCACTTATATTCACTTGTTTCGGTGATGGGCGGACTGCTTATCCTCTACCGATTGAAGTCTTTGCAATTGGAGTTGTTCTCAAAGATTACCATGTAATGAAACAGTAAAAGAAGCTGGTTCATTGTTTAGAACATAGCATTCAAGTCAGTTGAGGTTCTGGTAATTGCGATGTTCGGACTACAATTACCTTGCAGTAACTGTTACTTGTACACATGAGATGGAAGTTGTAAGGACGTGTACAGATAGATGCACAAATGTGAGAGAGGTGCTTCTTATTCTGTTGATGATAATAATGATGAAGAGAGTTCGATCGCACCCTGTCTGTGGTTGTTCCGGTGGAACACAGACGTACATTTAATTTTTCCTGCAGTTGCCCCAGTGAATGTAAGATGGTTTGAAGCCACCCACTCATAGTAATTCGTATTCAAGGACGACCAATCTTTAATTTATCTCCCATAATGTCGCTCTTCATTGACACTTTCTAATAGTAATTCTCTGTTCCCATTTACAGAGTATCACACAGTGGCATGAGGACTCTACTGCTGGTTCTCGGTTTGATGTGTAAGTTCCTGAACATTCATTCAAACTTCACTCTGTTTAATTGATTTAATCACGCATAAACATAACCTATCGTGCATTTGTGATCGTATTAAAATACCTTTTCTATTTTCAGTGCTGATAGGAGTTAATCTTACGGAAAAAAAGAAACAATTATGTAATATACTGAATGGGCACTACTCTGTCAAATTGTCTCCCTTGTTATTAACTATTAGCATAAAATTTATAATTATTTCGGAAAGAGTGCTACAGTATCCATGACACTACACTAGACTCCAACGAAATGCTTAAGAAGAACAGGAAGCCAACTGGCATGTCGTGACTCTGCTGTGTCTCAGAATGTGTCCTTGCCAAGAACCAATTTTCTGCAATCACTTCAAAACCCTTCACCTCACCTGTTCCGATACGCATCCAATTCCATCTCATAGAGCGGATTGCCACTGTCCCCATTAGACTCTTCGGCAAACGTTCCTGATACCAATAGCTGCGGAGAACAATGTATCTGCATTTCAGAATATCATTAATTTACCTGATAGAGGTTTATAAAATTCTGAGGAGCATGGAGAGAATAAATTGACAACGTCTTTTTTCCTGGGTTGGGGGAGTCCACAACGGGAGAGCAGAGGCTTAGAGTGAGCGGGGAAAGGGACCTAAGGGGCAGCTTTTCACACAGGGGGCGGTACGTGTATGTAAATAGCAGCCAGAGGAAGTAGTGGAATCTGGTGCAATTGCAATTGCAAAATTTAAAAGGTGTTTGGATGTGTATATGAGTAGGAATTGTTTGTGCTGGGTAGGAATATGTGCTGGGAAATGGGACGAGATTGGGTTGGGGTAACTGGTCAACATCGACGGGTTGGACCGGAGGGTCTGTTTCCGTGCTGTAATCTATATGACTCAATGACTCAAGCAACTGATTAGACTTTTAGATTAGTTTAGTTACAGTGTGCAAACAGGCCCTTCGGCCCAACAAGTCCACACTGACCCGCCGAAGCGTAACCTACCCAGACCCATTCGCCTACATTTACCTCACACTAAGGGCAATTCACCTAACCTGCACATTTTTGGATTGTGGGAGGAAACCGGTGCACCCGGGGGAAAGCCACGCAGACACAGGGAGAATGTGCAAACTCCACACAAGGAGTCGCCTGAGGCGGGAATTGAACCCGGGTCTCAGGCGCTGTGAAGCAGCAGTGCTAACTACTGTGCGACCGTGCCTCCCACTTATTTCTTGTTTTCAACATTTCTGTCAATACGATCACTTTCTCTCGTAATCGACACTGTCAAAACCACTCGTGACTTTCAATGTTTTTTTGTTCGAAACTGCACTCAACCTCTACTTCTCAAATGACTACAATTGGAACTTCAGTCGTTCCAGATTACTGTGTCCCTCGTCCCTGCTAATACCAATTATAGTTTTGATGCGTCTGGCAGCTCATGTTGCTATGTCAAATTCACTGTTCTTTACAACATAATATTAAACAGTTTTTTTTTCGTGACCCTCAGTCCCAAACAGCAAAATCGCTGATCCATGTGTGAACCACACAGTCTTGGATCCGACCAGGAGGAGCATTAAATTGGGTCTAAAAGAATGCTTACACCGAGATGAGTGTTGTAACAATCTCCAACAGGGATGGTACAGCTTTAATAGGTAAAGAGTGAGTTTTCTTGGAACGTTAGTATAATTGTAAAAGGCGGGGTGATGGCTCACTGTTTGCACTGTCAATGGTTTCATTGTCCTAGGCACCAGTGTAAAGCTATGAGGGAATTGGTGGGAGTGAAACAAAAACATCTGTAATTCCGGAATACTAAACTTATCTCCCTCATTGTTGAAACTGAAAACATCATGTTTCGCAAAGAGAGAAACATAAATGTATTTTAGGGAAGGACTCGTGATATTTTTATAAAATTAAAAGCAAACTCGTTCATAATCATGTGTAACTCTTTTAAACATTTATCATACCACAATTGAAATGCAGCACACATTTCCTGTCTCCATAGCCATCAGTTGATTTACAGAAAGAGCACAGTCCACAGTTTGGTGCTCCGCATTAGGAGCACATCATTTTGTTTTGGTCTTGATGTTATTCTGGTTATGCAAACGAGGGGCACCTACTCTGGTATTCACGGTCTTTCATTAATTTACACGAAGAGAACTGTGTTCTCTTTGAAAGTGATTCAACCAAGCATTAATGAGACAATCGCTGTGAGGGTTAATCATGAATCTAATGGAGAATTCTGAACAGACTCCTCTATCAAGAGAATAATTTGAATGTTCAGCTCACGACCACAGGGACGGGTATTGACTTCAACTTTTGTTACGTGTTTAATGGAATAAAGATCGTAAAACACTTGAGGATAAACCAGGATAGTTTAATGTTGATGAGAGGATATCTATAGGTCATGCTTGAAAGTTCGTGTATGTGTGAATAATTGAAAATAAAACAGTAGATAGAATGTCCACTTTCTATTCAGTAAATCCTCCGTACAATCTTGCAAATACCTGAACCTGAGCCAAGGGCTAACAGTATATATTCGGGCTGGAGGGAAATATTTCATTCAGAGTGCATGTTTTCGAAAGGGGCACAGATTGTGGAAGTCTCGGACATTTTACCAGTCAGGTAATATATGTGATCAGATCAGGAGCTGACTCTGTAATTTTTATTTCAGTTCTGGTGCATGGATGATTCCAGAGAATGCTATCCCAATTGATCACTGCTGCACAAGGAGTACAGGCTGGTTAAATGGTAGAACCACCTATTTATCTACCATATTTAATTCTCCATTACGCACTGTTCATTTTATCTTTTAATCGTTTCCGATTAAAACAAAATGAATTGCAGGTCGTCATCCTTCCGCGAGTGATGGGGAGGTAACCAGGACTATCTGTTTTAATTGGAATAATAATAACTGCTCCTCTAGGCAAGACATCATCATCAAGAAATGTTCCACATTCTTTGTGTATGAGTTGAAGCCGACACAATTCTGTAATGCTGGATATTGTGCAGGTACGTCATAAGTAATTTCCCACCCACAGTGTGGTTCTGAGATTTCACGCGAGTCCGTTAGAATGTTACAAGCACCCCTTATTCGGTAAGCAAAAATGAGATGAGATACTATGTGGTCCTGTCCCTAATTTCTGGAAAACATAAGTGCTCTCCATGTCACTCACTCTCTACCTCCATGGGAGCGTACAGAATACAGAAGAGACCAAGTGTCCGGTTGTGAGTTCGCTCGCTGAGCTGGTGGGTCTACATATACTGGGTGGAAAATCTGCTGGCGCTATTCGGATGGGGTTAAACTAACTCACCAGGAAAATGGGAACCTGAGGTGTAGTTCCAATGCACAGAAGGATGAGAGTAGGGAGGACATGGACACGATTTCGTGGTCACAGGAATGGGCTGGCAGGGAGCAAATTGGTTTGAAGTGAGTCTTCTTCAAAGCCAGAAGTATCCGAAATAAGGTCGGTGAGCTTGCAGCATGGATAGGTCCCTGGGACTTCAATGCTGTGGCTATTCGTGCATAGAGCAGGGGGAGGAATGGATGTTGTCGGTTCCAGGGTTTAGATCTTCCATTCAGAACAGGGAAGGAGGTAAAATAGGGTGTGTGGGAAGTGTGGCCTTGTTCGTCAAGACAAGTATAATGGTAGTCGAAAGAACTTCTAACGAGGACTCGTCTATTGAGAGAGCATGGGCTGTGGTGAGAAACAAGAGAGGAGAGGTTACACTGCTGGGAGGTTATTTATAGGCCTCCGCAGATTTCCAGGGATTAGATTAGATTCCCTACAGTGTGGAAACAGGCACTTCGGCCGAACCACTCCACACCGACCCTGAGAAGAGTAACCCAGAAAGACCCATTCCTCTCTGATAATTGACCTAACACTTTGGGGCAAGTTAGCATTGCAACTTCACCTGACCTCCACATCTTTGTACTGTGGGAGGAAATCTGAGCACCCGGAGGAAACCCACGCAGACACAGGTAAAATCCGCAAACTCCACTCAGACAGTCACCCGAGGCTGTAATTGAACCTGGGATCCTGGTGCTGGGAGGCAGCAGTGTTAACCACTGAGCCACCGTGCCGCACCTAATATGGAGGAGAGTATCGGCAAAACGATTCTGGGTAAAAATGAAATGTACAGCGTGTTCATTATGGGGGGCTTTAAATCCCACAGCATTCATGATAAATGCTATATTTCGAGGATGTCGGATGGATTAGTTTTCTTACAATGTGTGCAGGCAAGTTTCCTGACACAGTATGTCGAAGGATCGATAAGAGTGACGGCAACAGTGGGTCTAATACTTGGTAATGAACCAGGCCAGGTGTTTGATTTAGTATCAGGTGAGTACTTTGGAAAGCGACCATAATTCGGTTTCGATTAGTTCAGAGACGAAGATGGATAGAACATGCCACAGGCATGATATACAGATTGAGGAAGGGCAATTATAATACGATTAGGCAAGACGTCGGATGCAAAGAAAGCCGTAGCAAAATACCGGGATAGAGGTATTCGAAATGTGGAGCTGCTTTAGGGAACAGATATTGCATTTCCTTGATACATATATCCCAGCCAGGCACGGGCGAAGTGATAACATAAGGTAACTGCGGTTTACTAAAGAAATTGCATCGCTTGTTAAGCGGAAGAAGGAGGCTTATGTGACCATGAGGCGACATGGTTCAGGTGAGACGACGGAGAGTTGTAAACTTGCTAGGTAGGATTTAAAGAGAGAGTTCAGAAGATCAAAGAGAAGACATGAGCAGTCTTTAGGAGGCAAAATAAAGGAGAACAATGAAGCTTTCTATAATTTTGTGAGGAAGAAAAGGATGACTAGAATCGTGATCGCGCCATTCAAAGATAGAAGTGGGAAGTTGTGTGTGGGCTCTGTCGAGATCGGATTGCAGGTCGTCAACATGGTTTCATCAAAGACAGGTCAAGTCTCACCGACCTCATTGAGTTTTTTGAGAAGTTAACCAAGCATGTCGATGAGGGTAGGGCAGTTGACATGGTATACATGGACCTGAGGAAAGCTTTTGATAAGTTTCCACATGCTAGGCAGTTGGAGACAATGCAGGGTATGGAATTGAGATTAATTTAGCAGTTTTGATTGGAAATTGCCTTTCTGCAAGAAAGCAGCAATTGGTGGTTGATGGAAAATATTCAGACTGGCGTCAGCTTCCTAATGGTGTGCCACAACAATCTGTTTTAGGACCACTGCTGTTTGTAGTTTTTATAATAGACTTGGATGCAGGGGTACGTGAATGTGTTAGTAAATTTGCAGATGACCTTAATGTCGTTGGAGTAGTGGATAGTTTGGAATAATGTTGCAGGTTTCAGGACGACTTGCATGAACTGCAGAATTGGGCTAAGAGGTGACGAATGGAGTACAATGTTGATAAATGTGAATAGATTCACTTGGAGAAGAATAACAGGAAGACCGAATACTGGGTCAATGGAAAGATTCTTGGCAGTGTGGATGTGCAGATGGATCTTGGAGTCCATGTACATAGTTCACTGAAAATTGTCAACCAGGTTGTGCTGTTAAGAAGGCATGCATTATGGTATGTTTCATCGGTAGAGGATTGTGTTCCGGAGCCGTAATGTCAACCTGCAATTATGCAAAACGCAAGTGTGGCCGCACTTGGAATATTGTGTAGAGTTCTGGTCCCCCCATTACAGGAAGGATGTGGAAACATTGGAAAAGATGCAGAGGAGATTTACCAGGATGTTGCGTAGTCTGGCGGGAAGGCCTTATGAGGAAAGGCTGAGAGATTTTAATTGTATTCTCATTGGAAAGGAAAAGGCCAAGAGGGGATTTGATAGAGGCATACAAGACGATCAAAGGATTAGAATGGGGTGACATGAAAGTCTTTTATTCCAGTGATGATGCCATCAACTTGAACGAGGGGCCATAGCTACAAATTGATGCGTGATAAATTTAAGACAGAAGTCAGAGGCAATTTCTTCACTCACAGAGTGTTAAGGGCATGGAATGCCCTGCCTGCCAATGTAGTTAACTCACCAACATTAGTGAGATTCAAACATAACTCTAAGCACATGGATGATGATGGGGTAGTGTCGGGATGGGCTTAGACTAGTTCATAGTTTGGCGCAACATCGAGGGCCGAATGGCCTGTTCTGCACTCCATTGATCGATGTTCTGTGTTTTATTATTTTTTTCTCAGACGTTTCGTCAAATGTGAGCCTCCGTTCAACTAATGGTGTTCTGTCCCAATTTCTGTTTATTTTCTTGGTCTGTTAGGTGGGTGACATAACTATTGTTTCTTTTTTCTCAGAGGTTGGTAAATGTGGTCGAAATCGATGTGTTTATTGGTGGAGTTCCTGTTTGAATGCCAGGCCTTTAGGAAATCCCGTGCCTGTCTTTGTTTCGTCTGTCCGAAAATAGATGTGCTGTCACAATCAAAGTGGTGTCCTTCTTCGTCTGTGTGTAAGGATCGTTGTGATAGCTGATCATGAACCTTGATACCTAGTTGGTGTTCGTTTATTCTGATGGCTATTTTCCTGCTTGTTTGTCCGATTCAGCGTTGGTAGCCCACAAATCTACCAATGGAATGAAACTGCTACTGATGAACCTAAAGGACACTTTACGACCAAAACCCTAATTCGAATGTCATTTACAAAATGCCCTGCAAGGGCTACATCAAACACTACACCCTACAGCCAGGAAGAAATCTAGCCTCCTGGATACACAAACACCTACTAGTCATTAAAAGACATTATCATCTATAACTAGTATCTTAACACACGGATAAAGAAATACACGACATCAATATCACATCCATCCTCGGACAGCCAAATGTAAACACGCACGTGATTTCTGCGATCCCTGGCATTCAAACCGAAACTCTATCAATAAGCACATCTGTAGTAATCCTATTTACCAACCTCTTCGGAAAGAACCGGAAATGATATCACCCACTTTAACAGACCAAGACACGTAAAGAAAAAGCAGCACAGAAGACAGTGCTTCAACAGAGGCTCATTGATTATGTTAAGCCGCGTGGTAAAGAACCAGCTGGTCACAAACCTACCAGCGCAGGGTGCAAACTGCAACCTGAACTTCAACTTGATATACAAAAAGTCCCAAAAATCACAAAGTCCAAGTGTAATTCTGAGCAGTTCAGATGAACATCTGAGATAGAGTAGAACTTGGCGGATGCTGAAGTGAGGAAAAATGAATTGGCAGACTGATAGGAGAAGGATGTGTAACTCATCCAAGTGTGAAAGAGTGCGTGATGGTCGAGCGGTAAAATGCGCCAGCCCAGTGTGATGTTGTTAAAGACGGGAGTAGAATAAAGCGCGTGACGGTAGTGGGATGTTGTAAATGAAAGGAATAGAATATAGTCCCCGAATGAAGGGTAATGCTTTTACTGACGGTAACAGAATACTGTGCATGATTGGACTGGGACTTTGTTACTGATGAGAATATAACACAGTGTCTGAAGATGGTGGGATGTTGTGACTGGCATGGGAGGAGTGATGAAGTGAGTGACTTAAGGAAGTGAGATTGAATTTTGGAGGAGAATTTGATGTGTTGACCGACAAGGTTAGAAGACCGTGATTAAGGTGAATGGAATTCAGTAAATCAGACAGCAGGATGTCGTGACTGAGCGGGTACGACCTCATGACTGGTGGAAGTGGGGGTTAGTGTCTTAACTGAGTCGAAATCGTGAACTGGGAACTGAGAAGTCATATTTGACAAAAATGGGATTTCGTGAGTAATTTAATGACTGAGGTGATCGGGATGAAGTGAAAGAGTGAGTTGAATGCAATGATGCAGGAGAGAAAACACAGAGTTATAGATTCCAGTCCGACCGCAGAGGTAATTTTAATAATGGCATATCACCACCTTGATAATTCTCCAATCCTCCAAATAAACCCGTAGTCTTGAATATTATAACACTTCAAATGCTGGTTCACTGCATTTTACCAGTTGACATGTTGATGAGCAGAAAAACTCCCAGCCAATGTATTTCAAATCCCAATATTGCTTCTGTCCATATGCTTTAACTACAAAAATCTCCTCAGCCTTTACTTTGCACTTGACAGTTGCTTCATTTGTTTCATTAGTTTCTATGAAGGGAAAGAGGTTGTCTTTTTTTCAGCTTGTCGATGCCCTTTCTTATCTCAACCACGCTGTCACGACCAATTCAGCACCTTCCTCTCCAAAGGGGATAACTCCAGCGTATCCAAACTTTCTATTTCGCTCTATTCAAGGCACCTTTGTGGAAAATATTCTGTGCACCGACTCCAGAGCAATCAAATCTTTCTATCGTGCATTGACCAGTATGCTCACAGTACTCCAACAGTGACTGAAACACAGTCATTTGCATCTGAAATCTTATCTCCCTGCATTTATGAGCGAAAGAGCACCTGGGAAATGGAATTAACCAATGTGCTTCTTTAATTATCTCCTCAACCTGTCTTGACACATTCAGGAATCTGGGTCCACATACTGCAAGACACTTCTTTTCTTCTTTGATTCCGAATGTCCAATCATTCATTAAGTTGTGACATGTATTCTTCCTTCTTGTAAATTGTACCATCACACATATGTCAGTTTTACATTTCATCTGGCACACAACCGTCTACCTGGCAAAGTATTTGTATCCATGTGTCACTGAATAACGTGTTCCTCAATGTACTTAATTGGCCAATCTTTGTATCAGCATAATTTAATAAAGGTCCTCAGTGCTCACACATTCAAATTTGAAGCTACAAATCTATTTTACTTAAGAATATGAAAAATAAGTGAACCAGCAATGATCACTGTGGTAGACACTGCTGTCAATTCAATAACAGACCATCTTTCTCCCATCATTCTGAAAATCGTGGAACCTACTTGTTCAATTTGCCGCTTTTGTACATTTTTACCTAAGTTTCCCATGTTGGATCTTGTGAAAGTTATTGTAGAAATTATTATAAATTATTAAAAATGCCAAACATTTTGTTACCTCGTAGAAATATTCCAGTAAGCTTTTTTTTATAACATCTCCCTTTGGCAAAGAGGCAGTGAATACCCTTTCAATGTTTGGTTCGCCAAATGAAAACTCATTTTATGCTTCACTTGTTCTTTCTTCAAAAGCCTTCCCAATAATTACATGAGGGTTACTGGTCAATTGCTCCCTAGTATTTGTTTACGAGATTATTGTCGAAAGGAAGTTTTGGCGTTAGTCGTTCTCGAATCTTCTTTCATCCTCTCTCCGACACGATCTCAACTGGAAAGTTTGGCTCAGGCAATTCGAATTAACTTCCTGAGCAACCCAATTGTTAAAAAACTGAATATTTGACCACTGTAAAAATTTTTAAAAAGTCCTCCCATACCACCTCGCCTTTTAACATAAATTCCGACATTTTGTGCTTGTATTGTCCTCCTGGTGAAAGAAAAGACACCTGTAAAGTAATGTTTCAGCGTTTTGCCAATGTGCTTCAGTTAAAGCAACAATTGCCACCTTCGTCCACCAATTCCTTACACCGAATTCATTTCCTTTTGATATATTCATAGAATCTATGTATACTCCCCTTAATGTTAACCGCCAGAGTTATCTTATGCACTTGTTTAGCCCGATTAACTCTTCTTTCTCATCCATAAAACATTTCTCCGTGTCGGTATTGACGTGGTTCTGGCAATTTCTTGTCACTTTTATGACACCTGTGCTCTTGTGACGACTTCGGGTTTGGCACTGCTCTGATTCTATCGTCCGACCCCACTAAGAGTATTTTATTGAGACATGCAGTGCAAGTATGGAGTGGGTTTATTTGCGAAGTAGATGCATTATCTAATGATTATGTAACCTTTCAAAACAGTACACGATGCATCACCTGTAAGCTCATATGCCACCATCCTTTCTTCCTATTGCAGAAAGAGTACCAACTCAAAGACACAAGGATCTATCGACAACATTTTCGATTGACATTGCCTCACCTGACTCTTCAGGGTCTGAGACTTCTACTTTGAATTCGTTTACTCTTCCATCCAACCCTACGGAATTTTATAACCTTCAGACTGATGCTGAGCAAGGTGAGGGATTTGTAGGTTATGGAACAAATCAGGGAAAGTATATGAACACCAAGCTGTGTGGCGTGATGACTTGCGAGAAAATGCAGATAATTTCAGTGTCGTTTTGACAAGTTGAATGAGTGTGGAAAACAATGCAGGATGAAGTCAATAGTAGCAGCAAAAAGGCGACGACAGTTTAAAATCAAAATGGCTACATATTGAGACAGTGCAATGTGCAAAAAGATTTGATTGTCCTAGCTGCAAAAGGAAGTCATGCAGGTAAGTCAAGAAGTAAATTAAATGTCGCTTTTCAAAGCAAGTCGTTTTGAATATAGGATATGGCATGTCTTGCGATAATTGTACATGCCTTAAATGAGAACACGACTGAATATTGTACGCAGTTTCGGTCTACTTAACCGATCAAGAATGGACTTACGATAAAGGCAGTGTCAGTAACTTTACCTGACTGATAGCTTGGATAGCTGACCTAACTAAGAAGTATGAAGTCAGGATATTGTGTAGCGACTGAGTGAAGTGGGATGCAGTGGCTAAGTGGAGTTAGATGTAATGACTGAGGAGTTTGGAATGTATTAACTGAGGTGCATAGAATGTAATGGTTCTCAGTAGTTACCATGAGAATGATAAATTACTGGAGAGCCTGATTGACCGATTAAGTTTATACTGACAATGGTAATAATACCAACTTCGCAAGTCCAACTTTGCCGCACTCGACCAATAGTCTTTAATCGTATGTTACTTTGAATGCTCATCCAAGTACTTTCAAAGTTTCGTGACGTTTCCCACCAGTACTATTATCGCTGACAGTTCAATCAAAACCCAAACACATCTAGCGAAAACGATATTCTTTCAACATCCTGTAAGCTTTCTGCCTTTCACTTCAATACTTTTCCCTTGATATGGATATTTCTACGAAGAGAAACAGCGGCTTTCATTTCACCATGTTCATGCCTGTGCTTATCTTGTCTACCAGTCTGGGATCCCCATTCAAACTTTCACGCTCAAAACAAAAAACGATATGCATAACCTCTTCATAGCTTCATCCAAGGCAACCTCCTGACAAACATTCTTTTGACCCTTTCCAGTGCAACCACATCTTCCGACAGTGTGATGACCAAAACTGCAACAGTAGTTCAGCAATCAACTGAGCAAAACTTTCTGTTGATTCAAATTGACCACCATGTTGTTTTCACACTGGAATGCCTCAAAACGACAAGAATCCAATGCTGCTTGTCAACTACCCGGTTGAATTCTCCTGCCAGATTCATGTATCTCTGATCAAGGGCAGTAACATGACTTTTCTCCTCTCAGAACTGAAAATGTGTTGCTGGAAAAGCGCAGCAGGTCAGGCAGCATCCAAGGAACATGGGAATCGACGTTTCGGGCATAAGCCCTTCTTCAGGAATGCTTTTCTCCTTTTCCCCTCTCTGAAACCAAGCCTTGGTTGTTGCTTCGTCACATTTATCAGGTTAAAAATGTCACCTGACAAAATCCATTCATCTAATATATATATATATATATAAATATATTTAATGTCACCTACTTGGCTAAGCTTTGTATGCTGTGGTTCTGTTCGCCGAGCTGGAAGTTTTTGTTGCAAACGTTTCGTCCCCTGTCGAGGTGACATCCTCAGTGCTTGGGAGCCTCCTGTGAAGCGCTTCTGTGGTGTTTCCTCCGGCATTTATAGTGGCCTGTCCCTGCCGCTTCCGGTTGTGTGGGACAACACTACCATTATAGGGCAAGCAAAACAAAGAACAGCCAGGGAATTCCTAGAAGCATGGCAATCATCCACAAACTCCATCAACAAACACATAGACCTGGACCCAGTATACCGGCCACTACAGCGGACAGCTGAAACTGACAACCGGAAGCGGCAGGGACAGGCCATTATAAATGCCGGAGGAAACACCACAGAAGCGCTTCACAAGAGGCTCCCAAGCACTGAGGATGTCACCTAGACAGGGGACGAAACGTTTGCAACATAAACTTCCAGCTCGGCGAACAGAACCACAGCAACGAGCACCCGAGCTACAAATCTTCTCACAAACTTTAAGCTTTGTATAACCTGCAATCTTATTTAGCATGCCCGTGTGACTACTCTCCGAAATTCGCATCTGCAGATCAAAGTTGTTTGTGAACATCTCAAAGATTAAGTGACCCAACAATGATAACAGTGGTACCCACTGATACCTGTTCCACACACTGGCCTTTAGCATTACCAACTGCTATGTCTGTGGGCATTTTTATTTAAATCAGGATTGCCAAATTCCGCTGCATCCTTTGCAATTTTAACTTCATGCGTTTTGGCTTGGAGTTGTGTCAAATTTATTTCCGAAATACTGATTAATTGATAGCCTGCCAAACACTTGAACACTTCTTAAAAATAATTAACAAGCCTTCTGAGTCATGACCTCCAGGTAACAAAGCAATGCGGACTTAGCTGATCAAATATTGTGTCTCATTTAATACTCTCCAGTGTGTGCCCACTAGACACAAACTGATCGTTTGTTAGGGACTGATCGTTCCATGGTTATCACTTCATCTTGATTTACTTGCCGAATATCTTTGGATTAACCAGAAAGTTGTTCACAAGTGTTTTCTCATGTCGATTATTTGCTCCTTAATTGTTTTCTTGAACATCCACCAAACTTCCCGGGGTCTAGCAATTGAGGTTGCGTCCTGGAAATCATTGACTCACTTGTATTATCTGTATTCGTGTGATGACTCCTGTTACCTCAGTGCTATGTATACAGTTATTTTACCACCATTGACGATCAAAAATATTAAGTGGGGCATACACTGCAGGGTGGAGCGGTTATTGTAGAACCTTCAAACTGGTTCACGAAGCTTCGTCTTTAATGCCAAACACCACCTTCAGTCCTTCCTTTTGAAATCCTCTGCATTTGGGTCTTCCTATCTACATTTATTTCCCTCCACCTGTGTCTCCCTAACTCCATGTGTCATTTATTGATCACTCTGATCACGAGGCGAAGGTGAAACGGGAAGTCTGGAATTGCGTAAGCATGGAAATAAATTGCTTGTGAAATAGAATCAATGAGCAGCAGGCCATTAGAAGCCTAGAGTGAAGCATGGTAATTGAGGGAAGAGAGAGAGCAGATAAGAATAGTGAACTGAAGGCAGAATAGCAATATACAGATGTGCAGATAGAACAAACAATTACGAGCAAGACAAAAGTGAATCCAATCTGGTAGGGACATTTTATAAATCAATACTATATCCTGTCCAGAATTACATGTGTGTGTAATTTGTTTGATGTCGTAAATATTGATTTAGATTCTCAGCATCAATGGGTTCATGTGATGATCACTTCGGATGCAGAGATTGACAACAAAAAGGCGAAGAAAATCACGCTGAAGACGGTAAGAGATTCCACTATACAAAGAGGGCAGACGCAAATTACCCACATCCAATGCCACCCCACGAGTTCTACCATCACCCTCGCCCCCGCAACTGCATATAATAACTGTTTTGGGGAGGAGCTAAGCAATGATAAACCTCTCATATTTTCTGCTTGGGTCACACGGACAAAAGATCGAGAGGAAAGCTGAATGACCTTCTTATGATTTTTGCTTCTTCGCTTCCTTTCATGTTATGATTTCTCCATCAAATTTTGTCTTCTATTACTGTCCTATTATATATCACTCTCGCCCCCCCGCCCCCCATGTTTCTCCCCTTTCACTGGTGTTACCGAAATGATGCCATCGCCTCTCGTTCTTTTCTCCTCTCCTTGTCCCTGTCTCTCATTCCAGCCCACTTTGTGTGTTTCTCAATTTGCGCCATTCCCCTCCCTGCTCCTGTCTCCATTTGACAATATCTTTTGACTCTGCTTCGTCTCCTAATCTCAGTGTAAACATCTTGTTTTTCATTGTGCATTAAAGCTTCAGGAAATGGTCAATGAGCGAGCCCGGAGGAATGTGGAATTAGTCCAGGAGGAGGGACACTGTGTGGCTGTGGTCGCTTCAGGACCTGAAGGAAACTGAGTGTGGTCATGAGGCCCAAACACCCAGGCATCGCCTTGCCATAATAATCACTGGATTGCTACAACCGAATTGGCCTTCACACTTCTGACATAACCAAAGCAAACCATTAGCAGTTAGTTCTGCTGTTGAATAGAAACGTGCTTCCTTTATAGTGGCAACGAATTTGCTTTATATTGCACTTTTCCCCACCGTATGCTACATTTAAGCATAGATGGCCCTTTTAACAAACGGCGAACAACAAGTGCAGGGCCCTCGACCCTTCCAGCCTGCTCAAATGATCCAATGTGATCCCCGATCTGATTTTAACCTCAGCGCCAAATTCAAAGATAGTCTTTCATCCACTCAGTATTCAGTGATCATTCAACAAAAAATTTCTATTGCCTGCATTCGCAGAATTTTGAGGAAGGGAGACCCCGAAAACTCACCGAAGTATAACAGAACAACTGGAACATTTCTCATTTCTGTCTTAAATGGATGACCCATTTTTAAAAGAAAAATCTTGATGGATCCCATTGGTTACACAAGAGGGAAAATTATGTCCGGCTCCACCCATTAAATTAGATCTTATATGCTTTGAATATGTCACGTGTAGTTTAGCCAGCCACAATCATATTGAGTGGCGGAGCAGGCTCTCAGGTCAGAGCCTCTACTATTGTTCTTTGCTTGCAACTTAGCTATTCACGGAAGGCAGCTGTCTGACAGCAGGAAATACACAACACAAAGAATAACCTTTTCCCCTTTGGTACACTGGCCAGACAGAAAAAAAATGCGGTAATCAATACCGAATATCAGGGGTTTTGTGCTCGGTGGTTTTTGCAAGGGGCGAATTTGGCAGTATGCGCGTTCTCAATTCAAAAACCCAGTTAACTGACTTTCTATGAAATACTTTGGTAAATCTACGTCAAATTCGTTAGGCTATGGGTGGGCTTGCTACTTCTGGCACATGGGATCAACATTTTCAGGATAGCTGGTGAGAAATTTTGGCTTTCAGTATTCTATGTGATTCCGGAATGAAGTCTTTCAAGATTTATCCCTGTTACAATCCGGAATGTCGACATTCGCTAATGATTTTGGCCTCCTCAATAGCCAGTTTTGAATTTGCAATTTGCAGTTGCACAATGCGTTCACCAGGTAGACAGTTAAATAGTTTGAATGGATGTTCCAGTTCCCTCCGACAGTCGAAATAGCTGCAAGCTAGTTGAATTAGCCATGCTAAATTGCCGATAGTATTCAGGGCTTTGTAGGTTCGGTGCAATGGTCACTGAAATGCAGGTTTACAGGAATGAGGTATGGAGTTGAGAGTGAACGTGATGCTCTTTGGAAGGTGAATGTGGCCTTGTTGGGCCGAATGGTCTGCTTCTACGTTGTCGTTAATCTACGATTCAGTTCTACGATTCAGAATTGTCCGTACAACTTTACTTTCTGTAAATAATTTTTGTCTGCTTTATACTTTGCAGACGTGCTTTCAGATGCTCCCCACCTGCATTTAAATACTCCACTTACCTTTCAAACACGAGTTGCAAAATTTCGACTCTATTATTTCGAACTGTCTGCTTCGACTTTCAGTTAGAATAAAGGCCGTGAGAATTTGTCATAAAATAACTGATGAGGTGATGTCAAGCTAATCAGAGAATTTATAACTGCAAAACAAAGGGATGGATCTGAAAAGTATCCACAAATGAAATCACGTAGGTAAATGTCAAAAAATCTAGAAACAGAAACCACATTGCACGGAATGCATTACAGATTTCGATAGCAGCTCGGGAGAAACCAAAGAACAGATCTGTACACAAATTTGAGGCAATTGGAAAAGCAACATTGTTTTGAAAGTCTTGGATTTCTAACTGCCAACATTTAATTTGGTAGTCTTAGCGAGATTGGTCTCCAACGAGAGGAAATGTTAAGATGTATGCGTTTTCCTTGTTTATTCTCCCTTATAGAAAAGAAATGTTAATTTAAAGATGCCTTCATTCGATATTTTTCTCTTCTTTCATCTCTTCTCTCATAAGTTCATAACTTCATAAGCGATAGGAGCAGAAAGGGGCCATTCTGTGATAGCAGATATGCTATTCACCCTTACTTTCCTGCCTTCTCTCTATATTTCTTCAACCCGTTACCAAGTAAAAAGCCATGTAATTCATCCTTAAATTTGCTAATTGTCACTGCATCCACTGTACTTTGGTGTATCGAATTACTCAGATTTGGAAGAAGGATTTTTTCCACAATAAATGCACAATTCCTCTGACGCTTTAAGTTGCTTTGTAAACCTCGATTCTCATTTACCATCCACCATTTGCCCCGCATGTACAGTCCACCATCCAGATGGTTTCCGAGTTGTCATATTTTACCAGTAAAGTGTGTATGAACCATCGCAATCCTCTACCACAGATAGCACGGCATGGACTGACAGGCACATCACCCCCATTACCTTCATCCAGGGATTCATACAATCCTTCCAGCTAAGACAGAGGTTCACCTGCCTCTTATCTAAATTAATTTACTTCATCAGGTCCTCCCGATGTGGTCTTCTCTTTGTTGGGCAGACCAAATACACACTAAGGAACGGTTTCATCAAATATCTCAGCCAGACCTGCAGGGGCCGACCTGATCTACCAGTCTCCGCTCTTTTTAGTTCTTATTCCGACTCCCTTTCCAACATGGCCAGCTTTGGCGTCGTCTATTGCCACAGCGATGGGATTGTATACTGATGGAACAACACCTCATCTTCCATCGAGGCAGCATGCAGCTCAGAGTTCTCAAAGCTGAGTGCTTTAATTTCAAATACCGTCTTTTCCCATAACCCAACACCCATCATAGCCTCTCCCTTTTCCCTTCCATTTGTCTCATCGGTCCTTTTTTCTAGCCATCAAATTGATTCCTTTCTCCCATGTACCAAGCAGGCTGTACCCTCTACCTGTGCTCACCCATCCCCACCTCACCACCCTGTCCGCCCACCCCGTTTATACCCAGCGCCCGTTACACCGACCGCCAGTCCAGAAGGCGGGCTACACCCGAGAAGATAAATTTTCCACCTCCTAATGCTGTCTGGCTTGTTCTGTTCATCCATCATCCTGCTTGTTCACCATGGGGACAGACAGTGACAGATACGGAGACACTGGTTCATTCACAAACTTACACACCATGCATCACGCACTGAGACAGACTGGATTCATACGTATAAAGAGAACAACATGAAGATCCATGTAAACGCAAACATAAACATACACAAACAATCACCTTCAAAGATTTGCAGACAGAAAATGGAAACTCGCAGCACCCAAAAACACATTCACAAGCACATAGATCCTCTGACAGGCAAAGAGATCCATGCAGCTCGAAGCATGTGATCAACTATGTTTACGGAGACCTCGTCGATTTTTTTTCGTTAATCTGATATTGCAAAATCGGTTTTGTTTGCAGCTAATAACTCTAAACTATAAGCTAAAGTTGAGTTTTAAACCACGTGCAAGTGTTAAAATGAAAACACAAGTGATAACAAACAGGGTTTTGTATATTCGGGAGTTCATGCTTGAGGTTCAACGTGGGCTGTGACCTGATCAAAAGATACTACATAGGAATTGGTTCGAGCAAAGTCCGGACAAGACCTCATATTAAAGGAGATGGCACACGATGAATGGATTGTACGGAATCTCATAGCGACGATCGTTGTTCTCTCAGTATATCGGCAGACTGCTAAATGGATTTTGGACAGCTGCATTTAAGAAGAACAATTCTTTGTTGCAATTACAGCATGCAGCTTTGAAAGCTCCCTGCCTAATATCCCCCGGAAGGCTCTTACAGTTTCAGAGAATAGAAAATGACGATACATGAGTTATGTCTTCTTTACTAGGTGAATTATAATACATACCATCATAAAAACAATCTGGAAGTAATTATCTGTGCCTGCGGAACGACGCATCGTGGAAACCTGCCAAGTAATAGGGTCTGATTCGTGTTTATTTTTATTTGACTTCTCCCTTTACTGTGATTGTGTATCCTCCAGTCTTACACGTATTCTGCTGAAAAGAAAGCCTTTTTGGTTCATTGCAATGACATTGTTGTTTAGCTGTGCGCAGCTGAATTTGATATTTGTTTTGACTGAAATGTTTAAGTATTTTGATTACACTTTATACAATTGCCTTGAATTGAGTATTCGCAGAGACTGAGGTTGGAGATTTTAAAGTCCGATTTGGATACTTTGCCATACATTTGAGGATAGCAAAATGTTGTAATTTGACGGTGTTGCGAATACAGTGGGAGAAAGGGTCACTTATTTCGGATGTCTACTTCTCTCTCATTGGAACCCACAAACACAAGGAAAAATGCGCGAAAATGCAGACATTTTAGCATGCGTGCAGTCGTGCATATTAGCGTACAGATAAATGCACATATTATTTTCATTACACACATAAGCATAGAGACTCAGGCACCAGCAGGCAATCACACAGTCAATCAAACACTAACTACAAAGCCTCACAGTCTTACAGTGATATACTTAAATGCACGGAACAAAAGGCAAATAAGTATGAAAACATCCAAAAGGATGCAGATGTCGTTGTGCACATCGACACAGATATAAAGACACATGTGCAAAAACAAATACACGTGCAGAAGCAGAGAAAGACAGAGGAAAGAAGTCCCAGCCAACCCATCGCGATTGTGATACCAATGAAAGTAATGTGGCAGAAACAAGTTCTCTCACACAGAAAAAAAATGAAAAATGAAACACATATTGGCAAATTAATAAATACGGGTTTTCAAGTCTATACACAGGCGTGCGTGAACAAACATAGATGGATATAAATTGGTGGAAAGAAGATAAGGACAGACGTATGCATTAACTTTTTCTACATGCAAAAATTGACACGCTCATCAATATATATAAATACAGAGAGAATACCACACAGTCACACACTGAGCACTAATACATGCGAAGAATGCAACATCTATAAATGTGAAACACATACGTACTCTCACAAGCAAGGTTGCATTAGCGCAGACGTACAAACATTGACCCACCTATAAATTCAATATAAATATGCAACAAAATATACACACAGAGTCCTGAAGAAGGGCTTATGGCCGAAACGTCGATTCTCCCGCTCCTGGGATGCTGCCTGACCTGTTGCGCTTTCCTAGCAACACATCCTTCAGCTCATACGCACAGAACCACTTTTCAATGCAGAGAGTGACACATGCAGCAAATGCAAATGCAGCATTATTCATCATCGTAGCAAATGTCCACACATAGACAGCCGCAATACAAATACATGCTAAGCAGATGCAGAATCAAAGAAGAAGACACCGAGGACAGGTTTAGCATTAAAAAAATGCGATTTATCAAAGACACGGAAGAGTGATCACTGATGGACTGAACGCATTGACTGTAACAAATTAGACAGGTATAACCTTTTGTGAGCCAATGAAATTCTCAGTTACGGAATGGAATTTGAAATTTTTTAATCTTAATTCCAAGACATGCAATGAAGTTTCACTCAATTGATAACGTAAGCCACCTGTCACTTCGAAGACACATGTTAAGAGTTTCAAGGAAGGGAAATGTGGTCACAAATTCGGCATTTTCCATTTGGTAGGATACGGAACAGTTCGATCAAATCGATTCGCCAGTACGCACAGCAAGAAAATGTGATTTGAATTATGTACTTGTTGAACAAAACCTTCCGAGACAGCCCTTGAGCATTAACAGTTTATTACGAAATGGGGAGAGCACTGTCCAAAGTACGACTCGGCAGAACTCCGAAGTACAACAGAACGTTGCTGGATTATACAGAAAACCAGGCATGAGCTCAGACACAGGCTGACCGTTAATTACAGGATATCAGTTTGGTGTGAGGAGGTACTAAGTCAGATGACATCTCTCAAAGTCAACCCTAATTGATATGACACATTCCACAAGTGGACTGGAGTGAAATTTATCACGTCACGTTTGTTGCAGGGACTTGCAAAAAATGTCGGACAGAAGTCTTAAGTAGAGCAACAACATATATTAGCAATATATCGTAAACTAAATGACGGGCTAAGTATGCTTCAGCAACTAAGCTATATGTTCCAGCAATACATCAGAGTGAGGAATCTAGGAGCAGGCAAACAATGGCGTCTTGAACAGATAAACTATACATTAGCGTTGCATCATAATGAGAGCAAAGCGAGGGGGCTTTGAGACAGGCACAGCTCATATACCAAGGAGTTTTTTCTGCTGGCGTGAGGGGCACTTAAGCAAAATTGTTTCTTAAACAGGACGGAAATAACACCCAATAAAATGGCTTCCACAATCGTACATTTTCTTTTCACCATCTAAAGAGCAGGTCAGGATCTTCAGCAAAAGCGTGAAGGTCGCGAGAGCCAAGGGGCTTGTTTAGACGTGGAGGTTCTAAATCGCACAGGTAGTCCCACGAATCTGAGGTGTCAACGCTATTAGGGCTGGGATCTGGGGCTCAGGGCCTGTGCCAGTGAAGGGGGATCGTGACCAGCTGGGCTAATTATGCGATGAAGAGGAGAAGTGAGACAAAGCACGCACAACACTGCTTAATGAAACTAACAAGGATCGCAAGAAGAGCACAGACAACAAGGACAATGAGCACTTGTCGAAGAGCACTGGCCCAGGATCTGAGCGACGAGCCCAAGCAACTCCACAAGTCCCGCCTGGAGCTGGGTTGCCACTGAGGCAGTGCTCTCTTGCATCGATTTATATGCGTCCACTCGAGTGGTCCTTGAATTTTGAATACTGTGCGGGTGATTATTAGAACAAGATCCTGGCATTCCCACATAGGCTCCAATTTTCTGCGGTCCCCATTCTTAGGCTTAGTGTGCCTGTGACTATAAACATTAAAGACTATTAGTTTACGTATGCAGATATTTCCCACTTTTCTAAGGTGTTGTGACAGTAGTGTCAGCCGTTGGGACGATTCATTGACTCAGTTCAACTACTATAATTAGACGGTATTTGTACCAATGTACTCGAGATCATTTTATAAGAACAAGTTAGAGGAAAGTAAAAAGGACCACCAGGCAAGGGGGTGGATTTTGAACCCTCCTTGCCCAAGTGTGTACAACTTTACACATAATCAGCTAAAACAGGCAGGAGCAACGAAGGAACACAAACTTTCACCGCTTTGGGCACCCATATCTTGGTTTGAGTGCCGAGGGAGCACCCTATTTGAGTTCATAGCTTGTGGTCTTCAGCCTAGTCTTACCGCTCTGACTGCTGTGCCTTACCCAGATCTGGCATTTCCGTCCTTACCTTGTCTCTGTGAGGATAAAACTTTCTATGTTCCTACAAAGCTCCGTAATCGTGGCTACTCCAAAAGCACAACGAGAGTCATCCTTTTGCTGGAATGCAACATGTCAAACCTTACATTAGCTCCAAGGCAGCTGCAAAGACACTTCTCTCCTTAGTAGCTACATTTCCAGTTGGTATGTTGGTCTCAGTTAACCTTTTCGGGGTTGGCACATGGGGCATAGGAATCGCTAGGTTGTTGGACGTCTTCGGTTTTGCTTGCAACCTCGATCGTGGTTTGGTCTCATTCTGGACATCCAAGTAGAAAATCACTGCTCACTGAAATTGCGACCGGAATTGTTAGACTAGTTCATCTCATTCGTGTGGAATATGTCGGCGACACCAGAAGGAATACATCGCAAAAGCATCGCATTAAACAAAGGTGAGTCAGCTTGTAAATTGAAAAGCTGATTGCCTGATAAAAATTCCTGAGCAGGCAACATATTGCAATATTGACCTCGTGACTCCCAAGGTTTGAGATTGCATTTCAGTTCATCACGAATATTTGCAGGTTGCTGTAAAACTCGTTCTAATGACTGTATTGAGTGGTACACCTGTATGTCATTGTCAGGGAATGAAGCCTTCATATCCTCATAAATACAGACGGGCCTGATAAGTGGCATTAACACATCCGTATTGTCCTTCGAATATATTGAGCAATTGGACTTGTTCTCCTTGCAGTCAGGGGCTTGGTTCATTAACATTAATCTGCTTATCGAGACAGCCTCGGTTGTGGATTACTCAGGTCACTTACTTTTATGATGTCGGCTATGAAGATGGTTACCAATGCTGGTCCCTTCATCTTCACAGAAACGGGAGGTTTATAATTGGAGGTGTGGAATCAAAGGTCATGTGGATAAGGCAAAAGCAGGATACTGAATGTGGATGATCAGCCATAATCATTGTCGTGGAAATAAAATCGACTGGACTCAATTATTGGCAAGAGCAATGGAAGGAGCTTCATTCTAAATTCTGCAGAATTGACTCCATTACACTACGGGTCCGGGTAATAGTCGTGCCTTAAGTAATCCTTCGTAGAGACTCATTATCAGAGATTAAATACAGCACGAAAAGGGTTCAGTGAACTTTCACGTGATATTAGAGCAAAACCCCATGGAAGGTGATTGCCGTCTCCAGAGTGTTTAGGAGACAGCAAGTTTGAGGGTAGTTTTAGACTTGGAACCACCACTGGCTGAGTTGGACTCGCCAAAGACATGCCAGGCACGTGGTTTCTTGGTTTACGAAAACCAAGGCATTGAGGTAGACGCGGCCAAAGCGAGAGGGGACCTCTGGAGGTAAAAAGCAAGTCAAAGGGAAAAGATAACAGAGAGAGAGAGCTGAACACTTTTCCAGTTACACTAAAAATGGCAAGAGCAAACAAAGGGAGAGTCCACACAGGACTTGGAATGGCCAACCAAAAATACAATATATGCTACTAATTACGGCCCAGAATCTGTAAAGCAGTCAGAATTGTGGATTGAGGAATGTGGTTTTCCTGGGGGAGAAAGTTTTAGTAAACGACAGCTGGAAATATTGATTTCGAAGTTGGAGGACAGGGAGAAAGAGAAAAGGAAGAGAAAAATATATCCCGTGAATTGGAGTGCTTAT
Source organism: Chiloscyllium plagiosum (assembly GCF_037043375.1). NCBI lineage: Eukaryota > Metazoa > Chordata > Chondrichthyes > Orectolobiformes > Hemiscylliidae > Chiloscyllium > Chiloscyllium plagiosum. The sequence goes on along the minus strand of NW_028270190.1, from coordinate 29,573,216 downwards.
AACATGTGCAAGGCTGAGGCTGATATCAGGGAAAGGAAATCACAAGGAAAAGATAAATCAAATACACGGACGAACACCAGCACACATGCAGACACGCGGAATACAACCTCACGAAGCTGAACTGTGTTTAAAGTCTATTTCAGTTTCTGACCTTGATGACTGCCCTCCGACACCTACAGCACCCCTACATGATCCGCCTGGCGAAGATTCCACGTCAGCGGCCGCTGCCTCAGGATCTGCTGGATCACTGATAGCCCGCCATACTCGCAACCAATTGAAGCAAGAAGCCCAAAAGAAGGACGACCACTCCAAGACAGAAAGGCATTCAGGGCCTGTTTGCGGTCACCCTCCGACGGATGATGAGTCAGACGGTGAGGGTACTGGTGTACGATCATCGAACCAGGTAGTTCTGCAAGCACCAATGGTTGAAATTTTCGGTCCAGAAGGGCATCCAGTGTTGGAAAACCGGCCATGGACCATGAAGGATCTGGAAAGTGCCGATGGCCAGTTGCCTAACTCACGCGAGGTTCGAGGTAATAAGTTCGCCGAAGAAGTTACAAAGTTCTGTAATCAGTTCCGTCTCACGTGATATGAGATGAGATGTCTCCTGGGACGAAAGGTAGATGCCAATGTCACGAAAATCATATATACCTGGCCAAATGCAAACCTTCATGGCAGGGTAGCAGACGCACAAGCGGAGCAGAACGAAGACTTCAATGCTTTTGTTGCAGCGCTGGCAACCGCCTGTAGGGAGGCATTCCCAGTGCGAATGGACATGACCAAAATTACAATGTGTAAACAACGGGAAGGTGAGACCGTGTCCCAGTAACGTTCGTGCCTCACTGAAATCTGTAATGCCCATAGTGGACTGAGACCACCCGACAACATCACTGCGGCAGAAAGCATGCCTTATGAGGCACACCTGAGGACCAGCTTCATCAATGGAATGAAAGACGAAAAAGCAAAAACATGTAAAAGAGACATGGATTACCTCGGACACGAGAAAGCTGAATTTGATAGAACGACACGCGATACGTGCTGAAAAATTGCTTACCCAAGAAAGGTATAAGCGGAAATTAAAGATGGAACAGCAAGCACATAAAGCTCAGCTTACAGTGATGCAAATGGTCACCCAGCCGTTAGAGGGAGGGGCTGCAGGAAGACAGAGAGGAAGAGGTGGAGTTCGCGGCGCGGGCAGGGGTAGATCTGTTGGATGCTTTGTTTGCAGAGCAATGGACTGATGGGCGAGACAGTGCCAACACAGACAGCCTCAGTTGGTCCTGGAGGATGGTCGACAGGGTGACTGACAGGGGAAGGCTGAGGTGGAGACGAGAAGCCCACAACACACAGAATCAAGTGAAAGCAGCACTGCAACAACCAACAGGAGGGAACTGCATGATCTAGCACCTGGAGAGTGGGTAGTGGTGAAAGAATTCAGGAGGAAAAACTGGAAGGTGAAGAGGTGGCTTGGACCATTTTAAGTGATCCGTGCAACACAGACAGCAGTTAAGATCGCAGAAAGAGCCACGTGCACACACGCCAGACATTGCAAGTGTGTTGCTGGGCCTGAGTAGGCATCAGACAGCACCGGAACCATTTAAGGGCAAATAGTGATTAGAAGCCTCATAAAAATATGGGCTGCCCCAGCTCAAACTTTTAGCAAGCGCCCTGGTCGGACTATTCATACGGGCTGAGGCATTGCGTGGACCCCACCGTACCATGGCGTTGACGAGTGTGACGTGTGCACATGGGCTATGTACAGGTACACCCGAGCAAATGACGATACCACCACAAAGCTCGGTGGTGTCTAAGGAAAGGTCTGGTGTTTCCTTAACATTGTTTGATATATAGCTACTCTGGCTCTGTATTTTTGTTTGTTGTTGCTGTCGTTGTCCTTGATGTCATAGGATGACTAAAAGATGGAAAACGTAATGGAAAATTATCCATTTACTGTGAAATTTGAAAGAGAATGATTTTCTAACGCCTGCAGTCATCTTATCACTGTTCGTATTATGTCCACATCCAACACGAACTTGCGATAATCGAACTCAGAAAAAGCTGAAGAACTGATATGTCTAAGACCAGGGGATGAGAGAATAACAACTTGAATTCTCCCAGTCTTTGCCCTTGAGAGCGTGATAAGAAACACGATAAGTAAAGCATCAAAACAATGTTCAGAACTCCTTACATTGAGGCATCTGGCTTAGTGTAATGGAGTCAATTCGGCAGAATTTAAAATAAAGTCCCTTTCTTTGATCTTGCTAATAATTGAGTCAAGTCGATTTAATTTCCACAAAAATCATAATGAATGGTGGTGCTGGCTCGTCGGGCCGAATAGCCTACTCCTGCACATATTGCCTATTGTCTATTGTCTGTTGAGTGCTGAAGACTATCAGGACATATAAGGGGCTCACTGGCTCTCCTTGAATAACATCCCTTTCCCCCATCCATATCAGTGTCATCCCGATCCTGAAGTAGTGTCGGTGTGTCAGGCATAAGCTCAGGATCCCGATTAGTACTTAGATTCTTTTACAGCGCTTTTGCTTCAACACCATTTTTTACACATTGTATTACATCGCTTGCTTCCATTGCCAATTGGATGTGCAGTGCTCAATTTATCATATGGGATGGTTGAGGTAAACATGAGTCAATGTTGCCATGCTTTCAACTAATTATGAGGCAACAACATAGACGACTGAAAATGTATGATAGTGCATAAACCATTCAATCTTGCCAATCCTGTTAACGCAAGATGGAAACTGAACACGTGACTGAGACATTTCACTATTAATTAATAAGAACAAATAGATTTTAAAGTCACTAAAATGATTCAATATGCATATAATTGCAGTCATGAAATTGTATCAGGATTGTTCTAATCGGAGAATATCACACTTAACTTATTAAATCACAAGTTTTGTTCCGATTTAGTATGAGTTTTGCCTCGAGACTTCAATATGAAAGTGAAATAAACTCATTCCAGACCCAATTTCATAATATAAAATGCGCACTGTTTCCAATCCTAAAATCCATTATAAATAACCGGTTGCAGACTCTCCATGTGAATCCCAGATTTAGTTCCTTAAGCGGTTCTGATCAGTCATTGCTCAGTCATTGCGTCATAGGGTGTGAAATGACTGGAGCTGCATCAATAAAGTCATGTCTACTCACCCAGTATCAAAATGCTTTGTATGCACAAATGAAAACTTAATCCAAAGACACAAATATCAACAATACTATCTTAACTTTTGCCACATGATTTCTTTCTCAGAAAATCATGTTGAACTGATACTTGAATTTTTAATGGGGAAGGGAAATTAACATCGAATAAAGTTACGACTGACACTTCGTATGCACAAATGAGATGCAGCAGTGTAAAAATTAATTCTGTTCGAATCATGCCTTTGAAAACTCTATCACTGGTTTGGGATATTACATCCATCTTCATACTTAGAGTTTTACAATTTTTCAATATTATTTTTGTGATGTTCACTGCAATTCCTCTACTGAATGATCACACGTTAAAGTCTGAGATGATTGCCCTCAATGTTACGATTAGATAATCTTGTTTAAGTAATAAACAGATACCTACTTTCAAACCGGAACAGAATCATTCTGCAAGCGAATTCAAGGTTTACAGTGGTACAACTTTAACTGACCTCACTCAATCCTTCAATTAGTCCAACACCTGGTGAAAACAGGGAGTGAAATCGATCTTTGTCAGAAGCAGAACTTATGCAAGAGTTGTGAGCAGATTTACACTTGTGTCAAATATTGTAAAATCTGAGGAGAATTTTTTGTTTAAAGATTGTAATGTCGTCTCCCGCCATTTTGAATTGGCTTGAATTTCATGAAAATGAAAAAAAAGTCGAGTTAACAATTGATAGTCTTGCCGTCATAGTCTAGGAGAACAACAATCCTGAATCTCGAGCGCCAGGAAACAACCAGAAAAATTCAATCAACAACAAGCAAATGTGCATCAATAAAAGACCACAATAATGTAATCGTTCTGCTAGCTTCAGAGTCTCGGGGCTGAGAGGGTCTCTCTCTCTTCCTGGCAACAATTTTTCTATTTCAGTTTTTTTAAGATTCTGGTGATTCTAAGTGTCATGAAACATTCACATTCCAGAACAGTCAAAATTTGGGAGTTCCAATTCTAATAATGTTTTCAAGCCTAGGTGTGCGTGCTTCTATAGTAGTCGACGATGAAGGGGAAAATACAATGGAGAATGTAATAGTCGCCCTCTGTGTCCCATTGGCTCAACTCAGGAAAGTCTGGACTTTCTGAGGCAAGCAACTATAAATAATGCATGTTTGTACAAGCCAATTAAACTTGTTAGGCACAAGAGCTTACTGGGCGTATTGAAACATGTCACAAACCTCAACATAGGTCCAATGATTGTTAAATGGTGTTTCACCGGTCATAATTCTGGGCAAGCAAGTTCTTTGTTAGAAATATCTGTGAATCGTGAGATTCTTTTACCAACACTTGCAGTCCAGACACGAGAGCCCTGTTGAGTACTTGCACTCATAAAATGTGGATAAGTAGCGAGAACTGTAATAGCTTTTTAAACAACATTCTTTCTCTGGCCAGCTTTCCTGGTCGTTTGGAAAGTGACAACAGCAACAATCCAGTTTGGGTCGGTAATTTTGGGATATTTAGGGGAACAGGGTGCCAGTCCCGTGGGAAGGTTTTGAATGTGTTCGCTGAACGCTGATTTTGATTGCAAATGTACGGGCTGATGGCTCTTAGCCACATTCATAAATTCAACAAGGGAAAAGATTTGGCGCAAAATGGCGACTCCCCAGCTCATTGGATGCTGCCAGACCTGCTCTGCTTTTCAATTACCACGCTCTCAACTCTAATCTCCAGCATCTGTAATCTTCACGTTCTCTAACGAAATCGCCTAACTTAGGTGTTGCATTTAGTTGTCTACCATCGCGTTTCAGCGTGGCTTCCGTGGGGACAAAAGCATGGGGTTCGGTCTGCACAGCAGAACAAGATTGCCTTGACCCCGTCACCGCTGTTTTGATCTTATATGTAGAGTGGTTTGATCCAATCGTCACCTGCCTCGTCGTATGCGCAGAAACGTTACCTCTAGGGAAACAAAGAGGACACAAACAAAGACAAAACACACAAACTGTGGTTCTCTCGCCAATTCTGAAGGACACCAAAAGTTAGTAGTGTTCAGCACTGGTTAGGATAATGTACTTAACCGATATCTGCAATTTTAATTCGCCCCATGCATCACTCCCATTTACACTTCCGCAAATTTAAACTGTTGAAAGCACTAATTCATTTCTGCAGAAGACCCCGTACTGAAGGGGATCATGCCAGCTATACCAATCTTTCAAGAAAATCTTGAGAGGCAGAACTTGAGCATTGGCCTGTTTATTACAAGACTCATCATGGAGATATCCTCGGCCTTAAAAGTGGCTCGGTTGGATTCTGAAGTACAGCACAAAGTTACAAGATTATATAGAAAAGAAGACAAGACTGAGACACAGATTGACCATTAAAGATAAAGTGTCAGAATGGTCTGAGAAAGTAGCGAATCAGGGGTCAGCTGTCAAGGTCAAACCTAAAAGATGCTACACGTTCTGCAGGTAAACAGCAGTGAAAGTTATCACCTAACATGCTATTATCAGAAGGTCCGTGACAAATGCAGGACAGATTTCCTTAATGTGACGGACATCACTTACAGGCAAAATATCGTTGAGAGAGAGAAGCTGATTGACAAGAGGAGGCGTCTTTGAGCAATTAAGCTGGACAGACCAGCAATGTATCACAGTGGGAGAGGAACTAAGCTGTGTGCGAGACAGCCACCCAAGGCTACATACCAAATACTATTGATCTGTCGGGGTAGGGGTCCTTCAACAACAGGGTTCCTTAACCAGGAGGGAAGCCATAGCCCAGAAAACGGCTTCCACAGATACCAATGCATAAGCACTTAAAATAGCCTGTTTTATCTCTTCATAATGCCTAGACCCCTCATCTGACAATGCAGCAAATGCCTTACTGTCTCTGCTGAAAACTTTATTCTGGAATACCCATTATTCCTCGAATCACGACATTTGCCTAGCCAATTTTTACATTGAAATAAAGAAGGCTTCAACATATTTCTCATTACATCATGGTAAAGTTTTGACATATATTTAAATATCAATACCTTCTCTTTTAATCTCCATCCTGTTAACTTGTCTTTGTTGACTGAGTCGCAACTTTTCAAATTCAAATCCTCTCTCTCTCCCTCTGTGTCTCTCTTTCGTCTCTGTCTCTTTTCTCAGTTAAGAACACTTTTTCTCTCTTTTTCCTCTCTCTTCTTCCTGTTTCTTCTCTCTCCCTCTTCCTTTTTCTTCTCTCTCTCTTTCTCTTTGTCTCTCCCTTTTGTTTGTCTTGGACCTCTATTTTCGTCAGTTGCTATTTATCTTTTCTCTACATCTACTGCACTGATCTGTTACTCTGACACACGTAAATGTTTGAGTAATTCCCTTACAATGAGGAGAAAGTGAGGGCTGAAGAAGGGCATATGCCCGAAACGTCGATTCTCTTGTTCCCTGGATGCTGCCTGACCTGCTGCGCTCTTCCAGCAACACATTTTCAGCTAATTCCCTTACAATGTCAGCTTTACATTTATCATTAGTTGAACGCAAATCAAACTTTTTATAATTTTAAAAGGACTGCCTTTTTCTTTCGTTGTACACTTACTTGGCAAATTTGATAATCATCTTAATATCGCAGAAGCTCTTTAGCAATTTTAAGAGCAATTCCCCTCATTTCTTATTTAATTACCCACATTTAATCTCCGAAATTAGATCAATTGGGTCGCCTATGGTTTATTTAATGATCAAGACACTAAAATGTTAATGCTTCAATCTCCTGGGCTTTTTCGGACTTCTGATCTATTCAAATCTATCCAAATCGCTGACTGGATCTTTTTAAACGTGTTCAAATCACGAATCCGTGACCCAAACTGTTCAAATTCTGGCTACGACCCCCTAAACTGTTAGAGCACACGGTAAACCCCTTTGCTGAATTACACTAGCAACACAGATAAGATTCATCCAATGATATCATCTGTTAAAATTAGACAGGCAAAGAAGTATCCCAAAAATCACTACTTAAAGTAAAAATTAATAACTTTATGTTCAAGTCTAATACAGAATTTTAACTAACAACGATTTATAAATCCTTTCTCTTCAGCCTGTCTTTTACCTCCCACTCCACATTACTTGTCCGATAAAAGAAATCCCAATTATAATTTACATAAAAAGGTAACGTGTGAAAACCAGGAGCTTTGCCGAATTTCCTCTGTCGATCTGTCTGTCTTCTTTTCTGCTTCTTAGGGATTCTGCGTCACAGGTCTTTGATAGATAAAGATTGCTTTTTTGAGAGCAGTTCTGCTGGCAGTCTGTATTAGTTGGTGATTTGCTGCTCTTTGACATTTTGGCTAACTGTTTAAAATGTGCGATAGTTTTACGCTGAACTATCGGGTTATTTCATTGTTTTTAATATTGTCAAAATAATAAAAGCAAACATGATTGCACTTTGGTACCTTGGATTTAATTTAAAATGATTGGCTGAATTTGAATTTGATTTTTTTTGGCTCATAGCAACTCACCGACAGGTGGCTATTCCAACATATGCTACATTTTACATTTTCCTACACCCGTGTCCTTGCTAAACGTTGCTAGTCTTTAAACTCGTTTAAAGGTACAATGCACCGACAACTTCTTAACAGTTCTAATGTCAGCTTTCAATATTGGGATTGGCATTGGCCTGCTTAGCCGTGTGCATAGACCCCACCAAGTGGATAATGGTAGAATAGATAACGTTCTGGCTCTCAGCTTTCTTCAGTCTTTGAAAGCAGTATTGAATGAGCAGAAAGCAGTTCGGAAGATAAATGGTGTGTTGACCAAAATTTCAAGGGGATTTCTGTAGAGGAGTAAGGGTCTCTTAGTGAAACTGTGCAGTGTCTTGGTGAGACCTCATCGCCGACATTGTGGAGTAATGAGTGCAGTTCTAATTTCCTTACATAGTAAAGCACAAACCTGACATTGATGGATTGCAGCAAAGAAAGACCAGACTGATCTCTGGGCTGACAAGCTTGTCGTGGGACCAGGTTTGGGGTCATATCCCCCAAGCTTTCGGAGAATGACTGGAGATCTCAGGGACAAACTCACAAAGATTGAGACACATTGGCAGCAAGGATGATAATTCCCCGGGCTTGTACTTCTAAAACAAGCAGCTACAGTATTAGGTAAAGGCATTGAGATTAGAATAAACGTCGGCAATCAGACACTGGCGAACCTCGGAATTCTCTCACAGATGAGGCAATAAACACCAAGGCATCGAATATAAGGATTTCTGGACACGATAGTAATGGAAACAATGCAGGATATCGCTTTTGGGTAGAGGACCAGCCATCATTATATTTAGGTTTTATAAGATGGTAGCTGAGTTCCTGTGGAACACCATGTTATACAAAACCATGGAATTCAAGTCATGAAACGTAGGCGAAAAAACATGTCTCGGGCGAAATGCCACAAATCGCGGAAAAAATCAAAACAGAAGTAATGGTTACCTTAACACAGTGTCGTTCAATATTTAATTTATATATTGTAATGAAACATTTCTGTAAATGAAACACTTTAAGACTACAATCACTGACTGCAGCATTGTACCTTTCACGATGCGCTTCATCAGAGAAAATGCAAACCGACTGAGCACATGATGCCTACACGGAATTCCAGTTCTCTGTAAATTTTGGTCCAGTGTGAAATTAAGTTCCTTCTAAATGTACAAGATATTACCACTTTCAAGCTCATTTCTCAGGCTTATCGAGCTGATTCCTTTCCTGTTGTAGCTGTGCTTGCATTTTCCAGGCAGTGGATTCTGAGGTTGCATTTTGCTGCTCAGTTAGCGCCAAGAGAGAGTTGTGTAGCAGTCAAATGGAGTTCGATTTATATATATAAAGTTCGTCAATTCACTAATTGCTTTACATCCACATCGTTTAATAAAAAAAAAGTTACAGGAAAACGAATTGTATATTGAATAGTCAGCAAAATCCGTTGAATTTTCGTTGAATGTGAAGACAGAGCCTTCAGCCCAACAAGACCATCCAAATAGTAACTCATCCAGAACCATTCCCCTCCTACTCTACATTTACCTCGGACAAATACACCTTAGCGAAATGACCCTGTACACAATTTAACATGATCAGTTCACTGAACCTGCAAGTGTTTTTGTTGCGAGTGGAAACCGGGGCACCCAGAGGAAACCCAGATAGCCACGGGGAGAAGGTGTAAGTGCGCCAAGATGGGATTCAAACCAGGGGCTTGTCGCTCTAGCTCTCTCTCTTCCAAACACCTCTGTCTCTTCCCATTCTACCACTCTCTCTAGACCCAGACAGTCTCACTCCCTCTGACACACTGTCGCGCTCTCTGTCCTCTCAAACAATCTCTTTTTCTTTGCACTTGCACACACTCATCTCGCCCTAAGTCTATCTCTCTTTCTCTGTCTGCTCACCGCACTCTCTTGTCGCACTCTTCCACTCTTTCTCACACACTTACACGAACTCCTTTCCTTCCTACTCTCTTTTTCTCCCTCTCCGGCACACTCTCTCCACCATCTCATACTCTCTATCTCTACTCTCCATTCTACCGACCGCCTCCCACTCTCTCCCTCTCTCTCTACGTGCCTCGCATTCTCCCAACACCCGCTCTCTCTCCACCCCACTGCCTCTCTACCCCTCAAATATTCTTCTCTGTTACGTTTCCCACTCTCTCTGCCGCCCAAAATTCTATCTCTCACCTCCACTCTCTCTATCTCCGCTCTCCCACACTTGTTCGCCCACTCCCACTCGCTCCCCATTTTATCCCCTCGCACTTTCTCCGACTGCATCTCTCTCACCCGACTATTTCTCACTCTGAATCTCACACTCCCCCTCTTCTTGCGTCCTCTCCTCACTCCCCATTCTATTTCTACCCTCCAACTCTGTCTCACCTCCCTCGCTGTCAACTCACTCTCTCTGTCCCTCATTCCCTCTCTCTCCAACCATTCTCTGTTTCACTCCCGTCTTCCCTTTCTCTCTGTCTCCAGGCACACTCTTTCTCCCCCTCCAATTACCTCCAACCTACACAACCTACCCACCCACTATCACTTATCCTCTACAACCCTCCCACCTCTCTCTGTCTTTATCCCGCCATGCTTTCTTCACTAGCCCCTCTTTCTCTCACGCTCTCCTTATCTCACTCTCTCTGTCTCACTTAGTCACACACTCTTTCGTTCTTTCTCTCTACACCAACCACTTTCTCTCACCCTTTCCTTGGTCTCACGCCCTCTCTTTCTTTCTCCATATCCTTTCCCTCCATCTTTTCCCATCCATGACTCTCTCTATCCCCTCTCATTCTCGCGATCTACAAAATCATTCTCTCACTATCTGCCTGCTCCATCTCACCCTCTCTTTCACTTAAACCTCCCACTCTGTCTCAGTCTATGCCCCTCCCCATCTCTACCTCATTATCTACGCTCTGCCACCATCTGTCCTCTCCTACCTTCTATTTTCTTGCTGTTTCTAACCACTCCCACTCACCCTCTTCCCCCACTCTCTCTCCCCACACTCTCTTCTCCCTCACCCTCTCTTTCCTCCCTCTCGCTCTAGCCTTCACTCTCTCGATCTTCCCCACTCACTTTTCTCCCTCCCACTCTCTCTCCCCACCCTGCACTCTCCCTCTCTCACTATCACTCCCTTTCTCCTCCCTCTAACTCTGTTTCTCCTCTGCTCCCAACATGTCTCTCTCTCGCGCGCACCACTGTCTTTCTCACTCTCCCAATCTCTCTCTCCCCACTCTCTCTTTCTCCTATCTTCCAACTCTGTCTTCACTCCCCAACTCTCTGCATCGCTGCGCGCTCTCTCTGCACCCCTTTTCTCTATTTCTCTCCAACCACTCCAGCTGACTCTCTTTCTCTTGCCTCCTCCCATTCTGTCTCTCTGTACATCTATCATACGCTCACCCTTCCTCCCTCTCTAACACTCCCACACTCGCTTCACATCCACACTCTCTCCGAAACTCATTCGCTCTCTCACCCACACTTTCTCTCTAACTACCTCCCAGTAAACCTCTCTCTCTCACCTACTCCCTCTCCCTCCCATGCTCTCTCACCCTTCCACTCTCTCGATCTCCACCTCCCTCTCTCTCTCTCTCTTGCTGTCTCTTATCCCTCCAATTCTCGCTCGAGTTCCCCTCTCCCACGCGCTCTCTCTTACCCATCTTTCGCTTTCTCTCTCCTCCCTGAAGTCTTTCTCGCTATTTCCTTCCTTCCTCCCTCTCTCTATCTCTTCCCCTCCAACTCTTCCTCTCTCCCCTTTACCACCCTCTTTCTCCTCTCTCTCTCTTCACTGAACACTTCCACTCTCTCAGTCTTTGTCTCCACCTCTCACCTCCCTCTCTCTCTTTCACTGTCTTTCTTCCACTTCACTCTCTCTCGCACTATCATTCACTGCCCCCACTGTCTCTCCACCTCATTCCCTCTCTACGCTCTTCTCTTTCTCTATTTCTCTCCTGTCCCACTCTCCATCTGTCTCCAAAACCTCCCCTCTATGTCCCCCCCACTCCATCTCTCCTGCCACTCTCTCTCGATGTCTCTCTCAATCCAAAAATCTCACTCCCCGCACTCCCACTGTCCCTGTATTTCCACACATTAACCTCACTCACCCCAACCAACTCTCTCGCACTCTGTTTCCTCCAACCACCACTCCCTCTCTCCTCATGCTCCCACTCTTTCTCTCGTCCGCCACACTCTCTTTCTCTTCCTCCCTCTCTCTCGTACTCTCTGCCCCCAGAAACTCGATCTTTGTCCCGAGCACACGTTCTCTCACTCCACTAATGTCTATCGATCTCTCTCCACCACCACCCTATCCTTACCCTCCCACTCTCTGGCTAAATTTCTTCGAATTCACTCTCACTTTCCTCTCTGACATACTCTCTATAACCCATTTCCAATCTCTCTGTCTCTTTTTCTTTACCCCCTGCCACTCTGTCTCTCTCTCTACCCAACTCCCGCAATCTCTCTCTCTCTACCCCTCACACTCTTCCTCACTCTCACCGAACCTACTCTCTCCCCCTCCAACTATCTCCGCTCTGCTAACTCTGTCTACCCTTCCAGTTTCTCCGTGTCTCTCCCCTCTAACTGCACTCTCTCCCTCTGTCTCTCCGTCTCTCCGTCTCACCCACTCCCATCTCTCTCTCGCTTCCTTTCTCCCTTCCCACTCTCTCCTTCCCCTTCCACTCTCTCTATCTCCTCTTCCTCTCTGTCTCCACTTCCCATTCTCTGTCTTTCTTCCACCCTCTAACTCTCTCATGTCACTCTTTGTGTCACCACACACCTGCCCTTTCACGTCCCACTCGCTGCAACCAGTGTCTTTCGTTCTCTACAACCATCCCATCTCTCTTGAACCGACTATGACTCTCTCTCTCCCACTCTACACCACTCCCAGTCTTTCTCTGTCCGTGCCCCTGCCACTGTGGTGCTCTTTCCCACCTCCTTCCTCTCTCTCTCGCTCTCCTCATCACACACTCGCTATCTCCAAACCAGTACTCTCTTGCGCTCTTTGTCTCCGCCCACCACTCTGTCACATCGGTCCCTTCCTCTCTGTCAATTGGTCTATCTTTCTCCATGCTCCCCACACTCTCTCTATCCCCTCCGTGACTCTCTCTGCACCCCTGACGTTCTCTCTCTACTGCCTCATCCTCTCTCTATCTCTGCTCCCATCTTTCTCATTCCCTTATTCTCTTTAGCCCCACCCACTCTGTCTATATCTCCCCTTCCCATTATCTCCCTCTCTGTCTGCGACCCTCTGACTCTATCTCCAAACACAACCTCTCTTTCCCCTCTCTTTATCTACCCCACTCCCACTCTCTCTCTCTACGCCCTCACGCTCTCTCTCCCTCCAACTCTTGCCCTCCTCCTCCCACTCTATCTCTAGCTCCCACTCTCTCTGTCTCTTCCCCAATCTCGTAGCACCCCACTCTCTCCCTCCTTCTCTCTCTCTCTTCTCTGTCTGTCTATCAGTCCCCCAGTCTCTCTTCGCCCCTTGTCTCTCTCTTCCCTCCCTCTCTCTCCTGTCCCTCTCTCACTTCCCTCCAACACTTTCTCGCTGTCTCTCTCTCGTCCAACCACGACGCCCTCTCCCCATCCTCTCGCTCTTTCTCTTTCCCCACACTCTCTTGCCTCACAATACGTCACTCTCTGTCCCCTCAATCTCTGTCTTTCTCCTTCCACTTCCACTCTTTCTCGCCGCCCTCTTTCTCCCCACCCTCTCTCCTTCACATCCACTCTCTCTCAACCCCCACTGTCTGTCTCCCTCTCCACCACTTCCTCTCTCACCCATCTACTCTGTCTCTACCTGTTTCTCAACTCGTTACCACGCTGTCCTTCTCTCCCTGCCCAACTCCCACTCCCTCTCCACACACACTATCTCGTCGCCAACAGTCTCTCCAACTCTCCCCTACTCTGTCTCTCTAACCCCACCCTCCCTGTCAACCATTCTATTCGCACTACGTCCTCTCTCCCCTTCCCCCTCTCTAGCTAACTGTCACTCTCGCTGACTTCCCTCTCCCACTCTCTCCTCCACACTGTCTCTCCATTCTCGCTCCACTCAAACTTTCTCCGTCTCTCTCTCTCTCACTCACAGATGACTCTTTCACTCTCCCACTCCCCTCTCTCTCTTGCTCCCTCTCTCCCCTTCCCAATCTGTCTTTACCCCACTGTCTCTCTCGCCTTGTTCGCTCTCTTTTGTCTCCCTCGTCTTCCCTCTTCCCCCACTCTATCTCTCTCCCAACCTCCCAAACTCTCTCTCCAGCCACTCTGGATCCCCAACAGCTGTCGGTCTCACCACACTCTCTCTAACCTTCGACTATCTCTCGCTCTTTACACGCCTACAACCTCTCTTGCTCAAACTCACTCCCACTCTCCCTCACTACATCACTCCCAGTCTCTCTCTGTCGTTACCTCCCGCCACTCTCTGTTCACTACCCCTCCTTCTCTTCCTGACTCGCACTCTCTTCCTCTCGCCCCTTCCACTCTCTCTTTCTCTTGAAACCAACCACTCTCTCTCAATCCTTCCTTCCTCACTCTGCCTCATGTCCTCTCTCTCTTTCTGCCTCCCCCACTGTCTCCCCATCCCACTCCCGACTCTCTCAGTACGCCCTCCAAGTCTGTCTACCTGCTATCTCATTCTCTCTCCATCTCTGTCCCCTCGTTAACACTATCTCTTTCCATTTAACCCCTCTAAATCTTTCTCCCTCCACCCTCCTCCTACTCTACCTCTCTGTATATGCCCCTTCCTACTCTCTCCAAACCTACTGTCTCTTTCATTGCTCTCTCCCTCTCCCACTTCCACTCTCCCTCTCTCTGCGCTGCAACTGACTCTCGTTCACACTCTCATTCTGCACGACTCTCCCTCTACCACCTCTCTCTATCTCCTCCTCCCAAGCTCTCTTCTTCACCACACTCTCTCTATCTCTATGCCTCGACCACCAAATCTGCCTCTCTCTCACCGTCCCAAAATATCTCACCTTCACTCTATTTCCCCCTCTCCTCTCCGCCATTGTCCCTTTGTTTTCCCAACCCACTCTCTCTCTTTCCCACCCTGACTTTCTCTCTCTATCCTGCTCTCTCCCCAAACCAATCTCCTTCTCTGCCCAATCGCACTGTCTTTTACATCCACTATATCTATCTTCCCTGTTCCACACTCTCTCTCTCGACCCACAGCCATTCTCTCTCGAACCATGCTTGCTCGCTATATCCCTCTCTCTCCCCTTCTTTATCCCCTCTCCTCAACCTCTCACTCCACCCTCATTCTCCCACCACTCTATCTCTTCCATCTCTCTCTCTGCTCTTCCTCTCTCTCCATCCCCTTTATCTTCCCTCCCACTCTCCCGCTCTCCCCTAACCCACACTCTCCCTTTAACTTCCTCCCACTCTGTCTCACACACACTGTCTCATCTCTCCCCATATGTTCTCACTCACTCTCTTTCTCTCACGCCGTCCGACAGTCTCTCTCTCCCTATACACTTTCTCCCCTTCTCTCTCTTTCTTACCCACTCACACTTTCTATCTCCCTCTCTACCCCATTATCTCCCTCTCTGTTTGTACCCCTCTTACTATTGCTCTCTCTCCCTCCCTCTATTTCTCTGTCCTTCTCCCTTCCCAAACAATCTCTCCTATTCCCTCTGTCTCTCCTCAACATTCTTTCATACACCTCCCAATCTTTCACTCTCCCACTCTCTGTCTCCCCATTCCACTCTCTCTTCCCCCCTCTCTTCCCTCCAGTCACACGCTCTCTTCCTCTCCAACACTCCCTCCGACACCTATTCTCTTTCTCTCCCTCAACTCTCTCTCATCCCATCTATCTGTATCTCTCTTCACTCTCCCTTCTCTCTGTATCGATCCCTCCTCCTCTCTCTCTCCGAGTCCCTCTCTCGCTCTCCACTCATTTTCCTCCCCTTCTCTCCTCTCCTCATCTCTCTCATTCTACCTCTATTTCACTCTCCCCTCTCTCTGTCCCCACCGTTTTCTCTCTACGTCACGCACTTGCTTGACCCTCTCTCATCTCTGTGTCTCTACCACCTCCCTCTGTCTCTGTCACTCCCAACAGCTCTCGCTGCACCCATTTTCTCTCTCCCCATCCCAATCTCTCTCCCCCGGTTTCTATCTCTGCGCTCAATCTTTCCCCGTCTCTCTCTCTCCCTGTCTCCCTCACTCGCTCTGTCTCTGTCCCATTGCCCTCTTTCTGTAGCTGTGTCTCCCACTCAGCGTTCTCTCATCCCCATTCGCTCTGTCTCACCAGTATCTCTCTCTTCCCTCCCCTTTCTCTCCCTTCAAACTCTTCTTCACCACACTCTATTCCGACCTCCTACTCTCTCTCTGTTCCACACTCTCGCTTTCCCCTCCCAGTTTTGCTCCCTCTTCCACTCTCTCTTGCTCACCCGTTGGCCCACTCTCTCCGTTCCTCGCTTACTCTTACTTCCTCTCTGCATCCCTCCCAGCTCTCTCTACACCGAAAACATACTCTCTCCTTCTCTACCCCAATTAAGCTCTCTCTCTCTGCATCCCCCCACACATTCGTTCTCTCCCCCTTTCTCAATCCCTCTCTCATTCCACTCTCACACCCTCCTCCATCTCACTCTATCAATATCCTCCTCACACGCACTCTCCGCGCTCACTCTCTCACTCCTTCATTCCCTTTCCCTCTACTCCTCCAGTGTTCTCTCATCACTCCCTCTCGCTCTTTCTCTCATGCCCCCAATCTGTCTCTCTCTCTCCCCAACTCGCCCTCTCCCCTCAATCTCTCTCGCTCTC
Organism: Chiloscyllium plagiosum; assembly: GCF_037043375.1. Taxonomy (NCBI): domain Eukaryota; kingdom Metazoa; phylum Chordata; class Chondrichthyes; order Orectolobiformes; family Hemiscylliidae; genus Chiloscyllium; species Chiloscyllium plagiosum. The sequence continues at coordinate 29,556,850 of NW_028270190.1, read as the reverse complement.
TTCATCCCTCCTAACTGTGTCTCTTCCCATCCCACTCTCTCTTTGTCCCGCCACTCTCTCTCACTTATCCACGCTCTTCCTCTGTCCATTCCACTCTCGCTCCCCATCTCTATTTCTCTCCCTCCCCATCTAATTCTCTCTTTCCCCATCCCACTCTCTCTGTCTTCCGCATTCTCTTTTACCACACTCTCTCTCGCTCTCTGCAGCAGTGCCACCTTCCTCCCGATACCAGTCCCATGTTCCTACTGTCTGTACCATCCTACTCTGTCTCTTTCTCATCCCTCATTTTCTATCTCCCCTTCTTTCTCTGTCTATGTCTCCCAACCCACACTCAGCCCACACTGAGTCCCGCATGCCACCCACTCCCTCTTTCTACTCCACATCTCTCTCACCCATCTCACCCTCTCTACCTCTCGCTCTCTCTTTCTCTAGCCACATCACCCACACTCTCTGTCTTCATCCCTCTCTCTCACTCTAAGCCCCCAAACTCTCTCTCACCTCAACTCCCTCCCTTTCCACTCTGTCTTTCTCCCCGCTCTCTCACTCTAACCCGTCTCTCTCCTCACTCAGTCTGGCTCCCTCCTCCCAATCGCTCTTCCCTATGCTCCTTTCTGCCACCCCCGCCACCCACTCTCTCATCCCCCACACTCTCTCTCCCCTGCCCTTCCATTCTCTCTCACTTCCAATTTTTCCAGCCCCTCACGCGCTCTCGCACTCTATGCTTCTCCCACTTCTCTGTGCACCACTCCCACTGTCTCTCGCTCTCTACTCCACTCGCACTCTCTCTCTGTCAGTACATGCTCCAAAACTTTCTCTCTTTCCCCCGACCACTGTTTTCTCTCTCTCTGTCCACTGTCACACTCTCTTTCACCCATCCCACTCGCTTTCTCCATTCCACTCCATCTCCCCTCCGTTTATCTGTCTGTCCCCCTCCCAGACTCTCGCACACAATCCCACTGCACCTCTCTCTCTCCCGCCGCCCATTCCACTCTTTACCTATCTCACTCTCTCACTCCCCCCTCACAATTTTCCCTCTCCCTCCCTACCACTCTTGCTTATTTTAATTTTCTATCTCCACCCAATTTCTTTCTCTTCTGCTCATACTGTCTCTCTTGCCTCTCTCTCTACATTAATCTCACTTCAGCTTCTCTCTCAAACCCTCATTGCCACGCATCTCACTCTCTCTCCTCTATCTCCGCATCACAGTCGCTTTCTCGTCCCTTCCCGTTCTCTCTCCCCATCCCACTCTCCATCCTCCCCTCACACTGTTTCTCTCTCCTCCTCTTACCGTCTCTCTCGCTCCTCCCACTTTCTCGCTCTCTTCCACCCACTCCCCTCACTCTCCTCCTCCCTCTGTCTTTCCCATCTCTGAAAGTCCACATTGCACTATACCACATCCCACTATATCTCTCCCCTGCACAGCTTGTCCCCTTCTTCGCTCTCAGTCCCCATTCTCCCCCTCTCTTTCCTATCACACTCTCTCCCCCACTCTCTTTCTCCCATTCTCTCTCCACTCCTTCAGTCTGTGCCTATATCTTTCCGCTCACAACTCCCACTCATCTCTCTTTCTCACACTCTCTTTCATTTCCCCCTCCTATTATCACTTGTCGCTGACCCACTGCCATCTCTCTCTCACCCTGTCTCCCCAAACTCTACTTCTCTCCGCATCCTCTGTCTTCCTCTCTGGCATCTCGCGATCTGTCCCCCCTCTCTCTCCTCACTCTCTCTCTCTTCCAAACTTTTTCGTTCTGTCCTTCCTTCCCACTCTGTCTCCCCTGCACCCTCTCTCCCTCTCTCACATTCTCTCCACCCTCCCACAATCTGTCTTTCTCCCCGGATGCCCCATTTCTCCCTCTCTTCGTCACTCTCTCTCGCTGCATGCATTCCTCCCACCACTCTCTCGATTTCACGCCCACTCTTTATCTCAACTTCCCTGCTGACACACTCTCTTTCTGTAGCCCCTCATACTTTTCCTCTCTCTCTCCTCCTTTCTCACTCCGTCTCTCATCCCTTTCTCACTCTCTCCCTATCCCACTTTATTTCTCTCGACCTCCTACCCTCTCACACAATTTCTCCCCCAATTCGTTCTCTCACCCTGCCAAACTCTCTCCCTTCCACTCTCTCCATTTCCCTCTCCCACTCTGTCTCTCCTTCACTCTCTCCTCTCACTCTCTCTATGTCATTCTTCCGCAGTCCCTCTCTCCCCGCTTGCTCCGTCTGTGCCCTCCCACTCTCTCCATCCCTCAACATCTCCACGTGTTCCACGGTCCTTCTCTCTGCCTCCCCGAATGCCCTCTCTCGCTCTCTCTTTCCCTCTCTCCCCTTTTCCGCTCCCTCTCTCTCTCCCCTTTAATCTCCCCGTCCCTATCTCATCTTCTCCTACCCCACACTCTCTCCCACTCCGACTTCCTCTCTCCCCCTCCCACACACACTCTCTCCCCCTCACTCATTTCCGCCCATCCACTCTCTATCTTCCACTCCCAATCTCTCTGCTACTTCCACTCTCTTTCTCTCCCCTTCCATTCTCTCTTCTCCAACACTCTGTCTATCTCTCCGCTCAATCTGTCTCTACAGCAGCCTCTCGCTTCCCCCAAGCTCGCTCTCGCTCGCTCGTTCCCACTCTGTCCTCCCAAAGTCTCCATTTCTCTCCATCTCCACGGTTCCCACTCTCTCTATCTCGCCCCATAATTTCTCTCGTTCACTCTGTCCCTACACACTTTCTCCCTAGCCCTCTCCCCGCTTCCACGCGCTCTCTGTCTCTCTATTCTTACACTCCCGCTCTCTCTCACGTCTCCCCCTCCTATTCTCCGTCTCCCCCGCTCCCAATCCCTCTCTCCCCTCTCCCTCTCTGTCTCACTCTGTCTTTGCCTTCCACTCCCACTCTCAATCTCCCCACCTGTCGCTCACCCATTCTCTCTCCTCTCCCACTATCCAGGTTTCTCTCCACTCACCACGGTCTCCCTCCCCAACCTCCTACTCTTGCTCACACATGCAAAACTAGTCTCTCCCTCTCCCTCAGGCACTCTATGTTCCTCTCTCCACCACACCATATACTCTCTCTTTCTGTTTGGCCCTTCCCACTCTATCTCTTTCTACCCACCTCCAATCCACCCTCTCTCTCTCCCTCTACAGCCCTTCCACTCTCTCTGTGTCTCTAACCCCCACACTCTGTCTTTCATATTAAACCTATCACACGCTGGCTCTCTCTTTCCCACTCCCACTCGCTCTCTGTCTCTCCCACTTCCTTCTCTCTCGCTCTCTACATCCCATCTCCCTCTCTAGAAACCTCTCACTTTCCAACTTCTCTCTGTCTCCACCTCCACCTTCAACTGCTCTCTCTGTCTCTCTATCACCCTCTTCTCTTCCTACTCTCTCCCTCCTCTCTCTCCCCCTCTCCCTCTCCCACTCTCTCCTCCACTCCCACACTCTCTATACGCTCCCCTCTCTCCCCACCTCCTCTCTCAATCTGCCCCCTCACTCTCTCTCCTCAACTGCCACACCCTCTACACGCTCCCGTCTCCCCCCTCCCCCTCTCTCGCTCTGTCCATCCTTACTGTCTCTTCGATACTCCCATTCTCTCTATGTCCTCCTCATGTGTCTCGCTCTCCCCTCCCACTCTCCCGGGCACTCTTTGCCCCCTACCCCTCTCCCTTGTCCCATCCACACTCTCTCACCCTCTCTCCCTCCCACGTTCTCTGTGGCTCTCTCTCACATACTCTCGTCCTCTCTCTCCCCTCCAGTTCTTTCTCTCGCTCTCTCTATCCTCCTTCCACTCTCTCTGTTCCCCATCCACTCTCTCTGTGTTTAACCCCTCCCACTCTTTCGCTCTTTTTTGTACCCCCTCCCATTCTGTCTCTCCGCAAACCATCCAACTCTCTCCCTCTGTCTCTCTCCCAATATCTCTCTGCACCACTCCCTCTCTCTTCCACAACTCTCTTTCCCCACTCTCCTTATCTCTCCCCGCCATCTCTGCCTCGCCTCCCACTCTCTCGCTGCCTCACCCCTTCCCTATCTGTGTCTCTTCTACTCTTTTTCTCTTGATCTCTCTCTCCCTCCGCTCTGTCTCACTCTCTCTCCCTCCTTCTTACACGTTGTCTGTATCTCTGACACCTTACCTTCCCTGACTCTCTCTATCTTCTGCTACCATTCTATTCTGTCTCTCCTCCCTCGCTCATGCTCCACACACTCTCCCCACCCCCTTGCTCAATCTCTCTATCCACTCGCACTCTCCCCGACCCTCCCCCTCTCTTTGTCCCCCTCCCATTCTGTCACACATATGTTTCATTCTCTCACACATATGTTTCATTCTCTCTCGCTCTTAAATCCTCACACTCTCTCTCTCTCTTCCCACTTTCCCCCTCTCTCCCCTGCACTCTCCACGCAATCTCCTCCACACCACCTCTACCGCGTTCTCTCTCTCCCCATCCTAATCTCTCTTTATGCACCCCCCTCACTCTCTCCGTCGCACTCACTGTCTCTCTCCCTCTTTTCAACGCCCTCTCTCTTTCCTCGACACTCTGTCTGCCATAACACGTTTTTCCCTCTCCCTCCACCCCATTCTGACTCTCCCCTCCATTCTCTCTCCGTCTCCCAACCCTCTCTCTCACTCTCTCTAACCCACCTTCCAATCCCCTTCTCTGAAAATCTCTCTCAATCTCCATCTCTCATCCCATTTTTTCTCTGTCCGACTCTTCGAACCCCTCCCCACCTCATTCTCTCTCTACTCCCTCTCCACCTCTCTCTCTTATTCTCTGTCTTCTACTTTCATCTTCTGTCTCTCTCCCCCCTCTCTCGCCCCCTTTCGGTCTGTATCTGTGTCTCTGTCCCTCCCCACTTTCTCTCTCTCTGCCTCCTCCCACTCTCACGCTCTCTCTACCACCCAGTATCTCTCCCTCCCATGCTCACTCTCTGTCCCCCACACTCTCTCTCCCTTTCTCTCCCCTCCCCATAATATTATTTCATTATCTCTCTTCCTCTGCTCTTTCCGCCCTCTCTCTGTCTCTCTACTCCACTCTCTGTCTGTCCGTCTGTGCTCCTCCAAGTCTCTCTCCCCACTCTTTCTTCCCTCTCTTTCGCACTCTCACCCCTACCCCTCTCTATCTCTGCTCCCTCACTCTCTCCTCTCTCTCCCTCTCCCTCTCTTCCCACCACTCCACCCCTCCAACTGGCTCTCTGTCCCTCAACCCCATTCTCTCTACCCTCGCACCTTGCTGCCTCTCCTTCCACACACGGTTTCTAACTCCCACCCCACTCTCTCTCACACCACACACTCACTCTGTCTTTATCTCGACTCCCTTTTCCTCTCTCTCTCTCCGCCCCACTCTGCCTCGCCTCCTCCATTCTATCTCCATCTCCCAACCCCACCTTACTCTCTCCACTCCCACCTTCCACTTCCTCTCTCTCTATCGCTTTTTCCTCAATTTCCATCTTCAATCCCATTCTCTCTCTGTCCGCCACTTGGCCTCACTCCCCATCTAGTATGGGTCACGGTATAAATCGCGGTGCTTGAGCAGCAACTGAGGAGCTGCAGCATGAAGCCCAATTCCAGCACAACGGGATGAAGATACACGGAACGTTACCCCAAAATACCACAGCGGTAACTGTGTAGAATACAACATTAACATTGACCATAAAAGGGTGAAATCGTCCGAGATCACAGGAAGTAAAATGATAAACATTTTTCCTTCAGAATGAACGTCCCCATTGGTGTAAGCCCGAATTGAGATCCTAAAATAAATCCCTGTCCTCCAAGGGCTCCTAATCCTTTCCCCAATTTCGATAATTGCTAACACCTCCTTCGATACAACACAATCCCATCTCGTCTAATAGCCTGTATTTCAATGTTCTCCTCGACAACGTTATCATTTTGCAATGTGAATACTGTGGGGAAAACGTCCATTTAGCGTTTCTCCCACCTCCTCGCACTCCACGCATAACTCCCCACTACTGTTCTTGACTAGCCCTAATCTTTCAATAGTCATTCTCTTGATCTTGGCGTTCCTATGAAAAGAATTAGCGTTTTTCCTGATCCCAAATGCCAAAGACTTTTCATGTCACCTCTTCTTAGCTTCCCTTTAGATCCTCCCTTGCTAACCTGTAAATGTCAAGCGCCCAAACTGAACCTTTGCGTCTCATCTCAACATTGGCTTTCTTTTCCGTCTTGAGAAGAGATTCAGCTTCTTGATTAACCCATGGCTCCTTCATTCCAACCTGTCTGACAGATACATGCATGCCAACAACACGCAGTAGCTTTTCCTTGAAAATGCTCTGTATTTAAATTGTAACCATTCCCTGCAGTTTCCTTCCCATCCGCTATGCATTCTAACTCATGCCTAGTGGCATCATAATTGCCTTTTCCCAGCTGTAACTCTTGCCCTCTGTCCTTATAAGTCTATCCCTTTCCATCGCTAAAGGAAACCTGACAGAATTGTGATCACTGTTACGAAAGTGCTCACCGACCTCCAAATCAATCACCTGAACTTGATTCATCACCCAGTACTAAATTCAATGTGGCCCTCTCCTCTTGTTCATGTATCTGCATAATGTGTCAAAAACCTTCCTGTTCTCATTGGAAAAATAACTAACCCATCTGCAGGACTCGAACTATTGCGTTTCTGGACAAATTTTGAGAAGTTATATTCCACAATAACAACTGCCCTGTTATTTTTGTTCCTATCCAGAATCATCCTTTCAATCCTTTTCTCGACATCTCTGGAACTTTTCGGAAGCCTGTACAAATTCCCAACAGTGTAACCTCTCCTTTCCTTTTTATGACATCAGCTAAGTCGTCGAGACCTCATCAAGCGTCCTTTCTGCCACCGTAACATTGTCCTTGACGAACAATGCCATACCTCACCCTCTTTGGCCACCTTCCCTTTTCTACTGAATATCTCCCCTGGAAACCGCAACGCCCATTTCTGTCCTTGCTCTATCCATGTCTCCGAAATCGCCACTTCGTCGAATTTCCAAATACCAAACCATGCCACAATTTCACCAACCTAATTCCAAATGCTCCTGGTTTTGAAGTTGACACACTTCAAGACAGCTTCCTGCCAACTGATGCACTCTTGCATCTTGAATCCTAATTTATGATCTCACTATTCACAACCTACTGTACACATTTGTTTCCCATCCCATTGCTGAATGAATGTTCGACCACCTCCAAGATTATTAGCCAATTCCACTCGCTCCCTCCCGCCACAGGATATTAGTACACCTCTGGTTCAGGTGCTGTTTCTAGAGGTCCCACCTCCCCCAGATGTAGCCCCAAATTTCCAGATATCCGAATCCCTCCCTCCTGCACCATCACGTCGCCATGCGTTCAACTCCTCTCGCTCCCTTTTCCTTGCCTCGCTAGCACGTGGCACGGGTAACAAACAAAAGATAACAACTCTGTTTGTTCGAGCTGTATGTTTCCATACTAGCTCCCTGCATTCTGCATGAAATCTTCATCCTTTTACCTAACTATTTCGTTCGTACCTATGTGGATCATGGCTTTGGTCTGCTCCACCTCCCCCTCAATGATCCCAAAAACACGATCTGTGACATCACAAACTCTTGCACCTTGGAGTCAACATACTAACCCTCAGTCTCGTTTGTTTCCCATGAAACTCCGATCTTTCCACCACAATATGGAATCCCCAATGTCTAATGTTTGCTGCCTCTCCCCTTCTCTTCTGAATAAGAGCCAGAAACCTATACGCTGTGCCTTACCCATGGTCTGTCGTCCCCCGCCCAACAGTGTCTAAAATGCTATACTTGTTACTGAGGGGAATGGCCACAGGAGATCCCTGAACTATCTACCAGTCCCCTTTCCGTCATCTGACTGTAACACATCTCCTTTTTTTATCCTGTAACTGAGGTGTGACTACCTTCCTGTAATTCGTCACGATTATCCCTTCAGCCGACTGAATGATCCGAAATTCATTCCGCTCCAGCTCGTTCCTTAACCTATTGCTGAGGAGCTGGCTTTGCGCGCACTTCCTGCAGGTAAAGCAAAAGGGACATTAGTGGTAATCTCTACCTCCCATATTCTATTGGAGGAGCATTAAAATGCCCAAAACGCAACTTTCTCTGTTCTCAATTCCAGAAGATATTATTGGAAAACGATATCTGCGAACATTACCAGTCCGGCGCACAGAATGTATTTTTGGTGTGTGGAACAGAATGCATGGAGGACACTAAATAAGTAGTGCTTCGGATAACGCAACCACACATGTATATTGCCTCACTTTCTCAGGAGTCCCGTGGCTGCTCCTGCTCAGTGTACGCTTCACCTATTCACAAAGTAAGTTTTGAAAAGCAGTAATTTATCTTGCTGGTAGCCACCTGGTCATAGCTCCTGTTGCTCCTGTCGTGTGAAATTGGAGGTCATTGACGCTCGAGTTAAGTTTTTAAAACACCAGTTTGAGTAACTCTTTGCCAATCTTTTTGGCTGTGATATCGTGAAGTGTAACACACTCTGGAAATCTAGTGGACACTCCCATTATTTTCAACAAATAATTTTATCAACTTTTAGGTTGAGATAGGGATCCTAAACAGTCAATTAAGACTCTTGGAAAACGGTCCACAAATGCAGGAATAGGTACGAAAAGTGCTAGTTGTATTGCTACATGTGCTTTTCCAATTACTTGGCATGTACAACGTGTTTGTAAAAATGCAACTGTATCCTTGTGTAGTCCACAATTGTTGGAGATGCTGGGGAGACAATGGCGTAGAAACTTTATGACTAAAACTGTAACCAGTGACACAGAGATCAGACTCTGGATTCGAACCCTGCCACGGCAGATGGTGGAATTTGAAGTGAATAAATTATCTGGAATTTTGGATTTTATGAAGTGCTTGTCGATTGTCAGCAAGAACCTATCTGGCTCATTAATGTTCTTCACGGAAGCAACTCGGTCATCTTCACCTGGTCTGGTCTATAGATGACAGCCCCAGGCCTAATGCTGTTGACATTAGGAATGGGCAAGCAGCCTCTCCGCTGTTTGAATCTCTTCAAATGATAAAAAAAAAAGATCTGGATGGTCGCAGAGACCGGAAATGTACAACAACACATGGACTGCAGTACTTCAAGAAGGCAATGCGACAACAACTTCACAAGCGAATCTTGTAAAGGAAAATAAATTCTCCCCCAGATAGCAACATGCATACCGTATTATTGAGTAGACATGATGACGACAATCACGGAAGAGAGACAGCAGGGTCATAATTCAATTTAATCCAAAAACGGGATGTAACCTACATGGGTATGTTACATAGGATTATGGATACAAGACAAAAAGAAAGACGTTTACATCACATTCCATTCCTACCTCAGATAATCATCGACAATACTGGTTTTCCCTTTCCTACGACTTGTTGAACTCACTCCTTCTTCCCTTCAAAACAGACATTCCTGATACCAACATCAATCACACTGGTTTCCAGGTTCTTTCAGAATTGATGTATGGTCAGTAGATTTGCAATGCTAACTCTCAACAGAGGTTTCCATAACTGTGCAGTTTCACGAGCATTTTCCGTTTTATTTTTTCAGACCTCCAGCATCTTTTCATTGATTGTTTTAACATTTAATGTTGCCATTAAAGGGGATATTATCATTGTTGACAAGGGCAGCATTTGTTGACCATCAGCAATTGACCTTTACTCTGAACATTCCCCGAGGAAGTATGCAGCCAAGCACATGCTAGTGTATCTGAACTTACTTTTAATCTTGAAAGATAATAATCTTAGCTGTCTTTAGCAAACGACATCACGGGAACAGCTAAGTTTTTATACAAGACCCTGCTCCTTTTCTGGTTGTTATTCGCGAAGACCTGGTTTTCTATCATTTGAATTTAATTTCGGCCGTCATCTGTGGTTGAAGTTGAAACAGTGACGTCAGTGTAATAACGTGGGCCTCTGAATTGTCAGCCCAGTGACGTTACTACTCTTAATGGTGTTCCTGTCGTAAAGTAACTTCAGACAGAAGAACTAGTTCGTGCTAAAAAAAATTCAATTCCGACGACAGGCCAAAAGAGAGCTGGAACCGTTCAGTGTGAATTTTATCACGGCGTAGTTGATGGTTTATTCAGCAGAGGCGAGGACTGGGGATATTATAGAGTTGCTAGTGAACAGGTTTGTTGGTGAAGAGAACACAGAGACATAAATCAGTTCAGAGCAAAGTAGATTTTTGAGGTTGTAAAAAGTTTTCTTCTCAGATGTTTGTGAGTGTGGCGGTCTGAAATTCAGGAATCATGAATGGAGTTCGTAAAAGAAACTTAAGACAAGAGACTTTGTCTTTTCCAAAGATAAATTATGGAATAGAATTGAAGTTTAACCTGGTGTATGGAATTAATAAATGTCAAGATCTCGAAGGACTTACCAGGAACATCAACTGCAGTGAGGATGGGATATTAACCTGCTTGAATTAAGAGCAGTAGACCGTATTTCTGCTGTGATAATGCTTGCCAAGAAAGATAGGAAATGCCCAAGAATAAGTGCCTGTTGTCCATTGTTGAAACATTCCAGTCCATTGCTCCCAGATTCTGATCTCCCCTCCCCTTGTCTCCGCAGACAATACTCCTGGTGCAACAATGAGACGACACATTGAATGAAGCCCGTTACAAATAGGAGAGCGAAAGCCTCCTTGATCTGTTTAGAATCCATGGAGACTGAAATCAGTGACAGTCACTGAAACAAACATTTCCAGTTAAAACCTTTCAGTGCAGAATTTTCAGGTCATTGTAGTAACTGGACTGGATTGGATGGTAACATCGGTGGCCATTGCTGTCATCTTCTGTTGTCAATTGTCCTAGCGAAGCTGTGGCGAGACAGAATGATGAACGTTTTCTTTTTGCAGATTATATGATTATGCCGTCTTGTGCGTTTCCAATGCTGTAACCACCTGACTCCGAAAGCCCCAAAAACACACAATTGAGAGTGTTTCAGTCCAATGAACTCTTCTTCACTGGAAAACAAACTTCAACTTTTTATCACAGGATACGTTTGCCCTGACTGTACACGGGATGTATGCATTTGTCAAGAGTTTCCTCTCAATGCTCGAATAAGGAACCTTTGTAACTTCAACACTCAATGCGCTTCCATTTTGTTCTACAAACTGACAATTCTCATACTGCAGTTTATATCCTTTAAAGCAGCAATATGTACACACATTTACTTAGACCAAAGTCACACATGGCATTTACAATGAACTTCTTCATTAAAACCCTGGATTAATGAGTCAGTATCTGAATAAATATGACACTGGCGAGGAGACAGAATGGAATGGTCACAGTGGCTCTCGAGACTGCATGGGGAGTACAATGATATTCCCCAGTCATCATCACTCTTTCTGACAACTGGAATGAAATATTAAGGCAAAGCAAGGAAACCGAGGATATTTGGGAGATGGAATGCCAATCGACAATGAGCAAAACAGGATAACATTAAATACAGGAAATAATGTTTTGTACATACACTGTTTAAATTGCTCGGTGTACGATTTGATAATATTGCTCATATCTGCTCAGGGTACTCAGAATTGAAAACAAACACATGGTAACACAATGCACAGGACGTCATGGTGATTACAGGAGAACAACAATATAAATGTAGTGCAGTCCGAGCTGGTGCAGCGATTGTGAGCTGATTGACCACTGCCTTTGCTGCAATTAATGCATGAAACTCTGAAGACGCTGAAACAGGCCATTCGGCCCATCACACCTACCCAGACCTTCCAAAGAGCATTCCGCCTATATCCACCCCTATTCCTCATGGCTTATGCACAAACTCTACAGATCCATGGATAATATGAGCAATTTAGCATGGCCAATCCACTCTAACCTGCATATCTTCAGACGGCAAGAGGATCCAAGCAGACACAGGAAGAATGCACAAACTCCACATAGAAAGGCAGACGAAGTTGGAATTAATTGCTGGTCTCTAGCGCGGTGAAGTAGCGGTGATAGCAGCAGTGCGCCCTCCACAAAACAACCATACAGCCACAATGATATGTATTAAACGTTTCTGGACCTCTGCAGACTGGCTTGTTCAGTAAAGGATTCAGTAAATCACTTTCCTATTATTTTGTTCCGTGAAGTGCAACTGCCTCCAAAATGTGTTTCCAAACAAATATAATTTCCTGAGGTTTGAGAATTTACACATTGTGCATGGGATAAGCGAGCGTGAATGAGGGAAGGAATATTGGAGATGGTGGATTGATTACGTGTAATCATTCAATCTGCCTTGGCTATGGGAGTAATGGGATTGTTAGAAAATAAACATACTTCTCTCTTCTCAAATCGAAACATACATTCTGTAACTAAAGATCAGTCATTACAATGTATATAAAAACATTGGAAGTTTTTTTTAAGTACAGATGCCGGAGGGGAGACTTGCTTCATACAATGTTGATATAACAGACAAAAGGCATGGATTTGTTAGCCCAGATTTCTATCCGACAAACGCAATTCCAGGTTCGGACAGGGCATATGAGGGTCATGCTGTTGAGGTTATCGATATCAATGAACTGTGACGAAGTATCATTTACTGGACGTCAACTAAATTCTGTTTATGACGTTGGGGAAGAAGACAGAAAAAAGAGAGAACTTGGGACATGGCTATTTAGACTGGACCGAGGGACAATAATATAACCCAGCCATCAGTATTGGACCGTTATTCTTTACATCTCGTATGAAGGGCAGATTCAAGAATACATCTACAATGAGGAATGATGAGAGATAATATTAATGAAATTCGTTTAATTAACTGGAAATTAAAGGACAAAATGTCTTTCTGTACATTCCAAATTGCAGAAAGTACAAAGAGGTAAGAATGTTAAAATACACTCGTAACATTGATCTGCATAAATTGAAATGTGGATTACAAATCTAAGGATATGGTGGAATACTTTATCAATCATAGAAGGAAGCATATGCCAGGTTTGGACAGGAGAGATCAAATGAAATCTTTGAAAAGTATAAAGGCAGGAAGAATATACTTAAGAGGGAAGTAAGGAGTGCAAACATGGGACATGAGATAGCTTCGGCAAGTATAGTTATGGAGAATCCAAAGGCATTTTATAAATGCAATAAGGGCCAAGATCAACAAGGCAGCCTATGTGTGATGCCGCAGGAGATGGGAAGCTACGAAACGAAAATTTTCCATCAGTGTTTACAATGAAGAAGGACGTGGAAGATATCAAATATGGGTAGACAGATGGTGACAACTTGATACATATCCAAATTACAAAGGAAGAGATGTTCGATGTCCAGAAACGAATAAAAGTCGACAAATCCCCAGGACTTGATCAAGCGTACCCTCTCTGTGGGAAGCTAGGGGAATGTGTGCTCGGCCCCTTGCTGAGATATTTGTGCCGTAGATAGTCACAGGTTAGGTGCCGAAGACTAGAGGTTGGCTCAATTGGTGTCACTATTTAAGAAAAGTGATAAGGTAAAGTTAGGAAACTATAGACTGGTGAGCGTGACATTGGCGGTGGGTAGATGTTTTGGGGGACAGGATTCACATGTATTTAGATAGGCATGGACCGTTTTGGTAAATTCAGCATGGCGTTGTGCATGAGAACCTGACTGATTATTTTGAAGAATTAACAAAGATTCTTGATGTGAGCAGAGTGGTAGATGTTATCTATATGAACTTCAGTTAGGTGTTCGACAGGGTTGCCCATGGGAGAGTATTTAGAAATGTTAAAGCTCATGGAATACAATGAGAACTGGCCATTTGCCGACAGAACTCGCTCGAAGGTGGAAGACTGATGGTGGTAGCGGAGCGTTGTTTCAGACTTATGTTCCTGACAAGTGCGATGCCAAAAGGATCAGTGAAGGGTCCATTGCTTTTTGTCATTTAAGTAAAGGATTTGAATGTGACCATATGAGGTTCAGTAAGTAAATTCGCAGATGACGCCAAAATTGGAGGTATCTGGAACAGTGAAGAAAGATTACCACAGAGCATAATGGAATCTTGATCAGATGGTCTAATGAGCTGAAAAGTGGCAAATGCAGTTTAATTTAGATAAATGTGAGGGACTTTATTTTGGCAAAGCAAATCAAAGCAGTACTTGTGTACATAATAGTAAGGTCCTGCTGAGTGTTGCTGAACACACAGTTCTTCGAGTGAAGGTTCATATTTCCTTGAAAATGGCATTGCAGGTCGATAGGATAGTGAAGATGGCCTTCGGTATGTTTTCATTTATTTGTCAGAGTAATGAATACATGAGTTGGGAGATCATTTTGCGGGTGTACAGGATATTGGTTAGGCCACTTTTGGAATATTGCACGCAATTCTGATTTCCTTCCTGTCGGAAGGTTGCTGTCAAACCTGAAAGTATTCAGAAAATATGTACAAGGACGTTGCCAGCGTTGGAGGATTTGAGCAAAAGGAACAGGCCGAATAATCTGGGGCTGTTTTCCCTAGAGGTTAGGAGGCTGATTGATGATCTTACAGAAGATTGTAAAGCCATGTGGGGCATGGATAGGATAAGTAGACAAGGCATTTTCAATGGGGTGCGAGAATCCAGAACAAGAGAGCATAGTTTGAGGGTGAGAGTGGAAATGTGTAAAAAGGGACGTACGGCAGAAATTTTTCACGCAGAGAGTGGTGCATATATGGAATGAGCTGCCAGAGGAAGTGGTGGAGCTGGTATAATTACAGCATTTTAAAAGGCATCCGGAATAGTATATCGATAGAAATGGTTTAGAGGATATGGGCCATTTGCTGGAAAATGGGAAGGGATTGGTTGAGGATATCTGATTGGCGTGGACGAGTTGGACCGAACAATATGTTTCTGTACTGTCCATCTCTATGACTCTATGGCTCTAATCATTATTTTATCAACAACGGAGATGCTGATTTCCCTTCTGTGAGTGATCTTCCTCACCGAGATTCTCTACCTCTGTCTTTCACACAGTGTGAGCGTTATCAGTTAAAGCTGTTGTTGGCCAATTCTATTATAATTAACCCACCTTCTCCCTGGAACATATCTATTGGCCCATTGGAATCTGTTTAACTATCAGCAACTTAGCACTGTAATATTATCAGAGATCAATGATCAGGGATCTCAGCCAGTTTCAGCATATTGTTGAAAGGATATGGCACTAGACAAAATGTTTGCAGTCCATGGGAATTGCTGGATAAAATTTCCATAATCTGTCTGTTCATGTCTATCTGCCATCATCCTATCTTCGGATCTATCTTATTTCCCCTTCGCTGAAGACCCCTTCCTCCCTCACTCATTCTGTTGTTCCCCTTTCCCTCCTTTTTCAGTTTATCTCCCGTCATTTTCTTTTCTCTGTTTAACTTTCACTCCCACTCACCTCCTCAATCTCCACACACACTCTCTGTCTTCCAGTTGTGCAGTTGGAGAACTCATGGACACACGATGGGCTGAGTGTCCTCCATCTGTGCTCTAATAATCTTGAGGTTCTCTGAACCTCAGTAAAAACGTTTAGTGTCTGGACAGAAAAACTGTTTAAGTGACAGTCACAGTGTATTATAATCAATTAGCTCTTCCTGTTCTTCTCTGATGTGCAGCTGCATCTACATGCCTGGTCAAGCAAAACGGATTGAATGACATTCAAGCAGTCCGGATGACATTTCAATATTTTCCAGAATAATATAAGCATGGAAAGAAAAACAGGGCAGGATAAGAAATAGCAGCAGAGCACAACGCATGTTTCCGAGTAGATCTCAAGATATTGTTGGATTACTAATCGGTTAGGTCAGCAGATGTTCTGGGCACCCACATCAGAATCACTACAAAATAGATGTTGGAAATTGAACTCAACAATTAAAACAAGCTCGAGTAACGATTCTACTGATAACTATTAAATCATCGTCGATTGTCAGGAAAACCAAAGAAGTTCACTGCTCTCAGTCAGGGATGGAAATCTGCCATCCTCACCTGATCTGGCCGAATATCACTCCAGATAGACAACAATGTGTTTGACTCTAAGTCACCCTTTGAAAATGCGCAGCGAATCATTCAATTGTGCCAATCATAACAAAGCCTCCAAGGCATAAAACTGAACAGATCACCTGGAATCGACCGGGACACCGCAGACGTCAACGTCCAAAACATCCCTGTCCATCCTGCAAACTCCTGCTGACTAAGCGGAACAAGTTCCAATATTGGGAGAGCTGTGTTACAGACGAGTCAAACACAGTCTGCCATTGTCATACTTACAGATTCATACCTTACAGACACCGTAAAAGGAAGTACCAACACCATCCCAACATGTGTTCCGTCCAACTGGCAGTATAGTCCCTGCAGATGTGGCGGCACAGTGAGATACAGACGGCGGGGAGTTGCTCTGGGAGTCCTAGACATTGACTTAGTGCCCCATGAAGTCTCGTGGCTTCAGGGTAAATATGGACAAGGAACCATCTTGCTATTTGTCACATAGCGTCCTCATCCGACTGATGAATCAATGCACCCCCATGTTGAACAACACTTACTGGGCTATTTGGAAGGACAGCCAGGAAGCAAAGGAAGGTGATGTAGCTGTGACATTCAAGGACGACATGAGGGCGGTGCTGAGATATAATGTAGGTTATATGCAGTTAAAGTTTATTTGCTTGGACACCAGAAATTCTTAGAAGGAAAATGCACCAATAGGCAGAGTCTATAGGCCGCCACGTAACAGAATCATATTGGGGCAGGCTATAACCAAAAATGACTAATATCTGTAAAAATGATGTGGCAATTATCACCAACGATCATGTCGATTAGGTGAACCAGCTTGGTCAGAGTAGCATTGACCAGGAGTTCGCTGAGAATATCCATAATAGTTTTCTTGAACATTACAAATTGAAGCAACAAGGCAGCAAACTATCCTCGATATAGTCCTGCGTAATGAGACAAGAATAATTAATGACCTCATATTTAGGGATCCTATTGGAAGGAACGATCACATATTTTAGAATTTAAAATTCAGATGCAGAGTATGAAGTTAAAATCCAGTACCAGGATCCTGTGCATCAACTAGTGGGACTACCACAGGATGAGGGAGGACTTCGCTGAATTAGACTGGAAATAAAGATTTTATGGTGGGACAGTTGCCTCCATTTGAAAGCAATTATTCAGAGTGCCCACCAAAAGTATATTCCAGTGAAATGGAATGATTGTAAGAAAAAGGGCAATATACTGTGGTTGCTTCAGGGAATAAGGCAGGCTATATAATTGAAAGAAATATCGTACAAAGTATCCTAGATCAGTGGGAAAGCAGGGATTTGAGGAAAATCCAAAGGTCAGCAGAAAGGGCCAAAAAAGTGCTATAAAGAAAAGTAAGGCAGAACATGAGGAAGAGAAAAACTAGCACAAAACACAAAGACAGACCACAAAAGTGGTCTGGGCGGCACGGTGGCACAGTAGTTAGCACAGCTGCCTCACAGCGCCAGAGACTCGGGTTCAATTCCCGCCTCCGGACTGTGTGGAGTTTGCACGTTCTCCCCGTATCTGCGTGAGTTTCCTCCGGGTGCTCCAGTTTCCTCCCACAGTCCAAAGATGTGCAGGTCAGGTGAATTGGCCATGCTTAATTGCCCGTAGAGTTAGGTAAGGGGTAAATGTAGGGGTATGGGTGGGTTGCACTTCGGCGGGTCGGTGTGGACTTGTTGGGCCGAAGGGCCTGTTTCTACACTGTAAGTAATCTAAAACTTACTATAAAGTATAAAACAAAGTGCCAATTAGTTATGGGATATGGTGAAATGGTCAGGCAATGAATAGGTATTTTGTGTCACTCCACACAGTGTAGGACACTAACTACATGCCAGTAATTGACAAAGAGACGAAGGTGAAGAGGACCTGAGAGGAATCATTATTGCAGAAGAGGTAGTGGATGGAGCTAAGGGTAAACAAGTCTGCTGGCCCTGATGGAATGCATTCCAGAGCACGAAACAAGATGGCGTGAGAAATCGCAAAATTCTCTGGACTCTGTGACAGTTCCAGCACATTGAAAAACAGTAAATGTGACTCCACTCTTTAGAAAGTATAGTAGACAAAATATGGGGAATAATAGACCACTGAACTTAACTTCTGCCGTGGGGGAGATGCTTGAATCTATTACCATGGAAGAAATAGCAAGACGTCTGAGTAGAAATTGTAATTTGGGCAGTGGCAGCAGGGGTTCGTGAAGTGCTGGTCTTGATTAACAAACCTTTTGGAAATCTATGAAGACGTACCGAGCAAAGTGGACAATGGTGAACCAGTAGATGTTGTGTATCTAAATTTCCACAACACCTTCGACAAGGTGCCATACAAAAGGCTGCTGCACAAGATAAATATGAATGGCGTCATAGGTAATGTATTAGCATGGATAGAACATGGGTTGACTAACAGGAAGCAAAGAATGAGGATAAATGCGTGCTTTTCTCGATGGCAATCAGTAACTAGTGGTGTGCCTCAGGTATCAGTGTTGGAACAGCAATTATTCATAATTCAAATGGATGATTTGAAGTTAAGGACCACGTGTAATGTGTCAAAGTTTTCAGATGCCAATAAGATGTGCGGCAGAGCGAAGTATGCAGTGAACTGTGAAACATTGCAGAGTAACTTAGATACTTCATGTGAATGGCAATTGGCTGGAAGAAGGAATGCAATGGTAGTAAATGTGAGGTCACCCATTTTGCAAACAGTAATGGTAAAATGGTATTATTACTTGAATGACAAAAAGAAATTGCAGCACGCTGTTGTGCAGAGTAATGTTTGTGTCCTTGAGATGAATCACAGATGGTTAGTTGTGCAGATGCAACATGAAATTAGGAGGACAATTAGAATTTTGAAATTCCTTGCGAAAGAAACTGAGTTTAAAAGCAGAGAGGATATGTAGCAGCTCTACGGGGTGCTGGTGACGCCACACCTTGGGTACTGTGTACTGATTTCTTCTCCTTACATGAGAAAGGATATACTGGCACGTGAGGCGTTGCAGAGGAGGTTCACGAGGATGCGTGCGGAATTTTGGAGATTGGCTGACGAGGGGACACTGACGAGACTGGGATTATGTTCATTGGAATTAAGAAAAATGAGTGTGGTTCTTACAGAAACATATACAATTACAAAGGGAAAAGATAAGGTAGACGAAGACAGGACGTTTCAACTGGCAGGCGAAACTCGGACAAGAGGGCACAGTTTCAAAATTAGGGAGAGCAAGTTAAGGTCTGAATTGAGAACAAACTTGTTTACTCACGGGGTTGTACATGCATGGAAATCCTTGCCCAGTGAATTCGTTGACGCTATTTCAGTACACGTTTTAAAAGTAAAGATGGATATAATTTAAACAATGAAGGATTGAAGGGTTAGGATGAGAAGAAAGGTAAGTGGAGTTGAGTCCACAGAAAGATCACGCATTTATGTTATTGAATGGTGGAGCAGGGTCCTCCTGCTCCTATATCTTAAGCTCTTTTGTTCTGGAGACAGCTGTCCCACACAAAACGGACTATTCAGAGACAATAATTTTCAACATCGTTCCCTGCACAACGATGACCATTCATTGACTGCAATATTAAACACAGCTCCCTGAACAAAACTGACCATTCATCGACAATAATACTAAGCACAGCGTCCCTTCAAACCACTCTCTCCGTCTCGTCTTTTCATATGCTACCCCGCTCCGTCAATCCGCACCTCCCTCCATACCCTCAAAGCACAACGTCCCCGTGGCCCTAAATCACTCCCTACCCTCCCCAAGCCACTCAGCCCAACACCATTCCCCCGCTCCTTCAATCCGGTCTCTCCCCGTCCCATCAATCAACAAACGACAATCTCCATGTTGATCCTCTCCCTTCCCCGTCCCCAATCATCTCTCCCCATCCGCCACCTTAATCTGCTCCCTCCCCTCCACAAGCACATCATCTCAAAGCCATTCCATCACCCACTCAATCCTCCCCAACCCCGCCTCTCAACCTTCACCCAACCGCAGTCCCCTCAATCTGCTCCCTTCCCTCACCCCCAAAATCCGCGCCCTCCCCTCCGCAAGCCACTCAACTCAACACCCTTTCCCAATCCCCTCAAACCGCATCCTACCATGGAGTGTCAATCCCCACTCTCCCCTCCTCCCCTCAATCCGCGCACAACCTGCCTCCCAATCCACACATTACCCGCCCACTCAAATCACATGCTCCCTGCCCCCTCAACCTGTTCCCGAACCCACCGACGAATCTCACCCTTCCCCGCCCCTAAAACCACGTCGTCCCCACCTCCTGAATCAACACATTCCTCCCACTCCTAATTCTGCGCCCATTCTCCCCCCACAATCCGCTCCCTACCCCTGTCCCCTCAGTCCGCATTCTCCGCTGGCAACTTCAAAGCACCCCTTGACACTCCCGCGCTCCTGGCTGTTCCCATGGACAATCGCAGCATGTCGGGATAAAATTTAAAACAAACAGCTGAATGATTGTAATTAGCACTGACTGAACGTCAATGCTCAGCTGTTTGACATTCGGAAAGTGAACTGAAGTCCTTCATTGCAGGCAGGTCTTCAGTTGGAGATGGAAGGCGATGTGGATCTTCACCATGAACCCAGCCTGGTGTCTCCACAGGCACCGTACAGCTAGATCCAAATTGCATCTTGGACGGTAACCTCCCGCTGCAGGCCTCGGAATCGTCATGTACTGGCAGTTTGTCACTTGGTGCGTAGCATACACGTGCGATTCTCCACCGCCCCAAACACAGGGGACATCAGAGAACAGGGAAATCACACAGATGATATAACAGATGGTCACACATCAGTATCGCCAGGGTGTCCCGGGGGGAATGCAGTAGAACCTCCAGCGTGTCCCATGGGGGATGCAAAGGCATCCATAGTGTGTCCAGAGGAGATACAGCAGTGTCTGCATGGAGTCCCAGATGTAATGCAACAGGAACTACAAGGGTCCCAGAGAGGATGCAGCAACATCTACAGGTTGTCTTGATGGTGTTTTGAGATATTTACATTGGGTCTAGGTTAAAACTGATTGTGCTTCCAGGGAATCCACTGGGGCTATCAATATTCACACGGAATTTCATGGGCAGTATTTCACAGGAAATTCCCCAGAGTGTATCATCACTTACACAAAATGTTGTTAATGTTTACATGGGACTAGCGGTACTGTGTCAGAATGCAATAGACATTCGCAGAGAGACCATAGTGTTTGCATGGGTCTGCATGTGATAGGTTCTGGATGATCACCAGAAATTATATTGGTATCGAAGTGATTTGATGGACAGTTCGTTCTGACGTCGAGGGTTGCAGAGAGGGTTGTATTACTAACTGAGCATCCCCAGTGACATTACAGTATCTATAAGTATCCTCAGCAAGACGTTCAGTATTAAAAGGACTTCTTTGGAATCTATCCGTGTCTGTCGGGGTGCTGGGCTACAATGTCATTGTTTACAGTGTTTCCACAGGAAGCGTATCAGTAGTTGCAGATAGCCCCAGCCACGTATCTCAATATTTAGTGCATTCATGGAAAGTTTACCTGTGTCCTCAGGGATTGTGTGAACATTGATAATGGTTGTATGCAGGGGAAAATGCATGGCATCTCAGTTACGACGCATTTTGGTCTGCAAAACAAGAAGGCAGTCTTTTGGCTGAATAATCCTCGGTTGGGAGAAGCGGATGTTTCAGTGACAACGAGCTGTTATTGTGCACAATTCACTTAAAGTCGCAGGGGCTGAGAAGGGAAATGGTATGTTGGCCTTGACATTGAGAGCTTTCGGGTTTAGATTACTCACAGTATGAAAACAGGCCCTGCGGCCCATCAAGTCCACACCGACCCGCAACCCACCCATTCCCCTACATTTACCCCTTTACCTAACACTACGGGCAATTTAGCATGGCCAATTCACCTGACCTGCACATCTTTGGACTGTGCGAGGAAGCCGGAGCACCCAGAGAAAACCCACGCAGACACGGGGAGAATGTGCAAACTCCACACAGTCAGTCGCTTGAATTGGAAATTGAACCCATGTCTGGCGCTGTGAGGCAGCAGTGCTAACCACCGTGCCACCGTGCCACCCACAGCTTCCAGAGTCGGGTTTCTTTCTGCAATTATGCAGGATCTTCATGAGACCATCACTGGAGTATTTTGTGGAGTTGGTTTCCTTCATCTGAGGAAGGATGTTCTGGTTACAGAGGTAGTATAACAAAGGTTTACCAGACTAATTACTGGATTGGTACGAATGAGGTGTGAAGTGAGATTAGATTCTGAAGGATGATATTCAGGGGAGCAGAGAAGAATGAAGGGGAATCGCAGAACCTACAAAATTCTAACAAGGGTGAGAAATGGTAAATACACGAGGGATGTTCTTGCTGACCAGGCAGTCGAGAAGCAGGGGTCAGAGTCTACGGATAAAGTCTGGCTCAAACCGAACTGAGATGAAGAGAAACGTCCACATCCACAGAATGCTGAGTCCGGGAATTCACTGCCAAAGAAAGCAGTTGAAGCCAATGCATTGAATGTTTCAAGGAAGGAGATACGTTCAGTTCTGGAGGTTAAAAAGAACAAACTGTATGGGAAGTCAACTTGAACAGGAGAATGAGCTGGATAATTAAGGAGGATTAAATTGAATGACTTCGCATTTTGAGGGACTGAATGGCCTTCTACTGTTGCTGTGTATACAGTTTCCTAAAGAAGGACTCATGCCCGAAACGTCGATTCCTCTGCTCCTTGGATGCTGCCTGACCTGCTGCGCTTTTCCAGCAACACTTTTTCAGCTCTGACCTCCAGCATCTGCAGTCCTCACTTTCTCCTCTACAGTTTCATTATTAATTGTAAGATTCCTTTCAATGTGGAAACAGGCCCTTCGGCAAACAAGTCCACATTGACGCTGTGAACAGTAACCCACCCACACCCATTTCCCTCTGACTAATGCGCAATTCAGCATAGCCAATTCACCCACCCTGCACATCTTCAGACTGAGGGAGGAAACCCGAGCACCCGGAAAAAAAAACCCCGCATACACGGGGAAAACATGCAAAGCCCACACAGACAGTTGTCCGAGGCTGGAATCGGACCTGGGATGCTGGTTCTGTGAGGCAGCAGAGCTAACCACTGAGCTACCGTGACTCCGTCAGGACAGCATGTTGATGTTACTGCATCCAGTCTGTTACCGTTGTAGGTACGGTTGCATCCCATCTGGGATATGTTACAAATACTGCTGTATCTCCTCTGGGACACAGTATAGATACCTCTGCGTTATCCTGGGGTCAGGCTTCAGGTTCTGCTGCATCACCCCGCTCCCCTCCCACCACCCCACCCCACCTCACCAACGCCGGGACACCCAGTAGATGCTGATGTGTTATATACGGGACAACTTGTAATTACCATCGAATCTGCACAATGTGGGAGGAGGCCATTCCGCCCATTGGAGGCACACCAACGCCCTTCAGAGCATCCAACCCGAACACACCCTATTCCCATAAAACTGCATTTCCCATGACTAATCAATCTAGACAGCACATCATCGAAATGTGGAAGTAACTGGAGCACTTGGATATCACCGATCGACAGAATGTTCGAAGTCCACATAATCGGCCGAAGGTGGATCGAAGTTTGGTCCCTCGGAATGTGAACGAGCAGGAGCAGCCAGCAAGCTACTCCTCATTGTCACAATTCCCTTGGATTCCCTATGGACACTGATAAACTGTCCAGGGACAGGGATTTCTGCAACATTTTGCAAGGATTCGCTGTCATAATTTACCGACTCCCCATCCCACACTGCAAATGTTGAAACATAACCTGAAGTATTCCCTATAAATGTTGACACACTCTCCTATCATTCCCTGGAGAATTCTGTCACGCTCCAAAGGAAGAGCCTTGAAATATTCACACCCTACCCAGAAAAACCGTTCAAATGCTGACACACTGCCCACAGCTTCATGCTGTAAACACTGATGCATCCTATCTGAAAACCCTGGGAATGTTATTAAATGTGGCTTGGAATCCCTGTGGTTGCATGCCTCGCAGCCCAACATTGCTGGGTTCAATTCCAGACTCGATTGGACGTGTGTATGGAATTTGCACAATCTCTTCATATCCATTTGAGTTTCCTCCCAAACTCCAAGAGTATTGAGGTACGTGGATTTGCCACTGAAAATGCTGGGTTTTGGTTGACGGAGGTGGGATATTTTTCAGCATGTTGGTGGAGACTTGATAGATTTAATCGTCTGCTTTCAGAATGGAGGGATTCCAAGGTATTGCATTCCTGCCAAGAATCCATGAAAATGAGAACATGTGTAGCAGTGACTCCCTGTAAACGCCGATACACTGTTCAGGTACGCCATCTAAATCCTGGCAGTTTCACTGAATACCCACTGTAAGTAATAATACACTAGAAGGGATCCCAAGAAAATACTCCCACCGTTCCACCAGGTACACTGCAAATTTTGAATCAATTTTCCAAAATCTCTGTGAACGCTGTCAAATGCTCCAAGGATACTTTAAATAAAGTTCACTCGCTGACGATGCTCAGTAGGTACTGACGCCCTCCCTCCCTTTGTAAGGGAGGATGAACTCTTGGAGACTGAAACAGGTCTAGGTGATCACATTGTAAATAGAACTGCAATAATGTTTACACTGTGGAATGATGCACACAGTTCGCGAGGACACACAGTGAATGCTCTAGCAGTTACTGAGGTCTCTATAAATACTGACTCAATCTGCGAAGACACCCTGGAAATTCTGTGACATCTCATGTAAGTATGAACACCCTCCAGTGACGCTCAATTCTGAATGTGTCCTTGGCCCAGCTTCAAAAAGCAGCTCCCTGTGGTCTATCTCTTTGTATACCTGTTACATACTGAGCATTTTCCAATGAACATGCCCCTATGTGAATGATGATACACTGTCGGCGGTCCTGTTATATACACCCTCTGAGTTATCCAGTTTGAGCTTTCAAATTCCTTCGGAGACAATAGACAATAGACAATAGGTGCAGGAATAGGCCATTCTGCCCTTAGAGCCTGCACCACTATTCAATAGGATCATGGCTGATCATCCTTAATCAGTATCCTGTTCCTGCCTTATCTCCATAACCCTTGATTCCATTACCATTGCGAGCTCTATCCAACTCTTTCTTAAATGAATCCAGAGACTGGGCCTCCACTGCCCTCTGGGGCAGAGCATTGCACACACCCACCACTCTCTGGGTGAAGAAGTTTCTCCTCATCTCTGTCCTAAATGTTTTACCCCGTATTTTTAAGCTGTGTCCTCTGGTTCGGCACGCACCCATCAGCGGAAATTTGTTTCCTGCCTCCAGAGTGTCCAATCCTTTCATAATCTTATATGTGTCAAATGATCCCCTCTCATTCTTCTAAACACAAGGGTATACAAGCCCAGTCTCTCCAGTCTTACAGTGTAAGGAAATCCCACCATTCCAGGAATTGACCTCGTGAACCTACACTGCACTCCCTGAATAGCCAGAATGTCTTTCCTCAAATTTGGAGACGAGTACTGAACACAGTACTCCGGGTGTGGTCTCACCAGCGCCCTATACAGCTGCAGAAGAAACTCTTTGCTTCTATACTCAATCCCTCTTGTTGTGAAGGCCAGCATGCTATCAGCCTTCTTCACTACCTGCTGTACCTGCATGCTTACCTTCATTGACTGGTGGACAAGAACACCCAGATCTCTCTGTACTGCCCATTTACCTGAATTGATTCCATTTGGGCAGTAGTCTGCCTTCCTGTTCTTGCCACCAAAGTGGATAACCATACATTTATCCACATTAAACTGCATTGGCCATGCATCTGACCACTCACCTAACTTGCCCAGGTCACCCTGTAATCTCCTAACATCCTCATCACATTTCACCCTGCCACCCAGCTGCTAATTTGCTAATGTTATTCCTAATATCATCTTCTATATCATTATCATATATTGCAAAAACCTGCGGTCCCAGCACTGATCCCTGCGGTACCCCACTGGTCACTGCCTGCCATTCCAAAATGGAGCCGTTTATCGCTCCTCTTTGTTTCCTATCAGCCAACCAATTTTCAATCCAAGTTACTACTTTGCCCCCAATACCATGCGCCCGAATTTTGCTCACTAACCTCCTATGTGGGACTTTATCCAAAGCTTTCTGAAAGTCCAGGTACACTACATCTACTGGATCTCCCTCGTCCATCTTCAGAGCTCTATCCTCAAAAAATTCCAGAAGATTAGTCAAGCATGATTTCCCCTTCATAAATCCATGCTGAGTCTGACCTATCCTGTTACTACTATCCAGATGTGCCGTAATTTCATCCTTTATAATAGACTCCAGCATCATTCCCACTACTGAGGTCAGACTAACTGGTCTATAATTTCCTGCTTTCTCTCTCCCACCTTTCTTAAAAAGTGGTACAACATTAGCCACCTCCAATCCGCAGGAACTGATCCGAATTAATCAAACTCGGGAAAATAATCACCAACGCATCCACGATCTCTCGAGCCACTTCCTTTCGTACCCTGGAATGTAGACCATCAGACCCCGGGGACTTATCAACCTTCAGACCTAACAGTCTCTCCAACACCAATTCCTGGCAAATATATATTCCCTTATGTTCAGGTCCTTCAGCCACTGTTACCTCAGGGAGATTGCTTGTGTCTTCCCCAGTGAACACAGATCTGAAGTACCAATTTAATTAATCTGCCATTTTTTTGTTCCCCGTAATATATTCCCCTGTTTCTACCTTCAAGGGTCCAATTTTAGTCTTAACCATTTTCTTTTGCCTTTCCCATACCCAAAAAAGCTTTTACCATCCTCCTTTATATTATTGGCCAATTTACCTTCGTACCTCATTTTTCTCTGCGTACTTCCTTATTAATAATCCTCTGTTGTTCTTTAAAAGCTTTCCAGTCCTCCGTTTTCCCACTTATCTTTGCTATGTTAATAGATTGACACACATCCTGGATAATGCGTGTAAATAAAGAAATACTAATTTGGAATTCGCTTTACATACTGACACAGGTCGTCTCTTAATCCCCTGTAAATATTCACACACACACAATTTTGAGTCACTGTAGGTACTGATATACTGTTCTAAATAAGAGTCACATCAGATGCAAAATGTTCACTCTGTTTCTCCTGCCACAGAGACTGCCAGACTGGTTAGACTACCAACACATTTTCTATTTTCTTTGAAATTTCCAGCATGTGCAGCGTTTGTTTTTTGTCTTGATGTTTCAGCACTAATCCATTGCCTGGAATATCGTTCGGTACTCTTAGTGTAGCAAACATTGTGAATAATTTTCTGGAATACAGTAAGTCAATCAAATCTTGAAGTCGGAATGATCACAGATTCAGTGGTACTTGCGTGAAGACATTTCTCGTTATCTCAGTCACTCAGTCTGCTCGACAGATCGGAGATTGTGGCCCATGTTTCTAGATTCCTATCACCAGACACAGCTGATAACATGAATCATGTCAATCTCTTTTTAACAATTTGCAGTTCAACGAGAACACCTCTTATTGACATAAAAGACAGGATATCTAAATCTCATCCATTTAGTTCCACTTCATAAACAATCTCCAGTCCCAGGAATGTGTCTCGTGCCCTTCGATTATAATCACTCCAATGTCAAAATGTGCCTCCTTAAGTGAGGGAATTAAGTCTGGACACATCTGTGTCTCTCTGGCTTCAGAAAGGTTCCACAAAGCACTTTGTTGGAAATCACTTTGCAATGGACGCATCCCTATTCCAGCTGTTTAAGTCACTTCATGTATAATTTGAAGACAAAGGAAATCTGTATTCTTGGAACATAATTCTGTAAGTGACAGACTGTTACACACAGTGCCTGACCCACTCGCAATCTCAAGCGATCGTCTTATTTAATATTAAGCAGAAAATATCATGTAAAGCGCCCACTCATTGTCCTTTTAATAAAATAATTTGCTGATAATGTGCTGTTTGAAGAAATGAAATACAGTGAGATAGCTAAGTGAGTGTGGCTAACTGATGAAACTGACTCACGTTAACTTCTGACTTCAAGACATCAGAACACAACGATTTCATCCTCATCAAACTCACAAATAATATTCAATGTCAGATTTGCAGACAAAGACCGGAAGTATGCCGAAAGAAAAAAAATATCAGACATACTGGTTGGTGGTGTGTTTGAGAAACATTCTCAGTCAAAGAACTTTGTGATATGTCAAATGTACGAAGAGAAATGACTCTCTGCTTCACTGATGAAAAGCAGGGATGTAGTTCACTGGCTGCCTGATTTGCAGACAAAGGAGATATTTTCGGGGATATTCAGGTAAATTACTTTATTAGTGACAAACCATGCACACAACAACAGTATCTCATACCAAGAAGAGAAAAGATTTTAGTCAAACAGAGACGCATCCCAAATTGACAATCTGGCCCATTTGCCAAACATTCTGCTGTTGGAACATCATGAACAGATAACCAGTATAGTAAGGCTTTTAAATTGTCCAACAAATCTACTGAGTCTTTCTCAATTCAACACGTGGCGTGACATCGAAACCATCCCTCCAGAACTACCCCTCTCTGAAAATGCAAGATCAGAACTCAGCAGAGGCCTCACCTTCATCCCACTACACTTCCGGATTAACGAGTTCAACACGCGGCGTGACATCGAACAATTCTTCCTCCGCCTTCGCCTCCGCGCCTACTTCTTCAACCAGGATTCTCGCCCATCCTCTGACGACCCCTTGTCCCGCCTCCAACGCACCCCATCCACTTGGACACCCCGTGCTGGCCTCTTACCTGCCCTCGATCTCTTCATCGCCAACTGCCACCGCGACATCAACCACCTCAACTTCTCCACCCCTCTCACCCACTCCAACCTCTCACCCTCGGAACGTGCAGCCCTCCACTCCCTCCGCTCCAACCCAACCTCTTTAACAAACCTGCAGACAAGGGAGGCGCGGTAGTAGTTTGGCGCACCGACCTTTTCACCGCTGAGGCTAAATGCCACCTCGCGGACACCTCCTCCTACTGCATCCTTGACCATGACCCCATCTCCCACCACCAGACCATCATCTCCCAGACCATCCATAACCTCATCACCTCAGGGGATCTTCCATCCACGGCCTCCAACCTCATAGTCCCACAACCCCGCACCGCCCGTTTCTACCTCCTGCCCAAAATCCACAAACCTGACTGCACCAGCCGACCCATTGTCTCAGCCTGCTCCTGCCCCACCGAACTCATCTCTGCATACCTCGACACGGTCCTGTCCCCCTTAGTCCAAGAACTCCCCACCTACGTTCGGGACACCACCGACGCCCTCCACTTCCTTCATGAATTTCACTTCCTCGGTCCCCAATGCCTTATCTTCACCATGGAACTCCAGTCCTTGTACACCTCCATCCCCCATCACGAAGGAATCAAAGCCCACCGCATCTTCCTTTTCCAACCAATACCCTTCCACTGACACCCCCCTTCGACTGACTGAACTGGTCCTCACCCTGAACAAATTCTCTTTCCAATCCTCCCACTTCCTGCAAACCAAACAAGTAGCCATGGGCACCAGCATAGGCCCCAGCTATGCCTGCCTCTTTGTAGGATATGTGGAACAGTCCATCTTCTGCATCTCCATTGGCACCGCCCCCCACCTTTTCCTCCGCTACATCGATGACTGTATCAGCGCAGCCTCGTGCTCCCATGAGGAGGTTGAACAGTATATCCACTTTCCCAAGACCTTCCACCCGGACCTCAAATTTACCTGGACCATCTCAGACTCTTCCCTCCCCTTCCTAGACCTTTCCAATTCTATCTCGGGCGACCGAATTAACACGGACATTTACTATAAACCGACCAACTCCCACAGCTACCTAGACTGCTTAACCTCCCACCCTGCCCCCTGTCAAAACGCCCTCCCATATTCCCAATTCCTTCGTCTCCGCCGCATCCCTGTAGGACCAGTTCCAATACCGAACAACCCAGATGGTCTACTTCTTCAAAGACTGCAATTTTTCCCCCAGATGTGATCGACGATGCTATCCACCGCATCTTCTCCACTTTTCGCTCATCCGCCCTTGAGCCCCGCCCCTCCAATCGCCATCAGGACAGAACCCCACTGGTCCTCACCCACCACTCCACCAATCTCCATATACCTCATATCATCCATCGTCATTTCCGCTACCTCCAAACAGACCCCACTACCAGGGATATATTTCCCTCCCCTCCCCTATCAACGTTCAGAAAAGGTCGCTCCCTCCATGACTTTCTTGTCAGGTCCACACCCCTCACCAATCCAACCACCACGACCGCACTTTCCCCTGCCACAGCAAGAAATGCAAAACTTGCCGCCACACCACCCCCTTATTTCCCCTCAAGGCCCCATGTAATCCTTCCATATCCACCACAAATTCACCTGCACCTCCACACATATCATTTACTGCATCCGCTGCACCAGATGTGGCCTCTGCTATATTGGGTAGACAGGCTGCCTACTTGCGGAACATTTCAGAGAACACCTCTGGGACACCTGGACCAACCAACCCAAACACCCCGTGGCTCAACACTTCAACTCCCCCTCCCACTCCAACAAGGACATGCAGGTACTTGGACTCCTCCATCGACAGACCATAGCACCACGACGGCTGGAGGACGAGCGCCTCATCTTCCGCCGAGGAACCCTACAACCACAAGGGATGGACTCAGGTTGCTCCAGTCTCCTCATTTCACCTCCCCCACCTTGTCTCAGTCCCTACTCTTGAACTCAGCACCACGTTCCCAACCTGCAATCTTCTACCTGACCTCTCCGCCGCCACCCGGAGTCTGGACTATCACCTTCATCTTAACCTCCTTCCACCTATCGCATTTCCAACGCCCCTCCCCCAAGTCTCTCCTGCTTACCTTTTATCTTAGCCTGCTTGGTACACTCTCCTCATTCCTGAAGAAGGGCTCATGCCCGAAACGTCGATTCTCCTGCTCCTTGGATGCTGCCTGACCTGCTGCGCTTTTCCAGCAACACATTTTCAGATCTTATCTCCAGCATCAGCATTCGTCACTGTCTCCGAGGAATGTCAGGTGTTGAGTGACTTGTTAGAGGATTCTTCGTCTGTGACCTGCTGTTGTTGCCATCGTATTTGTATGAGGAGTCCAAATGAATGTCAGATGGATGGTAATCGCTAAAATGTTCTTATTGGAGAGAATGGGTATCATGCGGAAGACCTGATCTCCTGGCTCAAATATAAGGGAATTTTCCATTTAATTGCAGAACAGAAATTAGCTTGGAAATATTAGATTACAAGTTTAGATTAGATGACATTAGAATACATTGCAATTTGGAAACAGGCCCTTCGGCCAACAAGTCCACACCGACCCGCCGAAGCACAACCCACCCATACCCCTATATTTATTCCTTACATAACACTACGGGCAAATTAGCCTGTCCTGTAGTAATTTCAACATTATTACAATTTTCAGACCCTTGATTGTATCAGGCCACCAGTGCAGCACATTATCTCCAACTCTTCAACAGTCTAATCTTTCAGTAATTCACCCTTCGCAATCAGTGAATTTCCAATTAAACACATGGACGTGATACTGCCATCTAAACTTCCACGAGGCATAAAATCATGATGATTCAGGAATTCATGATTAGAGGTAGGACTCTGTGAAACCCTCAGGATCAGAGTGATGTTGATGTGGATTCCATCACCGTGTTCTGATATCTGAACATCAAAAAGGTGTATGGTTCACTTGCCTTTCATTGTTGAGGGACAGATTTCAATCCCAGCATCAGCGATGTTGTTGACGTTACACGAGTAGGAAGAGTCCATCTTAAAATCTAAAAAAAAAGCTGTTCCTGAACAAAGGAAAATTTACCCGAATATTTAATTCCGGTCTTTAGCATTTTCACATCAATGATATGACTCATGACTTACATACTTGACAATTCAGCTGATCATATGAATCTATGGCTCTGTGCAGACAGGGCTTGGTCAAGCTCTTGGACCTCCAAGAGTCTCATAATGTTTTCCATCCTCTCTTATCGCCGTTGTTGAGAGTTTTCAACATGGACACATTAGTACATTGCCAGATATTTGCCAGCTGCAACACGTTTAATTTCTAGATAATCCTAAATTTATCGTTGGGTGTCCTGTAATGGATGCATTCATACCAGATTCCATTTCCTGCTTATTTATGTTCCTGTGATTGAATACTCCCTGTACTGATATGTTGGCTGTCTTTACTGTTAGACACTGATTACCCTCTTACTTTTACTAGAATCGTTTCCTGGAATGCTTTCGCGACAGTTTTTTATACAGGTAAACCATTAATGCAAGATCAACACATGAGATTCACTAATTAATTGTGGTGTCAGCTTTCCTTATCTATGTCTTCAGCTGAAACAACTGCAGCTGTATAATCTCTCTTAGTTATGCTACTTTGGATTTACTATTTGGAGCTACTATTCAACTTGTGAAGAGCACAGTTATCAATTATTATCCCAAGCTTTGAGCCTTTCTTTGGCGAGCTGTGGCACAATTTATGCTGCTCAATTATGTACAGACTGAACCGTCCCTTCCTTTTGGAAAGATCTGCCATGAAAAAACCGAAAAGCTGAATTTGGCGTCAATTATTTGTCCAGTATTTTTTACCTCATGGTGCTGGCAGTCACGTGATTTGAGGAATCACAGTTAATCACACAAAATCTTTTCATCCTGGATTGTGTTCTTTTCGCATTTTCAGTTCTTCCTTTCTCTGGGTTCATAATTTCAAGTTAAGTCTATGTCGTTGAAGTGACATACAAAACATCATCCTGCATAATAGGGCCAATTGCCACTTAACTCCGAGTGCTAGATGAATCGCTATCCTGATCCATTGGTGAATAGTGACATTCTTTCCTCAGTTACATACTTTCTCCCACCACCTTTCTTTCTGAAATTCTCATTGTCTCTCTTCTTGAAGAACTTCGTTTTCCTTTGTAGCTGATGGCGCAATTGTACTGTATGACTTATCTTATGTCTTCAATTGTACAGTTATGTGCGGAATCGGGGCCGTTGCCACTTCCCTCACTCCATAAGTCTATCATTAAGCTTATCAAACACTGTAAGGACATGCGGTTGTCCTTGTTTGATGTGCATCATCGGAACTTGGCATTTAGTGAATGGTATGCAGAGAGTGAAGCAACGTTACGAAATAGTATAGGACAATTTAAGCTTCCAAATTCATGTGACATTTTGGTCGTAAATATCCAATACTGTCCTCTTCCCCCTGCCAATGTCCTGAGCGATTGCAATCTTTGGCTGCCTGGGTGATTTTCATCATGCTCCTCTCAGTCCAATCCACCTATATCTAGGTCCCCCCAGTCAAATTTGGTGTGAACGTGTGGCAGTCCATCGTATTTGTTTGCATTCCAAAAGAGGTGACCTCAAGGAATATTTGATTTCGATTTATTGCATTTGTGCATTCAGAGCTTGTACCGAGAAAAGTCATTTCTTTGGACAACACCAATATTTCCAATCTGGTAATGAGTATATGGTCCTGTCCCTGGATTTATTACGGGGATCGACAGAACGATCTTACATCTTTGACGTGACAAGACCTACACCTGGGGACGACTGAACAGACAAACCTTCGTTCGTACCTTTAATGTGCATTCATCTAATGTCCTGTGAAATCAAATCAATTGTGCTAACTGAGTACGACTGACCCAATCAGGAACCGCATCCCTCTTTATTTGAACCAAATTGTGCCTTAATTTGCGTATGACCCAAAAACAATGGACATGACATATTTCATTTTGTTCAAGATTTCAAGAATCCCATCATTCACTGCTGATTAATTGATTAATTTTATGAGCAAGTACTTCACTTATGGCAACCCCATCGAGCTGTATCTTTCGTGTCTTCCTCCAACGCTCTACCTATTCCATTTGAGTTACATCTGCCCACAATAATAATTCCTGAATAATCTGTTACAGCCTGTGTACATTTTGATTAACTCCCAGCCAATCTCGTGATAACACTTCGGAAAATCTGGTATCAATCTTAGTGACATTGTCATTCAATGTCTCCATATGATGAAAACATGGTGTTCTATGAATTTAGTGGCTCCGATGGTTATCAGTAGATTGTTGCAGTGCTGCTTTGTTTTTCACATTTCCTTTATCGATTTTGAACAACATTTCAGCACCTGGATGCCTGAAATATTAACCAGAAACGGTGCAATCCCAATTTTCCATTGCCATTTAATGTCTTTCCTCCATTTGTCAATACTATTCCATTGACTGTTCCCTCTGTTGGTCACTTCAGCCCTCTCGTGATGAGAGGAAAAGCAATCTGAACAGAATTGTTATGGACGGGAGAAAAACACATATCATGATGTAGAGGGGCTCCACGTATGTGCAATACACACATTCTGCTGCCTTTTCTCACTCATATATTATCACAGCTCAGCCATAGGGGCAGGACGGCAAAGCAGCCCGAAGTTTTCCCAAATGTCATTTCCACTTCCGTTCTCAACACACACTTCATGGGTCTGCCCGTGGAGCATTGCACACACACGACACATCTTCACCTGGTAAAACCGTTGACGCAAAAATAAATCATTTCCATATTTCAGACTAGAGTTGCAGGTTCGCAGGTTAATGTCAGACATGCTTCCATAGCCCCGAAGTTGAAACAACTTCACGGAGTCATTCAGGCCGATCAGCTGTTTTACACCATTCGTTCTTTTTGGTATCTTTCCCACAAGTCTGGATATTCGAACCATGCTCCATAACCACTGTAACTGCTTCATCCGTGATTCATTCTCGGAAATGGAAAATAAACACAAGGAACGAAGGGGTTATCTGCTTGCTGATTTCTTTCCCTCGTGGAAAATCTAAGCCATATCCCGCGATCCCACACAGTACAATATGTCATTATTCATCTTCTCCCTTCACATTCAGTTTTCATTTTCAAAAACGCAGATCCAATCATGAAGCCATCTGAAACAAATCTGATAAAAATTCCCAAAACTCCAAAATTCCAAATAGTACACTTTCCAATTTATTATTCTAATCTTTATATGCGTCGTGTTACGTGATCTATTTGTGCAAGACTCATAAGCTGTCATATATTGTTTCAGTCTGGAACAAAACTTCCAATTACCTTTAGATTGCATATCAATACATGTGCTCGTGCCACTTTTCATTAAAATTCAGCATGGTTCTACACACCGTGTGGAAAACTTCATTCCATCAGGATTGAGAAGTGTAAGGACTATGTCGCACTTGACTTTTTTTAGTTAACTTCAGCAGTCTATTTCGCCTCCAAGTCGCTCACAATTAGTTGCCCCATGACCCCATAGTGCAGCAGTTGAAAGGAACAACACACCGTTGGATCATGTCATCTTCTGTTCCAAACTCTGTCCCTCCCACTATTATGCTCTCAGAGAGTTTCACGGTTTTTACTGTCACTAATTCAAGTCGTGTTCGGTCAGTTGTTCTTCTTAGGTCATTCCAGATCTCATTGAAATACATCGGATTTTGTCTACACACCGTCTTCCTGTCTTTGCTTATTTCTTACATATAGCGTCTTTAAGTTTTCTTGTTCTCAACTCGAGCATCGGTGAACTCTAGAATAGCACGCAATATGAACATTTGTAATATTCCCAAGTAAAGAAAAGTTCTTTTCACGATGCTTCCCCTGACCATGTCCCCTGACATGATGTAACCTGAACGGGCACTCCACTGTGTGCAATTATTTTGTATGCTGTATCTTTACCACTGTGTGGACACTGCAATGCCTTAGGGAAGGACAAAATTGCAAAATTATCTATAATCTTTAAACAATATTTCCTTCCCCGACTATAATGAAGGGACTCAGTAAAAATCTGTCTGGAGGTTTCCCACAGCCCCTTTGGTCGCGATTTGTGAGCCATCAAATCATAGTGGATCGTCCTGTGTTGTGCTGTGTCCATCGTTAACTGTACTAAGCCACGTATATACCGATTCCTGGATATCGTCAGTCTTGTCATATTTGGTGGACCATGCCATCATGGCCAATGCGGTCAGTTTCACAATAAACTTTAAGGAGTACATTATGTCTTCATTCAGTTGCTATCGTTACTAATCATTTCTTGTAAACCCCTTTGTGTTTTGTTTCACTCCGCTTTGTTACTATTTTGCTGTCTCCCCTGCAGCAGTCTCTGCTTGTGAATTTTGAACATCTTCTCTCCTAGTCCTACTGCTGCAGTATCAATGTCTCTTGGGTTCGCTGACTGCTGTTTCTCTCTCTGATCTGCCTGCTCTCATGTTTCTTCGCTGTGTTTCTGTTTACACGTTCTGGATTCGATTACGCAAACGCTGGTAACTGAAAATTGATCTTCAATTGTACTGTGAGCATGGAATACTATGGAAATTATAAAGCAGAAAAAATGGATTCATAGCCTGCATCCTTGTGATGGCATTTGTTCCAGAATTCGTGCTCAATTTTGACAATTTATCTGGAAAACAACACAGGCAGGACAAGACTGAGCATCGTAATGCTTTCAAATTCCTCATGTCAGCACATGTTTGAAATGTTTTTATTCATTAAAGCACACAGATTTAAAACCAGATCAGAGATTCTTCGAGTGTCTTTTTGGAATTTGTGATTTCTGTGATTTCAACATTTCTAACGTCAACAGGATGTCCACTACTTTTTTCTGGTTGGAGGGAAAGCAATTGAATATGCCTTCAAAAATGCTAGCATTATCCAATTTAACTGCTGTTCTTCAGCAGAACGGTTTGCAAAGTAGCTGTGATGGGAATAAATCCATATTTCAAACATTCTTCCGATACTCAACTCATTTAATTACATTAATTATAGAAGCAAATGGTGATTTCAATAGATTTTTGATGTGATCACGGAATCTTCTCTGTGTCACTGCGTACATACATGTGTTTGTGCAGCAGCTTAGCAGCTGGAGCATGAAACCTATTTCTTGTACAAAACTATGCAGAAACATCGAGGTTAGTTCCAAACCCGACATACGGTTCCATATTGAATACAGCATAAAGACAAACCATAAGAGAATGAAATTGCCTGAGATAACGAACAGCAAAACAATGGACTTTTTCCTCTGCACCATCTCTGGGTCTCGGGCAGGCTCCCCAATGCTTTGACGCTGGAGTCTCCTGCGTGCTGTGCTTGCCACTAAAACGTGCCTTATAGTGAAAATATTAAACAGCACAATCAGCAAAAATGGGATGCCCGCAGTTATTATATAATGTAGGAACTCAATTGACGCCCAGGCACGTGACTTCCAATTACTTTCAGAAATCCAACAAAACCAGGCATAGTTCTGAAGCAAATAACGGCCCATTAACATAAAATACCAGAAAATATTTTTTAAGCAACTTAGCACAACCACAGTGACTAGAACCAAGGTCGCTGTTTACACAGTGCAGTAATTAGTTTTCAGTTTCTGGGAACAAATGGCAATAAATCGATCAAACGTGAAAGTAACAATGAACCACACCGAACAGTCTGTCACTGCATAAAGCAGGACAGCATGTAAATTACACAATCGGATGGATATAAAGAACATAAAATGATCTGGATACCGAATTGGAATTTGCCTCAATATCAAGACGAGGACAACGACAAGTAGATCTGCTGCAGCCATGGCCACGAGATAGCGAGTGACACACTTGGAAAGACCACAGTTTCTGCGAGTGAGGATCCCAATCATTGTTACATTAACTATAGGAAGAACAAATAAGGAATTAATTGCAACATTAGTTTGGCAGCGTCCTACTGGTTTAAGAAAACCAAATCCATTCTTGAGATCAAAAAATTAAGCATTTTGCTCTGTGGATAGATTAAAATGGTGGGACCATCATAGTTGCACATTTTGAAGATACGCTTGGAAATGTACAATATCATTTATGAAATGCAAATGATTTTTAAAATAAGTCAACATTCTTTGCAATTTTGCAACTATCAGATAAAAGTCATCTACTGACAGATGTTGAAGTATGACGATGAGGCTTCAAGTAGGATAGGTTATTGATCTCAACGCCATTTGGGTAGTGGTAGCAAAGCAACTACTTTTACTGTTCTAGATGCGATTCATCATACTATCATGATAGTGACTCATGTTTAGAAGAATAAACTGAGCTTATTTTCAACCGCTGAAAACGAGTAAGTGACACTGAGCTCGTTTGGGGAAACTCACCATATTTGGTGTATTAATGACTATCTTAACTACCTGTGAAAACCTGCTTAATTTTGACCAACGATTGGTGGCCCAAACTGAAGCCAATCATCCTAAATCAACGCTTCTGATGTCGTATGATTAACTCAGCAGAACTAAGAGTCAGGTGTAAGAAACTACGAACGTAACCAAAAAATAAAATACAGAAATCAGCACTTCACGTTAGAAGTGCAAACTGCACATTTCCTGAATAATATTTGCTGTGGACCAAGCCAGAGCCCCTCAAAACATTTTAAGAAGGTGTTTAGGACCGTAATTTTTCGAGTTGTTTTAAGCAGGTGAAAGTGGATATTCCAGGATTGATTCAACTGGCCAAAATCACTCGGTTTAAAAAACCGGAATTAATATATACATAGATAACAGAACATAGACTAACATAAATCACGTCAAAACCCAATCGACTCTCTCGAAACAAAATGGGACTGTTCCAAATAGTTGCACTTTCCCGAAACACCCACTTGCCAAGAAAAAACACTTTTTTTTTAAAACAGGAGCAACGTCAGAGAGGAAACGACCAGCATGTAACTGCCTTTTTGCGTCCTCAGCACCTTCTCTGGGTCCCCAGCTAAAACATGACAACAGCTGCAAAATAATCGCAGTTTGCTCAAACCCAAACCAAACCAAACGCTGAACTTGGAGAACTGCCCACTCGCCTCTCGTTTTTTCCTGATTTGCAGTGATTTGTTGTCCATGCTAAAATCCATTTAAATTTTATCGGGGTACAGGAGGCCATAACGCTTTCAACAGACTTAGAACAAAGAACATAGAACAATAAAGTGCAGAACAGGCCCTTCGGCCCTCGATGTTGCACCTTCCTGTGAACTAATCTAAGCCCATTCCCCTGCACAATCCCACCATCAAACATATGCTTATCCAAGGGCTGTTTTAATGCTCCTAATGTGGCTGAGTTAACTGCATTAGCAGGCAGTGCATTCCACACCCTGACCACTCTCTGAGTAAATAAAATGCCTCTCACATCTCTCATAAATCTATCACACCACAATTTGCAGCTGTGGCGCCTCGAACAAGAAGAAGTCATCATCCTCGGAAAAGACTCTCACTGCCCACCCGAATAACAATGCAATTGTTTCGGGTTTGTTCGCCAAGGTGGCAAATTGGTTGCCAGGTAAACGACCATGCCCACAATAACAGCAATTGGCACCAGTGCAACAAATCTTTACACAAACTTTAGACAAATAACAATATTTTTGACAGTTTGTTCTGATATCTGTGATATGAAAAAGATGGATTGATGATGGTGATGCAACGCCTATTGCCATTCGATGATTTTTTGATATCGTTTCAAATGACCTCTCTTATGTTCCAGACCAAACCCTCTCAAAATATTTCAGTCAGATAGATTGGACCCTGACTTTTCTTGGTTTAAAGGCAAGTGTAAGGCGATGCATTACAGACGCGAATCGATGGATGAAACTACACGATTTCACTTAATTCCAACACCACGTTGAACGTACAGACAAGACAAAATGGATTTTTAAAAAGCTGCAACTCGACTGAAATACGCAACAATATCATATATAACTTAACTACGACCTATTAATTGCAATATATTATCCAATATAATAGCATCATATCTTTTGCAAATGCAAGTGACAAGGTAAACACGAAAATATGAAATCAGCAGTAGTTGAGAACACATGCTTTTGCAACAACAGACAAAGACAGCTCGAAATTGAAATGTCACCGTTTTACAGCTGAAAACAATTCAGTGCGATGGAATAAAAATTTCTGATATAAAATACTCTGTCCCAGGAATTATATGTTTTCCCTTTTCGTTAATGGTTTTGGAAACTTCACAATGACTTTTGTTTTCAAATCCCGTGATCAAGGTCATGGGCATGATCATGATTTGGGTTTTATAAAACCACGTTAAGCGAGGGTTATCTGCCAGTTTTGCCTCCTGATGTGAATTGGATAATTCTGTGAAGTGTTCAAAATATTTCTTTCACTTGTGACTGAAAATCAACACATCGTGTCTGCACACCACATAATTGGATACTACCGAATAGACATTATTGGTTAGTCTTTGAAATGTGACCGTCATATTCCTAATTCCGATCGGTATTTGTTAATATTCTTCCAATCGAATGGTGTCATCGAAGTCAAAATCTCCTTCAATCTGTCAGATGAAGGTCGTCTGCGTAACGCCAAATTATAAATTAGGATGTTTGACCGACGTTCTCAATACAGTGTTACAAATGTGGAACATAAAATTAACCAGATTTCCTGACTATATTGGCATTACGATGGTTTACACATAATCGTGTACCAGCTGGTATTGTTATCATTACTATTGGTGATTTCGATTTGCAACTAATCACTTGGACTTCATTTTCAGCCTGCGTCCAAACAGGTTGTCAATCTCTTCCAATTTTATAATGCTAATTTGATAAGGAGGTTACTTAACTGACGCAGCATTTATATATCTGTGTAATCATGCATAATCAGGTTCTGACTTATCAACTTTTCCTGCATATCTCATGCGGCTGCAACCCTCCAGGTCATTTTGAGAACGTAACTCAATCATTTATTGCATTTTAAAAAAAACTTCCTCTTTGTTGTATGTAATATGAGGAATGTCTAAATCAGAATCACTTGAACTTGTTTCTTCACTCTGTTTTTTCATCACTAACACATTATCATTTCTCTTTGTTTTATTATCAAAGTATCTTTTGAACATTTTCACGTCACCATCAGTGAGATTTATTTCTCTCTGACTTTCTTTTCAAATACTTCATCTTACTCAATTTCCTTTCGATCTCATAAGATACAAAACATCTTGATTTTAAATGTTCACGTCATGGCAGTGGCATAAACATTTTATCTCTTCAAGCAAAATTGCGCAGTTTTGATGTATCTTCTGCTCTCGGTTTCGTTACATTCTGTGCAATGTTAAATACTGTCTAACTCAATCATCCAATCTGTATACATAATTTTGATTTGGATGAGCCGGTGTTGGACTGTGATTTATAAACTTAAAAGTACACAACAGTAGCTTATAAACCAACAGGATTATTTGAAAGCACCAGCTATTGAAGCCATGCTTATTCGTTAGATGGTTGTGGAATAGGACCATAAGACACAGACTTTACAGCAAATGTTTACAGTGTTATTTGGCTGAAATGCTTGAAGAAACTTGGAGTAAGTATTGCATCTTTTCGAATGTGTTTGCTAGCTTTGGATCATTAACATTAAATCCCACAACACTTTTTTAGTAATGTGGACTTGAAATAAGATTAACGAATGGCTGAGGTAACACCTTTCATTCGAAAACCTGACGTTACCTTGAGAATATAACTTGGAAGGAGTATTGTGTGATTTTTAATTTCGTATACCCTAGTCCAACACCGGCACCTTCAACTCATGTCCGACATGTAACACTTAAATTCCGTAACACACAGCGATAAATTTCGTCAACCTCTGTCATTTTCATTTATCCAACAGAGCATGTGATGGACTTATTTGCCGAATTAAAATTTCATTTTTAGAATAATAATATTCTGAAATTCACTGAAATTATTCTTCTGAGAATGGTTTGTTATAAAAAGATCTGGTATTTCATATTTTGTTGTTATTCAGTTGGCGTTTCTGAACTAAAACTTTTTACTTTGTCCCCCATTTGTACTTGTTCATTTTTCACAGGCATTTGACCGACGTATCTGATATTTTAACAAAAACTACCTTGTCTTTACTCCGTGAAATCTCTCTTCTTTCGAACTGGAGCTTTCCGAACTTGTTACTGCACAGTCAAGCAAATTTCCAGGCTTCACTTCCTGTAATAACTCTGTTGGCTGATTTCCCACTGCATTTTCAACCACATAGACATCACTCCGGTCTCTGATCCATTTCTAACATAAGCAAAGATGAATTTTATTTCTGGGACCAGGGCTTCTCTGTGGGTGCGAGAATGACTTCATCATGCTTTGACACTTCAAACTCAAAACCGAATGTGAGCACTGTTCTTTTAACCTGAATTCTATAGAGTACAACATTTCCTGGCAATAACATTTCCATATCCCAAATTTCCTC
The DNA here is from genome assembly GCF_037043375.1 of Chiloscyllium plagiosum. NCBI lineage: Eukaryota > Metazoa > Chordata > Chondrichthyes > Orectolobiformes > Hemiscylliidae > Chiloscyllium > Chiloscyllium plagiosum. The sequence goes on along the minus strand of NW_028270190.1, from coordinate 29,514,680 downwards.
ACTTCTCACCATCAAAGAAAGACTCTGCCAAATGCTATTTACTTAGCTGCTTGAACTGGCGTACATGAGCAAATCTTACCCACACAAGCAATTTCTTTAAAGGAGTAAGTGCTTTCTTCTCAACAACCACTGACTATCTTGTATGTATTTGTGGCAATTTTCGTTTCGTACTTCATCAAAGCTCACTGCCGTATGATGTTTCTGCAAATTTGTCCCATCAGTACTTTTTCCATATCACCAACAGTGAGACATCATATGACATACTTTATTGCAGTGGAAACATCTAAACAATTTATTTTGCCGTCATGATTTTCTTTTTAACTCTGCGCGAAACGATCTTTGCGATGTTCACGGAGATGCCGTTTCCGTCACCAGCTGAAGATTTCTCCTTTCTATTTCGATACCAATTTCCAGTATGAAATTGTTGTCGAAAGCCAAACTTTCCGCTGCTTTACTTGAAGTCTTTGCTTTTCGACATGACTTTTCATTATTTTAGCAAGTGAATTGTTTAACTCCTCCCAAATAACCATCTTTGTCAGCGCATTATTTACTTCACCTATTTTCAATATTCTGAGCCACATATCAACGTTCCTTTCTTTAATCCTTTCAAAACAATTGCAGGGATGTGCAGATTAAATTCGTAAAATTGTCGTCAGTCGGTTGCTTGTACTAGCTCATTAGCACTTCAGATCGTTTTTTTCACTTGATCATACGCGCCACATGCACACTGTGTTCGCGCCGGGACTACTTCACTAGCTCTACATACTCGTGTTGTTTGGATCAACAATATCTACATGGTCACTGACCAATTCATTTGTTTAGCCGCTTTCTCATATGTAATGGAAAATAATTCTACGTACTTCATTCTGAACTGAGGCAAGAGTTGGACTCATTTAAACACATTTTCACTCTGCCTTTTGCTAGGTATTCCTATCAATCACTGTTCTGATCATTTCTCAATACATTCAGCTCTACCTCAGTCATATTATGTCTAAGTTCAGTTTTTAGTTGCAACTTCTGAAACGCTATTGACAGCATTTTTGATTATTAACACAACATAAATTATGAGTCAAATCGCCGAAATTAATGCATTGCAAACGAGGTCTCTTCTCGGAAGATGAAGAAACTTTTATCAAATTGCAAGAGAATTTATAGACATTTTCCGTTCACCAGTGAATGAAATGTTAGAAAAGACATGGTCAAAATAGATAGATCGTGAATGACTTGAGATTAAATATTTTCACATATATTGAAAGAATGTCTTAATAGCGAGTTGTTTTTTAGTAGCGTCAAAGTCGGTTAGTTCATATCAGAAATTGATTTTATGAAACACACTACGGCTGCGTAAAGTGGTTAATGTTATGAATTGTCTCTTGATTAAATCTGAAGTGAAAATGGACATTTGTCTCACTATAAAATCAAGCAAGATTAATTTTTCAATCCAAACTAATGAACTTGATTAAAATAAGCCAACACCGCATCTGACGACTTAATGTGATAATTCAGAGTAACATTTTTATATGAATAATAGAGCAAAATGAACACTTACAAGGAACAGCAACAACAGCAAGCAAAGGATAGTAAATCTCTTGAACTTGAAAAAGTTCGCTTCTTCTCTGGTAATTTAATAAAAAACTACGTTGCACATAATTTTTCTCACTTTCCATTATGGAAGTCATTGGTCCTGATCAGTAAAGGAGACAAACATTTGTATTTACGGAGCAAGGGCAGGTTGAATCTCTTCCAGTACAGTATAAATAGGATATACAAATTCCCTCGTGAATCAATAAACACCAATGAGCCTGACGTTAAATCTGCTCAATGAACAAACAGATTTCGTATATTCGATCGAAAAACAACATGATTGCTGATCAATGGCATTCAGCGAAATGCAACATTCAACTTCCCTAACAATTTAATACTAAAATAGATCATTGAATATCATAGTGCAGTACTGGCCCTTCAGACCTCGATGTTGCGCTGCCGTGTGAATGCAATCTGAAGCCCAGTTAAACTACACTATTGCATTCTCGTCTGTAGGCCTGTGCAATAACCATTTAATTGCCCGGAAAGTTGTAGAGTCTGCAACTGTTTCAGACAATGCCTTTCACCTCATTACTACTCTCTGAGAAAAGAAACTACCTCTGACATCTGCCTAGATCTATCACCATTCCATTTGAAGCGATGCACCCTCTTACAAGCCAGGACCATTCAAGGAAATAGGGTCTCACTGTCCACCCGATCTAAACCTCTGATGAACATGTCTGTCTCAATTAAGCAACCTCCCAAACATCGTCTCTCTGACGAAAACAGGCAAAAGTCCCTCAAATTTTCCTTGTCAGACTTTCCTTCCAAATCAGGCAATATCCTCCTAAATCTCCTCTGAAGCCTTTACAAAGCTTCCACATCCTTCCTATAATGCATTGACCAAAACTGCACGCAATATTCCAAGTGCGGCTGCATCAGTTCATTGTACAGCTGCAACATGTCCTCATGGTTTCGAAACTCGACCTCACTACTTAGAATAGCTAACATAGCCTTCTTATGAGCCCTATCAAACTGGGTAGCAAATTTTAGAGATACATGTACATGAACACTGAGATCTCTCTGCTCATCAACACTACCATCTGCCCAGTATTCTGCATTTCTGTTAGCCCTTCCAAAGTTATTCACCACACACTTTTCTTCATTATACTCCATTTGCCACGTCTCAGCAAAGCTCTGCTGCTTATCTATGTCCCTCTATAACAGCACCATCCTTCAGCACCACGCACAAATGTACTGAGCTTAGTGTCATCGCAAATTTGTTAACCCTTCCTTCTATGCCCTCATTAAGATGTTTCTTAAAATGACAAATAGCAGTGGACCCAAAAGTTTCATAACATGCACAACGAGTAACTAAACTCCAGCATGAACACTTCATTTCAACCACCACGCTCTGTCTTCATGCAGTTCGCCAATTTATGATCCAAATTGCTAAATCACCTCATCCCAAGACTGTCTATTTTGAGCAGTAGACTTTACTGAAATCTATATACACCACATCGACAGCTTTTCCCTCATGCACCTGTGTGGCCACCCAGTCAAAGAACTCATAATGTCTGTGAGGCACGAGCTACCCTTCACAAAACCGTTGACTATCCATAATCAACTTGTTTCTATAGAAATGATTATAAATTCTGTCACGTATAAGCTTTTACAACACTTTACCTCCAATCGAAATAAGGGTCACTGGTTTCCAATTACCAAATATAGAGTTGTCTCTATACCCATTCTTGAAAAAGGGAACAACGTTCACTATCCTCCTGTCTTCTGGTCCTGTTCCTGTAGACAATGACGACATAAACATTAAAGCCAAATTTTCGACGATCTCCTCCCTGGAATCCCAACGATTCCAAGGATAGATCCCCTCAGGCCCAGGGCATTTATCTGTTTTCACACATTCCAGAATTTTTAACAGTTCCTCCTCGTGAAACTCTATCCCATTTAGTTAAGGAACCTGATTCTCAGTATTGTGCTCGACAACATTGTCTTTTCCCAGTGTGAATACTGACGAAAATCTCTCAATCAGCACTTCCCCTATCTCCTCTGGCTCCATGCACAACTTCCCACTACTGTCTTTAATTGGATCTAATCTTACGCCAATCACTCTTTTACCTCTTGTACACGGTTAGAAAGCTTTCGGGTTTTCCCTGATCCTATCTGCCAATAACTGCTCCTGTCCCCTCCCCGCTCGTCTTAGCTCTGTCTTTATGTATTTCCCGGCTACCTTGTAACTCTCAGCCTTCATGAGTCTTCACATCTCATCCGAACATAAGCATTCTTCTTCCTCTTGAGAAGAGACTCAGCTTCCTCAGTATACCATGGCTCCTGCGCTCGACGACTTCCTCCCTGTCCGACAGGTACATACATACAAAGGACACACAGTAACTGTTCCTTGAATATGCTCCGAATTTCAAAAGTGACCATCCCCTGCAGTTTCTTTCCCACTTCTATGCATCCTAAATCTTGCCCAATCGCATCAAATTTGCCTTTCCACCCGCTGTAGCTCTTGCACTGCGGTGTTTTCCTACCCTTTTACATCGCGAAGTTAACCATATCTGAATTGTGGTCATTTTCACCTAAGTACGCACCTACCTCCAAATCCAAGACTTGGCCGGGTTAATTACCCACTACCAAATTAAATGTAGTAACGCCTCTTTTTGGCCTGTCTACACACTGTATAAAGAAAAAACCCTACTGCACACAATGGAAAAAAAAGCGAACCATTTAAATTACGTGAACTATCTTATTCCCATTCAATATTTTGGAATTTGATGCCCCCCATAGCAACAACTCTATCACTCTTGATCCTTCGAGAATCATCCTTGCGGTCTTTTCCTGTAACTCTCTGGAACTATTCAGAGGCCCATAGAAACCTCTCAATAGGGTGAGGTTCCATTTCCTGTTTGCAGATTGTTTGCAAAGGTTGTTGCAAAATGATTTGAACCTTGTCAAAATGTTAATTAATCAAAGAAATGAAAATATCAATCTGTCATTCAATGTGTCGAGGTGGAATGAATAAACAACATTGTAGTGACAGCGATCGGTGAAGCATAGTTAAAGCCTTTTCTTTTTTATATGTGCAAACAATTTGAAAATTTACCCTCCATCAATAAACCAGTACAATATTGAGAGATGCAGCAGAAATGTCGAGCATTATGAGTGAATAAAAAAACGAATTGTTCAGTGTCCCAAAACTCCAAAAAAAATCTATGAAATCTAAAACGTTGTCAACGGTTATTCATACCCAACATCAATTCTACTTGTTCAGTTCCATAAAGATAATATCAGTTAACCCTTATTCGACGTTAATGTCGCACCACGTACATTTAAGGACAATCTCTGCAATTTGTCACAAACTTGAAGAATTTTAATTTCATTCCCAAGATTGAACTCTCAGCAAATCACTGTTATGGATAGATCGACCCAATGCTTGCAGTGCCAAATATCGTGTTTTGTTTACAAAAGAAACACGCCTCACCGTTTGCAATTACATTTATTGATATCTTCTTGGAAATTCGTCCATCAAATAGTTTTGGAACTCTTCATGCATAATGCTGCAGTCCAAATAATCACACTGATTTGAAGCCATGACTTTGAGCTGCCGGTTTGGGGCTGAGGTGAACAGGGTCCAAAGTCAGATGACACCAGATTTTCGCCGAAAGATTTCTTTGAAATCACACGCTTTCTCAGCGCTCCTCTTTCATTTGGTGAATTGAGAGAGAAGCATACAGGTACACAATTTAATAGCAGAGTAATGTTCATAAAAATGGTATGATTGGAGTGTCAGTGAGTTGAATATACCGTCACTATTGGTGATTAAAAACTTGAGGCGCTGTGTGTCAAGTCTTACTAGCAGAATAACAAGCAAAAGAATGACTGATTAATTGAGGCAGATACATAATTAGAATAATGTTAAAAATAAGGCGATGCTAAAGCCATACCAAAGAACTGAAATAGCCGAGTGTCCAACCAAAATAACGCTCATCCAAAACTGTATAAATTGATTAAGCTTGAGAAATCATAATCAGTTGTCAAGTTGATAATTCAAAACAGGAGTGTAAGTATGATATTTCAGATAAACAAACATATGTGGGGATCGCCTATAGGTTTATACGAACCTAAGATTCGTATTGTAATATGTATGTACATTGTTCTGGGTCTGGAAGACAGCCTTGGTGAAAGCTTACCTGAAGATCAGAGGCTGAATGTCCTTTACTGCTGAAGTGCTCCCCGACTGGGAGGGGCGATGTCTGCCTGGCAATTGTTGCTCTGTGTCCATTCATCCGTTGTCTTAGTGTCTGCATGGTCTCGCCAATATAACATGCCTTAGACGATCGTTGCTTGCAGTGTATAATGGTAGATTACATTGACAGAGTCACAAGAATAACTTCATGTTTACGTGAAGCGTGGTGATTCCGCGTGTGATGCTGGTATCCATGTCGAGGATTTGACATGGCTTGCAAATGATGCCGTGGCAGCATGTGGTGTTCTTGTCAAAGTTGCTGTGAACGCTGGCGGGGGGGGGGGGGGGGGGGGGGGGGTACTTCGTTTTGAACGATGGTCTCTTTATGATTCGGCACTTGTTTCATTGCAAGAAGTGAACGCGTTGGGATGATCTTGGACTACAGATCGCAAACCCACTCAATTGACCTGCATCACGGAGTAAACTCAGAAACGCTGCCGTTGCAAATCTCCAATACACCTCAACCATCTCGTGCACCAGCTCTGCAACAGAATCTGCAACTTTGAAATCGAGGTGGAGTTGATATTTTCAGCATGCGCTCAGGATACAGTGGACCAGCTATGTGACACTGTGAAGCAGACGGATCAACGGAACCGCACCACCTCCATGCACGCCTAGAACAGGAAACTGCAGGAATTTGGCGTTACGACCATCTTCAGTTTTGAAACTAGTACCATCACACGGGAATCCATTATCAAGTAGCATGACTAAACCCATCAAACAGTCGAAAACGAGTTTTGCAGCTGAGGACTTAATTTTTGCCCCACGACCAAATTGCAACCCATTGGTCTCCTGACAGATGAATTCAACAGATGAATGAGGCTTTGGGAATTCTTCCACAAGCTACAAGACGTTAGCAGCGAGCACAATAGGGAGAAAGCCCAACGAAAGCAACATATTCGAAAGAGAGATGCGCAGTGCAGCGACCAAAAAAGTAAGAGTCGTGTTGGACACCTCTGGAACATTGCTGTTCTTGGCTTGTTATCGACTTACAAGCTGTCAGCAGGTATAGCAACGCCAAATTCATGAGCTGCACTCACAAGATAGCGCAGGATGTTACCTCAACACAAGATCAAACGCAGCATCGTCATCAAACACTGCATAATCCATCGTCGCAAAGAATAGGATGAACTACTGCAAACAAGCATGTTGACAACTAAACAACCAGAAACACAAAAGAGAGCAATTGCTGATGCAGTCAAATAATACAACGGTCAACTCAACAGACTGATTTCTGACATTTGATCCACACCTTCAGATTATCCTATGGACCCGCATCCTGCGTAGTTGTCGCATTGAAAACTTCAATACATTCCGAAGGTACACAAACAAACATACCTGAATGGCCAATCATGTCAGGGAACGGAATCTGTTATGCGAATCTCTGTGGCTGTGTCGAAGGTAGCCTGAAATGAATGCACAAGGAACCCTCAGTTTCGAACACGAAACTAAAGTCTTCATAGAGGAACTCAGCATTTCTCCACCAGACAAAGCAGGAACAGTCCATGTCTCAGTGCAATGTTTGAAATTCTGCAACAACATCCCCCACCACGACGGCACAACTGCAACAGCCTCACCACTCAATGCCAACAACTACCAATTTCCACATTCCGCATTCCATCCCCCAACTCATTTGCACCATCCTCGGAATGAAGTCTTCACTTTCGACAACCAGACAGGAGAACACTAAGATATATCAACGAATACTGATTATATGCGTCGTGAGCTTTACATTTACAAGTTTCCACGAGTAGAAGAGAACAAACGTTCTTGATACATTGTGTTTGGAGCACGTTCGGAAAAGACATTAACAGGACATCAATTATTTCAAGTATGTGGTAATAATTCCTCACTATTGGAGCAATTGATGTCGGACGCAGTTTCTGCTTGCGCAATTCCTGGAGATGATTAATCAGATTGGGCAACTGATACAGTTAAGCGAATGAAACGTGACTTGTTGGAGATTTCTATTTTTTTCCTGCCCTATTTTCATTGGAATGATTGTTATTATTTAGTACACATAACCTGGATATTTTTCATGCATTGCTGCACACATATGTGGAAACTCCATGATCTGAAATGAATTGAATCTTAATGAGCGTTACTCAGAAATCATCAAAACCTCTCACATTGTCGTGGCGGGAATATGTTTGATGTTGTAGTAAAGACATTTCCTCACACGATACCCGTCTGAGAAACACCTACTGTTTTGTCCTGGGTTTCCTGTTACTGACATCCAGCAAACTCACAAAGTATTCCTTCCTTGTCAGCATGATGTTTTTCTCCCAGTTCTATTATTTCTAGCTTCGTGAACTTTCGTTGATGCCACATTTGGTCAATGCTTCCTTGATATCAATAACACCCAGTTTCCTTTGGATTCGTGCTTCAAAATGTCTGTGCAATTTTGTGCTGAGGTTGTGACAAGTTCTTGCCCATTTGGCGCTGCTGAAACGGAAATGCAGCATTTCAAATGAAACTGGCTTTCTTTGCTGAGCATGCTTTAACACAGTCGATCACGTCGTCCAAAATGTTGATAATTTTTGATAATTGGCTGACAGGCCAAAAAGCATAGAGAAGGAGCAATAGATTATTTTTGATGCGCTAAAACGTCAGCAGTGCAGTATTACAATGATCAGTGCTTGTTCTGTTGCCGTGCACATTCAGAATTATTGAAGGCAGAGATTACTTTATCGTTTCCATGTTTGCCTCTCGAAGAAACCATTGAGGTAATATGAAATTTAAGGAAGTTTCATATATTTCACGCTTAATAAAGAACTTGCATAAGTGGAAATGAAGTTGGAAGATGTATACTAATATAATAATTGTGGGTTGACTGTATTTAAAGTTTTGATTGCTGGGCCATTACGTGCCAACGTTGACTTTGCAGCTTTTATTCCTGATGAAGGGCTTTTGCCCGAAACGTCGATCTCGAAGCTCCTTGGATGCTGCCTGAACTGCTGTGCTCTTCCAGCACCACTAATCCAGAATTCGGTTTCCAGCATCTGCAGTCATTCTTTTTACCTAGCTGTATATTTCAGTCACGTTTGCAGTATTGTGTATCGTTCTTGTATTCACCCCAAAGGAAGGGCGGGAATGTTTTGTACAGGGTATAAAAGAGGATGAGCACAACGTGATCTGGACTGGAGTGAATGATGTACCAGGAGAGGTAGAACAAATTTAGAGTTACTGAAACATTGGAAGCTGAGGGACACCCTGACAGAAAAAAACCCCAGTTTTTAGAGTCATGGACATGGTTGGCAAATGCTGTTTTTCCCGATGAGCGAAATGTCAAATCCTTGGGGGTAGTTCTTAGTTGAGAACAGGAACATTTGAAAGGGGTATTTCATGGTAATAGAAGCAGGAGTAGACAATTTGTCCAAACGAACCTGCTACAACACTCATTATGATCATGGTTGATCTATTCTTTATCTCAACTCCGACCAGCATTATCCCCATAAACGTCGATTTCCCTCCCATGCAAAAACCTATCCAACTATGTCTTGAATAATGGAGCTGACTCTCCTGCTTCCTTCGTCCGACACAAAAAACAAATGCAGATGTTGGAATCCAAAGTTGTAAGGCAGGATGCTGGTAGAACATAGCAAATCGGCAGCATGAGGGGTGGTGAAACGTTCTGAAGAAGCATTACATCCGAAAAGTTGACTTCTCCACTTCCTGATGCTGTCTTGTTTGCTGTGTTGTTCCAGCCACCTGCATATCTACTGCTTCCAGGGCTCGAGAAATTCATCGGATCACAACTCTCTGTAGAATAAAAGAGAAATCTACTCCCCCTAATCTTGAAACCATGTCACGGAACCCGTGTCTGAACCACAATCAGAAACAAATTGCCAGCCTCTCTCTTATCTATCCCCGCCAAAATTGCGTATGTTTCTGGAATACACGCTCTCATTCTTGGAAATTTTAGTGACAAAGTCACAGGCGGCTCAACCTCTCCTCATATGGCAACGCTCTCATTGGTGGAATCAATCTGGTGAGCCTCCTCTGCACCACTTCCAAAGCCAGTGCATCTTTCCCAAAGTATGGAGGTCAGAATTTACAGAATATTCCAGGCGTGGCATCAGAAGTAACCCCTTTAATTGTACGAGAACCTCTCTGTTTTTAATTTCAATCCCTCGTGCAAGGAAAGCAGACATATAGTTTGCCTTCAGGATTAACTGTTGCCCCTGCAAAATCAACTTGCAGCTATTCATATACCAGAACTACTCAGTCCTACTGCACAACAGCATGCTGCAAATTTCTCTATTAAATAGTTCTCTGATCGACGATTTTTATTTCCGAAATGGATAACCACATATTTACCAACATGGTACACCATCAGCTAAAATCTTGCACAATCGCTTCTCTATTGAAATCTCTCTGCAGACACTCCACATACTCTGCAAAGTTTGGCTTTCGACTCAGTTGATTGTCAGGAGCAATCTAGTCCTTCTACTCGAAATCATTTACATGAATCATCAAAATGTGTGGGAACAACATCGCTTCGTGTGGTACCTCACTCACCACTGATCTTCAATCAGCAAAACAACCACTTCCCCCTACTATGTATTCTCTTGCTTAGCCAGTCCCCTATCCTTGCTCGTACATTCTCCGGAACTCCATGTCCACCAAACTCCGTTTTTTGATTTACACAGAAGGGTTCAACAGGCCTGACACTCTCGAATATCTGAGGTGATAGAAAAAGATACGATAGCAAACATCTCATACATATTTAAACAGAAGTATGTAAAGACAGAAAATAGAGGAGTATGGACCATGCTTGGACTTGCAGGATTAATTTCAAATGGTATCGCGTTTGGCAGCGGCATGATGGGCGAAGGTTCTCTTCCTGCATTGTGCTTTTTTTTTGCTATCTGTGCGAAGGAACTGCATTGATATTATTGCTGCATTTTTGCTGTGCTTTTAGAGCACCACAGTCTTTGACTCTGGTCTGCAGTCTTCACGCTCTCCAAATGAAAGGAACCGTTAGTTACAAAAATTGTTGACAAGAAATATTCAATTTTGCTACACAGTAGGATCCTATCTGATCACAATTTGGACAGGTCAGAATAAGCAACTTAATTGCAACAAACTGGGAGTGACGGTCAACAAATATTGAGGCGGAGCATTCAAAACAATGCATGAAATGCGTCCTTGCATTTAAAACAACTGCAAAAAGCCCAGCTGAGGGATATACAACGTGCAGTTGCAAAGCCATCAGCTAATTCCATTGCGCTGTGGTTTTCAGATTTTGTGTTCACTGAATAATTAGAGAAGTTTAATTTATCCAGAAAAAATGTTTCCAATTATATGACATAAGAGGTCATGGAACTGTTCAAATTCTCCACAGAAGACTTGATATGATAATTGTTGGCAAAATATGTCAAAGAACAATCAATGGGGAACAGTTCACTTTGGTCGATAGAATCAAAGAGGGGAAAATACCAGAAACTGAGTTGCCCTTAGAGCAGTGCATGATGGAATGTCTCTTGTAAGGCATGTTCAAGGCTGTAACAGCAAAAGGGAAGGATTATGATTGTTCATCTCTCTCGGTGAGATTCGATGGCTTGCTGTCCAACTTATGAGAGGTGGCGTGAGGAAATTGAAGTGTGTTGATTGGTGATAATTCACCAGAACATCTGTTAACCATCAACATTTGCGGTGATATTTTGTTCGCGTTTTACATTTGATGTGCACTCTTTGCGTGGGCAATCACATAGCTACATAAAGTTAGCTGACTACATGTTACTGCGAGTTACTGACACTCCAAATTAACAACGTCTTGTATTCTGATGGATTTCGTCCCAATGTTCTGCAAAGGGAAATACAGTAAGCTTTCTGTAGATCATTTTTAACTTTACAAAACTAATTAGATTAGTGAAAGATTTCTTTGGATTGTTAAACACATAATGTGAATCATTTATTCATAAATACCTGCAGAACGTGCAAACACCGAGTATTTACATTAACATCTGCTATGTGTAAACTTTAGAAGTTTTAATACTAAAGGCGTTGTGATTGGGCACTTGGGTATGTTCCAGGTTTATAGACACAATGAACATGGTTTTGTTAATTAAAATCATAATCAACTAATTTATTGGACTTATTTGAAGAAGTGCTAAATGGGAGTAAGTTGATATGTTTTACACCGCTTTTCAGAAAAGAAATCACGTCAAAAACTCTTCAGATCAAAAGCTATTGCGAAAATTAAACATTATTGGGATTGCCAATAAAATGTTGTGATTGAAAGAAGATTGACTTGGCTACACGAAACGAGAAGAATAAATTGGCATTTTTATCAAGCTGGTGGGATATCAGGCACGTTGTGAAAACAGAGATCAGCGCTGTGGGTTCAAAGCTTTTCAGCTGCTTGTAAATATTTGAACGAAGACGGAAGTTACTATTGGTAGATTTCAGGATATCACAAAGATTTTCCGGAAAGTGAATTGTGAAAAAGAAATATGTCGAATTAAATGCAGTTTGGGAAAGTTAATCTTTTGTATTGGAGCCAAATTGAAGTGGCCAGCATGCACACTGAAGGATGCTAATTCGTTGGAAGGATTTCGACGAGATTTATAAGACTAACAACGGCAATAAGTTGATTGCCGTTTTTGGGATAAGTTTGTTGACCAAGGCCTGTATCCTTCTGATATTTGGAATAGTCATGGTTGATTCGCTGTAAACCAATATATCCCGAGGAGTCTCAAGAGGCAGAATTTGTGAATGATTTTCCTGTTGTGGGAGATTCCAGAGCTTGTTTCCTTACTTTCTCAAAGAAGGTGAGAACATAAGAACCAGGAGCAAGAATAGGCCATGTGGCCTTTCAAGCCGACTCTGCCATTCAGCAATATCATGGCTGATCTTTCTTGGCCTCAGCTCCATTTGCATGCCATCCCACCGAAATAATTAATTGCTTTATGGTTCAAAAATATAAAGGTTAATAACTTAGGATTGTAAGACATTCAGGAGCAAGTCAATTTTTGATGGTGAGAGATGAGGGGATATGAAATTCGAAAGGAATATTGCCAGGAAAGATCGTAACACAATAAATTCATGATGAGAAGAACGTTGTTCCATTATGGAAAGTGACGTTTCAGAGTTCCGTGAAAAGTGTTGAGCTCACCAAGTTAATGGTTCCAAAATCAGATGGTGCCCAAAGATTTTGGTGCACTATGGCCAGTAAATGCAATTACAATGTCTGATTAATATACTGTACCACGTTTGGAAGACTGTATTGAGAAATTAAAACACGTAACTTAGGTTGAAAGTTGGATTTACTCAGAGGATACAGGTGAGTACTTCTATTTTGAAGGAACAAAGAACACTTCTGCTTTCATGATACAGAATGGACTATACCAATTTGACGCAATGCCTTTTTTTATGAATTGCCAGCCACTTTCCAAAGACTAATCAATATAGTCATTTCTGGATTACCTAATTGCGTGGTATATATTGATGGCGATTTTTAGTCACACATGGAAGGAAGATTTGGAGCATCTTTCATAAGACTTGATGCATCGTGATAAACCTGACTGAGAATAACATTTTAAAAGCCAGAACCATATTCCTGTGCATGATTTTTTTGGCATGGACAAATGCGCAAATGGGATGTGAAAATGAAAATCTATTTGGAGTTTACGATACTATCGATGAAGAGGTAAATGTGGCGATTCCTGGGGTTGAGTGATTTTCTTCACTGTGTGTTTATACCAAATTTTAACAGTGTGGTTGATCCACTGACTGTGCTCTTGAAGAGGTGCGGAAACTTCCAGTGGATTGAGAATTGTGATAAGCATGAGACAGCCTAAAAGCTGCCTGATGTATCTCCACAATGTAATTCAAAGTGATTAATGATGCAAGTGATACAATCTTGAAAGAAGAAGTCAAGAAAATAGAAAGAACGTTTGGCATTGTTTCCAGTAAATTGAATAATTAACCACAGAAATATTCCAAACAGAGATGGAGGTCTTCCGTTTAGTCTTGGTATTGCATAATTTCATCATATTTGTTGGTAATAATGTGTCTGAGACATATGTATTTTCTAATCATAAGGACTGAAAGTATTTGGGGAAAAAAGGTATGTATGAAAATCCTCGACTGTTTTAATGGAACTTATTATTGCAGCTATTCAATTTTAAATTTGTACACGTATCAGGATGAGACAATATAATTGATATCAAAGGTGGAGGCATTTGGTGCTGAGGAAAAGAGGAGTGAAAAGACTAAGAGTGAATGCTTATATACTTAGAGTCAAATAAAGTCATTGTTATCTCTTGATTGTTCATTTTCATTCAGTGGGGCATGCAACGACATTATGGAGTTAAGAATTAAGCTTTCTTTTTAATTAAGAAAGCTTCGTAAAGAGGGTGCAAACATTCTGCTTAAATCCAAGCGAGTAAATAACTTGGGATGCTTGGGGCACTTATATTCTAACAATAGACGGAGCCTGATTGCTTGATTTCAAGCACAGACAAACCCAGGTAATTGTACAGAATGAGGTCTTGAAGCTGCATGCGGAAGCAAGTATTTCTTACTGTGTTACAGGTAAACGTTAGGGCTCTCTTCCTGCCCACTCAAATTGCGTGCAAGATTATCTGCTTTCGTGAATTTGACTTTGCCAAACGTGTTCTTATGGGATGTTACGATATTGGAACAGTTAATCAACAGTCGGTAATATATCAATTATCCTGTTAAGAGTGTTGTACTTGATACACGTACAAACACTGTTTTAACTGAGATCTGTTGGAAAATGAATTCAATGTTAATTATCTGATCAAAATATTTCTTTTTTTGTGAAATAAACGCTCAAACCTATATGGTTAATGACTGCGCGTGGGGACAGAAATGAGTCATTCACTACCTTCCAAGTCCAAATCATTCTGAATAGAAGCAATTGTTTTATCCCGTTATGTCTCTATCTTTTGTTCAGAAGTACTGCTGAATAATCATGACGCTGTTAATTTTCCCACTTTCCAAATGGACTCCACATTTTCTTTAAATAATCCAAGGCTGAGCAATTCACTGAAGTGTTAATGTTGGAGGACGTTGAGACCAGTGGTCATAATTCCATTAGTTTCGTTGGAGGAGATGGCCTGGTGGCATTTTTACGAGACTATATTTTCAGCGATGTACTGAAATAATATTTCCCTTTTTCATCAGTAATTTTAACGTGGACAAAGAAATGGTATCGAACGAGCCAGGCAAATATTTTTTCATGTCTTGAAAACAGTTCACTTTACAGATGAGGAGGTTCTGGGTACGTTACATCAAACATGAAAGTTAATAAATTTCGAGGCACTGATCAGCTGTCCGCCGGAACATTGTGCGAAGATAGGCAAGAAGTTGTGGGATCCTGGCATAGAAATATGTATCATTTACAGCTAGAAGCGACGTGCCCGAAATGTTCAGGGTGGCCAATCTCGTGATTATCAAAAAGAAGATCGACAGGTGACATATCTGAAAATGCCAGGGTGGCTAATTTGCTGACTTTATTTTAAAAATGGCTGTAAAGAAAATCCTGGGGACTATGGATCACTGAGATTGACATCAGTGGTGGGCAATTTGTTGTTGGGGGTTCTGAGAGATATATTTGCATGCAATTGGATTTGCAAAGACTTTTCAGGTGTAGTTCGCATGAGCCTGTTAGCTGGAAATTATGTCACACAAGTTTATTGGAACATTTTATTTTGAGGACAGAAACAAAATGATTCTTGAGGACAGAGTGGCAGCCGTTGACCACATTCATTTTTGTGCAACCTTTGACGGGGGTATGCAATGATAAACTGATTCCTAAAATTAGATCACATGGGCTTCAGAGAGAGCTCGCCTATTTGTTTTAAAAATGGCGAGGTTGTAGGGGACAGACGGTCGTGTGGAGTGTTGTTTTTCGGACTGGAGGCCTCTGATTAGCGATTTACACAGGGATAGGAATTTTGATTATTATAAATATCAACGATTTGGATGAAAACTTAGAAAACATCGTTAACAAATTTGCAGTTTACAGCAAATTGATGGTACACTTAACAGTGAAGAAGGTTATCAATGATACAAAGAGACCTTGAACATTGGGCTCATGAATGAGCCAACAGTGGATCAATGCGTGGTTTTGCGTTTTTGTAAAACAAACAAGGGTTACACATATATAGTTTCTGTTTGTGTTATGACACGGAGTCAAACCCATTTGTTAATGTAAACAGCAACACAGAAAAGATGCAACCCTGCTGTGATTTGTTAAAATTCGAGAAGAAAAGAACTATCCACGTGTTAATCATTTAACACAAAAAATGACAATTTTATTCTTAAATCAAATAGAGAATATTAAAACGAACAACTATTTCAAAGTTCTTTCTCTTACATGGATATTTTACCTCCTATTCTGCAATACTAGTCCGATAAAAAAATCTTGTTAAAGATTTACAAAAAACAACATATGTTTCAAAAATAGTCAGCTTTATCGATTCTCCTGTGTAGATACTGCTCTGTATATTCTCCCCAGGTCAGTTCCGATATTCTCCTGTTCAAATACACACAGTTACCTTGCTGAAAGCTCTTCGACAAGCAACTTCCATTTGTTGGTCCTATGGTAGTTCTCTCTGCAGCTTTTCAAAATATCCGGATTTATGCCCCAATACATCGGAATGGTTCATTGGTATTCATATTATCAAAATACGAAATGCAAGTTTGTTTGGCTTTTGGTTTTTTGGTGCACAATTTAAACTGATTGATTGCATTTGACTTTGAGTTTGTTTCATAGCAACTCAGCTGCATATACTTGTTTCAACAAGCTGTTACATTCTTACTTTTTCAGAGCTCTGTGCTTTGTCAGAACTTGCCGGCTTGTCAATTATGTAAAATGCAGGGTTGTCCGTTTTCTAACATGTACAGTCCCCCTACACATTCTTAACACTTCCTGCCATCCACTCTTCCCCCCAACACTCTCTCTTGCGATTGACACTCTCACAGTCCCTCCCCATTGTCTCTTCCCCACTTCTTCACTCTTTCTCCTAATTCTCTCTGTCTCACGCTCCCTCGCTCGCCCCCTCGCGCTCTCCATCTCATCCTCTCTTTCTCTCACGCTATCCCGCCCCTTACTCCATCCCATCTTCTCTCTGTCTGCACTCTCTCTCCCAAAATGTCTCTGTCCTGTCGCCTTTTCTCTGTCGTCCCTATCTCTTTCCTCTCTCTCTCTCTCACCTCTCGCTTTCACCCGCTCTGCCTCCCCATCCCAGTCTCTCTCCCCAGCACTCTGTCTCCCCAAATCTCTCCACCCCCACTCACAGTCTCCCCCACGGTCTCTCTCCTTCCACTGTCTCTCCCTCACTTTCTCCCTTCCCGTTCTTTTTCCCGCGCTCTCCCCTGCACTGCCTCATGCCCCACTGTTTTCTCTCTCACACCGCTTCTCCTCTCTTCCCCACCTCACACACAACACCCTCTCCCGTTTCTTCCTGTCTCTGTCTCTCTCCTCCTCTCTCTCCACCCTCTTTCTCTCTCTGGCTCTCCTCTTTCTCTGCCTTTCTCCTCTCTCCGCGCTTCTCTCTCGCCCCCACTCTCGCTCTCCCCTCTCTGTCCCCATTTTTTCTCATCCAGCCCACACTCTCTTCCCCGCTCTCTGTCCTTTAATCCGTCACAATCTCACTCTCCCTCTGCACCTCTATCTCGCACTCCCTATGTCTCGCATTCTCCACTCTCCCTTCCTCCCTCTCTCTCTCTCTCTCTCTCTCTCTCTCTCGTAGCCTGCGTCCCTCACTCTGCTTCTCCGACTTTTTCTCCATCCCTCTCCCACTCCCTCTCTACCCTATATCTATCCCCATTTCCTCTCTCTCTTCCAACATCTCGCGCTACCCCACCCTCCTTCTCTCTCCCCATTGTCGCACATCTTCCATCTCTCTCTCCTCACACTCCCACTGTCTACTTCCTTTCCTCACTCGCCCTCACTTCCCAAACTCTCTCTTTCCAGTTCCCAAAAATATCTCCATGTCCTCAACTCTCTTTTTCCACCCCTCCCATTCTTTCCCCAATCCCACTGTATACCCCTGCTTCCACCTCTCACTCACTCTATCCCAGCACTGTCAGTCTGTCTCCCGAATCTCTCTCTCCTCTGCCTCTCTCTCTTTCTCCATCCCCATATGACTCCCACTCTCTTGTCTCCATTCTTTTACTTCCTCCCCCTCTGACCATATCCCTTTCCTCCTTTCTCCCTCTCTTCCCTCCCTTTTCTCCCCTGCTCCCTCTCTTCCTCTTTGGCCCTCGGTCTGTCTCGTTCTCCCTCCCTCTCCCCTCAATTATTTTCGCACATCTCCAACTCTCTACGCCTCTCTCCCCCTCTCCACATCCCTCCCCTCTATCTACTTCTTTCTCCCTCTACTTACATCCCTCTCTCGCACCACATCTCTCTCCGCCTTTTCCACGTTCTCTCCCATCCCTTTCACTCTCTATCCCCTTCTCCTCTCTCAGCTCCCTCTTCCTCTCGCCCACATCCCTCTCGCTTTCTCCCCAAGTCTCTCTCTTACCTCCCTCTCTCTGCCGCCTCCAAGTCTCGATCTCGTTCCCAAATTTGTTTGTCTACGCCTCCCTCTGTCTCCCACCCTCTCCCTTTTCCGTCTCTCTTCCCCCCTCTCATTCTGTCTGTCGTTACCACATCACACTCTCCATCTATCCACCCCCAATCTCTATCTCTCCATCTCTCTCATCCTCTATGCTCCCTCCGTCTCTCCCGCTCCACGCTGTCTGCCTTCGATCACTCTCCGCGTCCTTCTGTCCCTTTTCTCGCATCACTCTCTGTTTTCCTTCCATCCCCTCCCACTCTACTCTTTGTCACTGACGAGCCCTCTCCTCCCACCCTCTCTCTATCTCGCCCCTCTGACTCATGCCAACTCCCATTCTTTCTCTGCCCAACTCTCTCCATCTCCCCTGACTCTCTCTCCCTGACTCACTCCCGCTTCTCTCCCTCTCCTTCGCTCTCCCGCTCTGCCCCTGTCTCTCATTTGCCCATTCACCCATTCTTTCCCTCTTCTCCCTCCCTCTCACCTCCGACTACACTCTCACGCCATCAGTCGCTTCCTGGCTCCCGACTCGGATTCTCCCCAATGTCTCTTTCCTTCTCTCGCGACATTTCCCACTTCCTCTCTCTATCACCCTTTCTGCCACTCCCGCACGATTGTTTTCTCTATGTTCTTCCTCTCTATGTCTCACCCCCTCCAAGTGTCTCACTCCCTTCAACAATTTCTCTCACCCCCTTCCTTTCCACCTTCTTACTTCTCCTCCACTATCTTACCCTCCGTCGCTTCAGCTTACACTCTTGAACTCTTCCCAAAATTTCTCCCCGACGTTCTGTGTCTCTCCCTCCTCATCAAGCTAGCTCTGTCTTGCTCCTCACTCCTCTGCCCCTACCATTCACTCTGACCTCTTCCCATCGCTATCTCATAGATTCTCACGCTCAGTCTTCCCCCTCCCTGTCTCGCGCTCCAACGGCTTACCATCTCTCGCCCAGCACCCCTCTGTCTCTTTCCATTCCTCTTTCTTTTCCCCTCCCTTTCTCTCTCTACCCCTGCAGTGCCTACCAATCTACTTCAATTTCTCCCACGAACCCCTCTCTCTCACCTTTCTCTTTCCCCACGTAATGTCTCCCCCTCTCTGCCTCACTCCCACATTCTCTCACAGTTTCCTGTCTCTGCTTTTCCAGCCTCTCTCCCCTCACTCCGCCTCTCTCTTCTCCTCCTTCTCCCCACTCTTTCCCCGTCGCTCTCCACCTCTCTGTGCAACCTCCATTTCTATCGGCACCACTGTCCCTCTCTTCTATGTCCCTATCTCTCCATCGCCGTCACTCTCCATACATCATTCCCTCACTCCCTGCAGCACTCGAGAACACACGGTCCATCCCTTCCTCTCTCTACCCCTCGCTCTCTCATTCCCTCCCTCTTTCTCTCACCACCCTCTCGCGGTCCTCCTCGCTCTCATTCCGCCCTCTCTCTCTTTCCTCCCACGCTAGGTCGCTCTGCTCCCCCCACCATTATTTATCCCATTCACATTTTCTTTCCCCAATTTCCACTCTCTCATTCCTCCTTCCACACACTCTCACCTGCTTCCATTATCTCTCTCACACACCCCTTCCTTTCTCTCCTCGTCCCTATCGCTCTCCTTCCCTGCCGTCCAATATCTCTATTTCCCACTCCCCTCGCTCTTTCTCTCTCAACCTCTCACCGCCCTCTTAATCTACCCTTTCCACTCTCTCTCCTCGCCTCCCTCTCTTTTTGCCTTTCCATCTGTCTGACGCTCTCCCTCTCTCTCTCTATACCCACCTCCCGACTCTGTGGCTCTGTCTCCGTCTTACTTTCTCCCTTCCTCCTCACCCTCTGTCTGACTGTCTCTCCCCTATCCTTCATCCCTTTCCCTCTGACTGATTTAGTCTCCCTTCCTCCCACTTAATCTGACACACGGTCTCTCGCTCGTCCTTTCCTCTTCTTCTGACGCAGAGGATGGATGTCGTGGAGAGAATGGTGATGGAAGGGCTGGAGAAGAGATAGAGGATGTCGGGTTGGGCGGAGGAAAAAATGGCGTGTAGAAAGAAATGCAGCAGCGAGACCGATACAACAGGAAAGTGAGAGAAATGGTAAGGAATTGAGGGAAGAGCGGACGGTGTGTTGAATAACGGAGTGTAAAAGAGAGCGAGAGACGTCGAATGGCAGAGTGAAAGCGAGAGGACAGAGAAAGAAAGAGTGTGTAGAGAGAGTGAGAACTCTGAGGAGATTTGATGGCGAGAGGTAATGGGGAGATTGTTCAAGATAGGGTTGAGATGGGAAGGGAGAGTGAGGGATGGAGATATAGAGAGAGATGGAAGCGGTCAACAGGACGTGGGGGAACGGAGAAAGAGGAATTCTTCCACAGGCCAGGTTACAGTGAGGGACCCTGAGGTGAAGCTAAGGGCAGTAACTTAAACCCAGTTCCTGAGGTCTGGGCTCAGTTTCCTCCCATTGCCTGTGTAACAGGAGGAGGGACTGAGTATGTCTCACTCCAGTTCAGTTTTCTCAACATAGATGCAAACAACAATATTGTTCACTCTTCTGCCCGGCACATTTTAATGAATATTTTTATTGCTTACAAATTGAAGTGTTCGATACATTCAATGGAATGTTTCCTTTGCTCACTGGCCTCTGAGTTGAGAGAAACATTGAAATGTGTACTTGTAACACAGCTTGACAGGTTGGACAAACTAGCACTACCCTCCGACTGATACCACAGCGACAGGCGACTGCATTACTGAAACATTGAACAGAAATGAGTAAATCCAGGTCGGATTAATTCATCAGTGAATTTGATGGATGATTTTGTGTAAAAGAATATTCCCGCACAATTTTCAGCTGCTATCTGATTTTTGTCTGAAACGGCATAAATTGTGGTGCTTGTGTAGCAACTGAGGAGCTGCAGAATGAAGCCCACTTCCTGCACACAGAAAGCTCGAAGCATATATCTATAAGGAGAAAGTGAGGACTGCAGATGAGGAGCAGGAGAACTAACCCTATCGCACGTATCTATACCCAAATTCATGCATCCGCCTCCATACAGAATACACAATTAACGTTACCACAAAAAGATGAGGTCACAAACAGTAAGATGATGGATTTTTGTTTTTGGCTTCATATTTCTGCATCTCACTGAGCATCCCCATTGGTATGAGCCTGGAATCTCCTGCGGGCTCTGCTGGTCACTGAAATGTTTCCGACGGTTAAAACATTGGGCAATAGAATCAGGAGAAATCAGAGAGCTGGAGTTAGAATGTCCTGGCGGAACTTGGTTGTTACATCACAACACCAGGGGATGTTACCCAGGTAATATCGAGCTTTGAGGATACAATGCCAAAAATGCTATTTTAAAAGCTCAGCGCAGTCACTGTTCCCAAAACCATAGCAGCAGTTTTCTCACCGCAAGATATATTTTTGAGCTTATTGGAACAAATGGCCAAAAATCTATCGAACGTGAAAGTGAGGGGGAATTAGAAACAACAGCAGCCAGTGGCTACACAAAGCTGGACAGCGTGGATAATACGCACGGGGATGAAATAAAGGAAATAAAACTGTTCCTGATAAACAATGGGGACGTGTATCAATAATAACCAGTCGAGGATAATAACCAGTATATCCATCACTGCCATGCCCCATAGGTAAGGGCTGCCAATGTATAAACGAGGATGCAGATCTTCAATACGTTAACTGCGAGGAATGAATGCAAAACATTATCCAGCAACCTGGAGGAAGTATAACGAGTTTGATTCAGGTGCCCGTGAAACTTTCAAGTATGTCACGGTATTATGAGATTGATTAAAATAATTGGAGATTTAATAAAATAACAAATGAGAAGATGTGAATTACTGACAAAAATGTATCATGAAACATAAGAACCCGTCCCTCCGCAAACACACCAAGACACATCCATAGAACAGATGGTTTCTAGAACATTCCCAGAGTTTCGATCATTCGGGAGCAAACACGATTTCTAATGCGGTTTGAAAATGTTGTTGTCCTGAACGATTCTCTCCCTGTTCCTTGAAGACAAACGGACGCTGGAGATTTCTGTCTTTTAGGTTAACTTGCGGTCGATCCTGTGTCGTGATGAAATGTAAACGAAGGGAAAACGTTAACAACCTGAGGGGATTTCGGAAAAATGTCTCCTTCTCCCAAGAACTGGATGTCTTCCCTAGGGATCTTATCTTTTGTTCAGTTCATTGACATTCGGATGTTCACAAATAATGTCAGGGATAGAAGGTTCCACAAAATGTCAGTTATAGAATGTTCCAGTGAATATCAGTTATAGAATGTTCTTGGGAACGTCGATTGCAGAATTTTCCCGGGAATTTCGGGTGTATAATTTTTTGGAGCAATATTGGTTTCAGAATGATCCGGCCAATGTACAGCATAGAATGTTCTGGAGAATGTCAGTTACAGAATGTTCCAGAGAATGTCTGGTATGTATTTATGGGTATAGAATGTTCTGGAGATTGTCAGGTTTAGAATGTTGGGGATAGAATCTTCCAGGGATTGGATGTTGTAGAATATTGGGTACAGAATATTACTGGATTGACAGTTACAGAATGTTCCGGGGAATGATGAGTACAGAATGTGATATCCATTCGTTCATTGACATACTATCTGAGTACTTACGTGGGATGTGCTCATATAACTCGGCCAACGTGGTCTATCACACACGCTGTAGGCAATGATATCCTGAGGCATGGTAAATTGGCGAGAACGAGAAAAGGCTTCTGAAATGGATGAATGGATCACCGCAAAAAATCGTCCAGCAGGAGAATTCCCAACCAGTCAGTGAGCATTTTAGCAGTAAGGCACATTGGGCCTCCAACATTCCGGTGGACCATTCTCCAAGACGGACTTTTAGATAAGCAAAAACACAGAGTGGCTGAGCGGAGTCTGATAGTCAAGTTCGGTCCCGAGGGGGATAGCCTCAACCGGGATCATGGGTTCATGTCACACTACAGATGACCCCACTGCAGTACACATACTCACACTCACACAGGCCTTCTCTCATAAACACACACTCTCTTTCATATGCTCACACATGCACATCATACAATCACACCAGACACGCATCCTCTCACAGACGTATACTCCATTATATACACAATGACACACACCCTCTCACAGACACTCACGCACCCACACGCGCACACACATTCAGTCTCCCCTGCATGCACACACAAATAGGTTTGTGAGTTGAATTTGTATTTGTAGAATTATGCCTGATTTTACTGAAAAACGATATAAATGCATACAAGGTTTTGTAACTCCCACTTCAGAAATCGAAACAGTCTGAACTGAAATTGGAACAAAGACTTTCTTCAACTTCACAACTTCAACGCATTATTCTTAGCTGACATGATGCGCATTGTTAAAAGCTGTTCTGAGAATACAACTTTAAAAACAAGTTCTGGGAGTCGCAGAGATTTACAGCACCGTAACAGACTCTTCTGTGCAAATCTTCCATGCTGACCAGATATCTGAACCTAATCTAGTCGCATTTGCCAGCAGCTGGCTCACATCCCTCCCTCCACTTTCTATTTATATACCCATCCACATGCCGTTTAAATGTACCATCTCCAAGACTTCCTCTGGCAGCTTGTTCCATACAGGCATCATACTCTGCGTGAAAACGTTGAACTTTAGGTCCACTTTAATATCTTTCCCCTCTCACCCTAAAACAATGCCCTCTAGTTCTGGACTGTGCAAACCCAGGGAAAGGTTTTGATTGTTTATCCTATCCATGCACCACACAATTTTATTAAGCTCGAAGGTTACCCCTCAACGTTCAGCATTCCAGGGAACACAGCCGCAGACTATTCAACCTCTCCCTTTCCCTCAAATCCTCTAAATCTGGCAACAAATCGTAAATCTTTTCTGAACCATTTCAGGTTTCACAACGCCCTTCTGATAGGAAGGAGAACACAATTGGAAATGCAGGGACTGATTCGGGATCGTGAACATGGCTTTGCGCGTGGGAAATCATGTATCACAAACTTGATTGAGTTTTTTGATGAAGCAACAAAGAAGATTGATGAGGGCAGAGCAGTTGATGTGGTCTATATGAACTTCAGTGAGGCGTTCGACAAGGTTCCCCATGGGAGAATGATTAGCAAGCTTAGATATCATGGAATACAGGAAGAGCTAGCCATTTGGATACAGAACTGGCTCAAAGGTAGAAGACAGAGGGTCGTGGTGGAGAATTGTTTTTCAGACGGCAGACCTGTGACCAATGGAGTGCCACAAGGATCGGTGCAGGGCCTTTCGCTTTTTGTCATTTACATAAATGATTTGGATGCGAGCATAAGAGGTAGAGTTAGTAAGTTTGCAGATGACTCCAAAATTGGAGGCGTGGTGGACAGCGAAGAGGGTTACCTCAGATCTGGAGCAGATGGGCCAATGGGCTGAGAAGTGGCAGATGGAGTTTAATTCAGATAAATGTGTGGTGCTGCATTTTGGGAAAGCAAATCTTAGGAGGACTTATACACTTAATGGTAAGGTCCTAGGGAGTGTTGCTGAAAAAAGAGACCTTGGAGTGCAGGTTCGTTGCTCCTTGAAAGTGGACTCGCAGGTAGATGGGATAGTGAAAAAGGCGTTTGGTATGCTTTCCTTTATTGGTCAGTGTATTGAGTACAGGAGTTGCGAGGTCATGTTGCGGCTGTACGGGACATTGGTTAGGCCACTGTTCGAATATTGCGTAGAATTCTGGTCTCCTTCCTATCGGAAAGTTGTTGTGAAACTTGAAAGGGTTCAGAAAATATTTACAAGGTTGTTACCAGGGTTGGAGGATCTGAGCTACAGGGAGAGTCTGAACAGGCTGGGGATGTTTTCCTTCAAGCGTCGGAGGCTGAGGGGTGACCTTATAGAGGTTTTCAAAATTATGAGGGGCATAGATAGAATAAATAGACAAAGTCTTTTCCCTGGGGTCGTGGAGTCCAGAAGTAGAGGGCATAGTTTTAAGGTGAGAGGGGAAAGATATTAAAGTGGACCTAAAGTTCAAAGTTTTCACGCAGAGTGTGGTGCCTGTAAGGAACAAGCAGCCAATGGATGCGGTGGAAGCTGAAAAATTGCAACATTTAAGAGGCATTTGGATGGGTATATGAATAGGAAGGGTTTGGAGGGATATGGGGCGGCTGCTTGCAGATGGGACTAGATTGGGTTGGGATATCTGGTCGGCATGGATGGGTTGGACAGAAGGGTCTGTTTCCATGCTGAACACCTCTACGACTCTTTGACTCTAATTTGATGGAGTTTTTTGAAGAGTTGACAAAGAAGATTGATGAAGGCAGTGTGGCAGACATTTCAATATGGACTTCAGCAAGGAGTTCATAAGGTTCTGATGGGTAAGTACAAGGGGAAGACGCATGGGATTCAATGGAAGTTAGCCAATTTGATTCACATTTGACTTGAAGGGTGAGGGTTGTTTCTCAGAATAGAGGTCTGCGACGAGTGGTGTGCAACAACAGTCAGTACTGACTTCACTGCATTTGATCATTTATATAAAGGATTTGGATATGAATATTGGAGGCATGTTTCGTAAGTTTTCTGATGACATCAACATGGTAATGTAGTGGACAGTCAAGATGATTACCTTAGAGTAGGTAATCAAATGTGCCAATGGGATAAGGATAAATGTGATGTTCTGCATTTTGGAAAGTCAAATCAGGGCAGGGATCGTACTCTTAATGTTAAGATCCTGGCGAGTTTTGCATAATAAAGAGAATAGAGTTGAAGGCGCATAGTTCCTTGTAAGTAGAGAAACAATTGGACAGGGCAGTGATGAAAGCGTTTGACACGCTTGCTCTATTGGATCAGAGCATTGAGTCTAGGAGTTGGGGGTGGCATGTTGCTTTTGTATAGGACGTTGGTGAGGCCACTTTAAGAATCCTTCACGCAATTCGGTTGGCTTTATATGCTGTTATATGTGACAGGGTGTAGACAAGATTGACAAGGACGTTACAGGACTTGAGGTTTTGAGCCACAGTGACAGCGTAAATATGCAGAACTTTATCCCCCTGGATTATCGAGGACTTGGGAGGGGTGATATTATAATAGTTCATAAAATCATGAGAATAACGAGTTACCCAAGATAGTTGAGTTCAAGAACATATGGTATGAGTTGAAGGTGAGAAGGAAATGATTTAGAGGGTACATTAGGGACAACTGTTACATTCAGAATTGTGGATGTCCGGAAGGTGCTGCCAGAGGAAGTGATGAAAGCAGACTCGACTACTCATATAAAAGATATTTGGATCGGAATATGAATAGGAGAATTGTTGGAGAAATTTTGGAAGATGGTGCATGGCCAAATTAGAATATCTGGTCGGCTTGAAGATTGTGGTGCAGGAAAATCACAGCAGATCAGGCAGAATTCGTGGAGTTAGATCACGTTTCGGGCCGAAGCCCTTCATCAGGAATGAGACTTGTGGGCCGGGCACAGAGAGATAAATGGGAGGGATGTGGAACTGGGTGTGTGGTGAGTGTAGCTGGGAGTAGGATATGTAAATGAAGGTGGGTTAGAGCAGATAGATGGGCCCCAGCTACATTCCACCGAGCCCATCATCCCTCCCATTTATTAGCTTAGATTCATTACAGTGTAGAAAATGATCCTTCAGCCCAAACCTACCCTCCGAAGATTAACCCACCCAGGCCCATTTCCCTCTGGCGAATGCACCTAGCACTATACGCAATTTCGCACGGCAAATTCACCTGAACTGCACATCTTTGGATTGTAGTAGGGAGAATGCGAAAACTCCACGCAAACATTCACCCGAGGCTGGGATCGAATCCAGGTTCTTGGCGCTGTGAGACAGCAGTGCTCATGACTTAGCCACAGTGCCACCCTTACATCACGTAGCCTCCATCCTACGAGACTTCATTCCTGATGAAGGTCTTATGCACGACACGTTCCTGTTACTTGGTTGCTCCCGGGTCTGCTGTGCTTTTTCAGAACGGCACACTCCAATCTGATCTCCAGCATCTGCATTCCTTTCTTTATCCTATCTGTTCATCATTGATAGGTTCGCCGAAATTGTCTGTTTCAGTGCTGTATGAAATTCTGATTCCATAATTGGGATACAGATACATTCTACAAAGCCTTTCGAGGGGCAGTTCTCTTCCCCAGATGTTCGTCCTGCCTCGGTGCAAACATTGATGCAAAATTGCATTAGTTAAGTAATTAGCATGCAAAGTCATGGACAATAGGGTACAGACAGGAAAGTGGGGCTGAACCCAGAACCTGATTTGCCATGTTCCAAGCGTCTGATGGAGACGGTGCAAGGTGTATAATGAACCACTCCTGCTATCTTCCTCTGTTCCATTCTGCCCCTTACACTTGCAAGAAAGGAGCCGTTGGGGGGCAATTACTCCTATAGGCTGGGGCACAAAAAGAGATTAGACCATTTGGCCCTTCAACACTGTCACACATGATTTGGAGTTTTGTGGAGAAAGTAATTGGAAAACTCAGTTTATTGTGAAAGAGACCTTCCATTTCTCTTCACAAAGCCTACCCTCTCTGCAACTTTTGAGTCATTTGTTGGGCATGTTGTAGACCGAGTTGCACTGTGATGACATCCCTGATACCTCACTCAGAGCTGGCTCACAAAATCCTCTTTTCTCTGTGATTGCAACTTTCAACAGCAGAACTTCCAGGAAAACAACTCACCCTAACTTTCCGATAACAGAATATGAGAACATCAGAAACAGGAGCAGGTCGTTCGTTCCGCCGAGCCTGCCTTGCCCTTTAATAAACTCTTGGCTGATCTGCTCTCGTTCACAAGTCCTTTTTAAATGTCCAATTCTTTCTTGCCGTCAACTCTCTGACAAGTCGACATCCGTCTACATCCTCTTTAAATATTTTCATTTACCTAGCTCCCTGAACACTGTGGAATAGAGAGTTTCTGACATTCACTAATCACTGTTGGAAAGAACACACTGGCTGCTACTATATCATGACCTACTTATATGGACAAACGTGAAGAACACCAGTGTTTGGCTAAGAGTGGTTGGCACTGATATTAAGGAGTGGTTGACTGAAGATGACCTCAAAGAGCGAAACAATATGGAACTGAATGGGAATAAGCTCCTCACTAGTTGGAGTCAATTGCGCCAACAATGAAGGTGTGTATGGCTCGTGGATGTCAATTCTCCCAGTTCCGTGTCATTCTGCAGGAGATCCTCAGAGTAGCATCCTCTGCAAAAACGTCTTCAGCCACTTTTTCAAATTCTTTACCCAACTAAAAGATCAGATGTGGGGCTGGTCAGTGAAGATCACACAATGTTCATATCATGATGTTACCGCTTTGCAGTTGAAGCACGCTGTTCCACATGCACTCAAACCGAGGCAACATTCAAGCTTGTGCTCTTAAAGTGCATTTATCATTCTTGTAACAGTACTGCTAGACACCGCACAATTTCACAGTTAAAAATGAAGAGTATAATCAGCACATCACGTTTACTTCACTGGAATATGACGACACCAGTCAGCTCACTGAAACCTTTGGAAAAAAGAAGAATAGTCAATTAGATCATTCCCGCCTATTACACAGGAAGAGGATGGACCACAGCAGAGTAGCTCAGCGTTTTTTTTTTCTTATTTTAAAGTTAAATGTAAAGTTGATATTTGAGGTGCAATGTGACTGGTAAAACTACTCAGTGTTCATCAGAACAACATTTACTTTAAAAAAAAACTATCACCAAAATGCAACCAAATAAAGAGGATTTTTAGTAACTTAACTCTATTGGAAAACTTTACAGAACAATGGATACAGTAATTATTATTAATTCCTTTTTCTAATAAATGAATCTCCAAAAAACACACCCCTTGACAAAAGGAAAATTCTGATACAGATTCTCATATACAATTCTCCAATCAAAGAGGCAAAAACAAAACATAAAGAGAAAATTCAGAGAGAATAGCAGACAGGAAACATACACTGACAATATGACTCAGTTGCCCGTGATACACAGGGAGGAATTTAACGTGTTTTGCTGGCAGTGAGGACGGGCGCAAAATGTTTTTTGTGAGGTTTCAAGGAGGCATCTTCCATCTCTGAGAAGATAGACTTTTTTTTCTATGTAGGTCAGAAGGTGTGGGAATGTTAACTGTTTCAGAAGGAATGTATTGTGGCTGGCGTCGGGTTTGTAAAAAGCATTATGTCCATTGCAGGATCACACACACCAAGTGCACATGAATGTGGGAAAAGTTCATTTGGAGCCTGCACGTCTCCCTCAATACGTATGGGGCTCACAGATCCACATAAACTATAAGGAAATACGAATTAGACTGATGCATTGACTCATTAACTTCAAATCACGTTGGTATTGTTCATACTGATCTTGTCTCGTGCACGTCCTGTGGCGTGTAATCTTTGTGCCTTACTCTGTTCAAGGTTTACTAACCCTGTGATCTGCATTTTCTTGTTTACTATGATCCGTCCATCCTGCTCACAAGCAATGTTTTCACTGCACTCAGGTTCACGTCACTATAAATCACATCAATCAGTCCTGAGCAAAACATGCATTTTTCAGCCTTTCAATTTTTCTTTGGGAAACAAGTGATCCCAGCCGCCTTTCAAGTTTCATCGTAATCATCTCTTCTTCTCTCACAGGTCTACTGAATAAACACGCACTTTCTTCACTCTCTCCGCATGGTACCAACGTCTGTGCCTGCGGCAAGGAGATCATTTCCTACAAACGAGATCAAACCTGCTGAGTATTCGTAATCTGGAATTCATGGCAGCCTACAAACCGACAACCACGCTGAATCAACAATTCACCCGAGCAAAAGACACTATACCCAACACGTGCAAGACTAACTTAATTGAAATGATTCCATGCAAAAACTGCATGGAAGGAAATACTGGCCAAACAGGCAGACAAGTAGCAATCTATACCCACGAACACCAATGAGCAACGAAACTCCACGGCCAACTGTCCCCAGTAGCCATACATTCAGATGACAAAACCACAAATTCTACTGAATAGTGCAATGATCAGTGGGCAAGCTTGCCAGAGGGCAGCCAAAGAATTTCTAGAGGCATGGCACTTATCCAAAGAGTACGTCAACAAACACACCGACCCGTACCCAATATATTGGCATCTAAAACTAACAACTGGAACTGGCAACCAGAAGCAGCAGGAACGTAAGGAAATAAGTTCCAGAAGACACGGTATAGCAGCGCTTCACGCAAGGCTCAAAACCACTGAAAATGTCACCCAAATAGGAAATGAAACGTTTGCAAATAAAGCACACAACCGTGGCCAGCAGCACACGAGTTACAAATCTTTACAGAAACCTTGAACATCAAATCTGTACGCAGTGCCCCAAATACACTCAAGGAAATACAAATGCATGAAGATCGCTTTACTTATGAAGTTCAATCATTGTGCAGTGAAGGATAGCATACTAAATATGGACTAATTATTTATACACGTGTATGTGCTGTTTTTGGTGACTCATGATGAAGGACATGCAGGTCTTTTTGAACAGCACTTCCGATCCTCGCACCTTTAATCAATAAAAAATGAGATCTATAATATTCGTTGCTAACATCTAAATCATTTAATTCCTGTGTAAGTTGCTGTGCCCCAAAAACTGATTCATGTAATATCTCATGATTAACTTCCTTCTGTCCAGACTCCGGTGCTGCTCTCTGTATTCTCTTCATTAAATAATGCTCAATCTATGTGCCCCACCCCACTTAAATACTGACTTTCTCTCACCGGTCAGCAACCATGGCGAATATTCTGTAAATTGAATTGCACCACAACCACAACAAACTTATCAGGTTTCTAAAAGATGATTTCCCTTTCGTGAAGTTAAGCTGACTCATATCCCAACTCATACCTGATTCCCCATGTGTCTGTTTTTCATATTCCTTAGAAAAGATTCAAATACTTTACTGACAATTAACACTAAGTTGTCCAATATTTAGCTTTGTTCAGTTTTCCCTCCCTCGCCCGTTTTAAATACTTCAGAATACAATAGATTCTTTCAGCATCAGGAAGCAGAATTTCCAGAATGTAAAGAATTGTGAAGGGTGTTCATCAATTCGTTCTTGTAGGTGCAATGTTTAAAATATATTTGGATAAGTACCTGAATAGGAAACTTTTGGTGGGACAAAGACCAAGCGCAAGCATATGGGACCAAGTAAGTTTGGGATGATGGTACTCACGGACTGATTAAAGGGACTGTTTTCGTGTTGCGTGACTCTATTATCCTTTAATTAGTTGTATTGCCACCTCCCTGTACAATCGGCAATGGGCCCATCTCATGCAGCAACTTACCCAACCTTCAATTCAATTAGATTTTGTATAATTTATCTTTATTAATTCTAACCTCCCTGTTTCTCATTTTCATCAATCACTTTGTCGGGTCAAATTTCTGGAATATTTTCGGTATCTCCGTTTGTGGACAGTAGACAGAACTACTCCGTTCCCCTCAGCGAGCGGCAGGTAGTGCCGAAGTCACCTTGTGTATACATCAGCGCACTACACCTGGAAGTATTTCTACATGGCACCCACTCCTGATCAGAAAGTTCACAATTACAATAGTTCAATGTAACTGTCACTTCGTGGTCGCTGACAGCATCGTCCTCTCCCTAGTGGCAGTTAACAGGTTATGTTGAAAGAGGTGACACAAAGCTTTGGCCACCTCATTTTACAATCAAACTGGCTTCATAGTTTCCAACTGGCAGAAGTCCACGGATGGAGTGAAATACTTTTATGATCAAAATATTTGAAACTCGGAGAGTGACCGGAAGAAAACTGCAACCGGAAAGTTTAAGGTGATGGTGGATTTACAAACTGCACTGAGGCAGAAGTGAAGATTGGCAATATTATGTAGGTAGTAGTGGGCGCGTTCAGCGATGGAAAGAATATGAAGATATTAATCAACACAAGCCAAAATTGACGACTGAGGTTATGAACACATCTGGTATTGGACCTCAAGAAAGAGAGTTTGTGCAGTGCCTCCGACATGGATTCTTAGAACAGCTGGCGCTGGAGCCTACTAGGGAGAAGGCAATTCTGGATCTGGTATTGTGCAACGAACCAGAATCGATCAGGGATCTCGAAGTGAAGGAGCCATTGGGAAGTAGTGACCATAATACAATAAGCTTCAATCTGCAATTTGGGAGGGAGAAGGTACAATCGGAAGTGACAATATTTCAGTTGAATAAAGGGAATTATGGAGCTATGAGTGAGGAGCTACCCAAAGTTCAATGGTGCAATAGCTTAGCAGGGATGATTGGAGGAACAATGGCAGATATTTCTGTGTGTAATGCAGAAGATGCAGGATCAGTTCATCCCAAAAAAGAAGAAAGATCCTAGGAGGAGGCATGGATGGCCGTGGCTGACGAGGGAGTTAAGAAACATATAAAGTTAAAAGAGAAAAAGTACAGCATAGCAAAGATGAATGGGAAAACGGAGGAGTGGGAAGCTTACAAAGAACAACAGAGGATTGCTAAGAAGGATATACGCAGAGACAAAATGAGGTACGAAGATAAACTGGCCAAAAATATAAAGGAGGATAATAAAAGCTGTTATAGGTATGTGTAAGGCAAAAAACTGGTTCAGACTAAAATTGGGCCCTTGAAGACAGAAACAGGGGAATATATTACGGGGAACAAAGAAATGGCAGAAGAATTGAATTGGTACTTCAGATCTGTGTTCACTGGGGAAGACACAAGCAATCTCTCTGAGGTAACAGTGGCTGAAGGACCTGGACTTAAGGAAAATTATATTTGCCATGAATTGGTGTTGGAGAGACTGTTAGGTCTGAAGAGGCAAAACCATGACCGAAGATGGTCTGAAGGTTGATAAGTCCCCGTGGCCTGATGGGCTACATCCCAGGGTATTGAAAGAGGTGGCTCGAGAGATCATGGATGCGTTGGTAATTATTTTCCAGAGTTCGATAGATTCGGGATCAGTTCCTGCGGATTGGAGGGAGGCTAATGTTGTACTACCTGTTTTAAGAAAGGTGGGTGAGAGAAAGCAGGAAATTATACACCAGTTAGTCTGACCTCAGTGGTGGGAAAGATGCTGGAGTTTATTATAAAGAATGAAATTACGACACATCTGGATACTAGTAACAGGATAGGTCAGAGTCAGCATGGATTTATGAAGGGGAAATCATAAATTGACGAATCTTCTGGAATGATTTGAAGCTGTAACTCGGAAGGTGGGCGAGGGAGATCCAGTAGATGTAGTGTACCTGGACGTTCAGAAAGCTTTTGATAAAGTCCCACATAGGAGGTGAGTGAGCAAAATTAGGGCACATGGTATTGGGAGCAAAGTACTAACTTGAATTGAAAATTGGTTGGCTGACAGCAAACAAAGAGTAGTGATAAATCGCTCCATTTCGGAATGGCAGGCAGTGACCAGTGGGGTAGCACAGCATTTGGTGCTCGGACCGCAGCTTTTTACAATATATATTATTGATATAGAAGATGGTATTACTGATAAAATTAGCAAATCTGCTGGTGATACTAAGCTGGGTGGGAGGGTGAAATGTGAGGGGAATATTTCGAGATTACAGGGTGACCTGGACAGGTTAGATGAATGGTCAGATGCATGGCAGATGCAGTTTAAATGTGGATAAATGTATGGTTATCCACTTCGGTGACTAGAACAGGAAGGCAGATTACTACCCAAATGGAATCAATTTAGTTAAAGGGGTAGTACAAAGAGATCTGGGTGTTCTTGTACACCAGTCAATGAAGGTAAGCATGTAGGTACAGCAGGTTGAAGAAGGCTAATAGCATGCTGGCCTTCATAACAAGAGGGATTGAGTATAGAAGTAAAGAGGTTCTTCTGCAGCTGTACAGGGCCCTGGTGAGACCACACCTGGAGTATTGTGTGCAGTTCTGGTCTCCAAGTTTGAGGAAAGACATTCTGGCTATTGAGGGAGTGCAGCGTATGTTCACGAGGTAAATTCCTGGAATGGCGGGACTACCTTACGCAGAAAGACTGGAGTGACTGGGCTTGTACACCCTTGAATTTAGAAGACTGAGAGGGGATCTAATTGAAACATATAAGATTATTCAATGATTTGACACTCTGGAGACAGGAAACATGTTTCCGCTGATGGGTGAGTGCCGAACCAAAGGACTTAGCTTAATAATACGGGGTAGACCATTTAGGAAAGAGATGAGGAGAAACTTATTCACGCAGAGAGTTGTGGGTGTGTGGAATGTTCTGCCCCAGAGGTCAGTGGATGCCCAGTCTCTGGATTCATTTAAGAAATAGTTGGATAGAGCTCTCAAGGATAGTGGAGTCAAGGGTTATGGAGTTAAGTCGGGAACAGGAAACTGATTAAGGATGAGCAGCTAATATCGCATTGAATGGTGATGAATGCTCGAAGGGCAGAATGGCCGACTCCTGCACCCATTGTCTATTGTCTATCGTCTATTTGTTCCACTTCAGGTGTGTGTATGTTAAGGGCATAACTTCCATGAAATTGGAATGGACTTTGTGGTTGAAAACAAATCCAATAGCTTACATGTTTTACAAATATAGAGAATAGATAAAGCGATGGCGTTCAGAATAGTCGACAGAATTAATAAATGGACAGGGATAGACTTAGCAGGAACACCACCAAAACAGAGAAAGCGACCGTTTACTGCTTGAATAATAACAGTTCATATTCTCGCCGGACTTTTAACCATAACCAATACTTGGAAACACAGTGCGGTGTTATTTGTCATATCGCCCATTTCCAATCACTCCAGCAATGTTAGAGATAAAGGAGAAAGGTGATAATTTCTCTTCACTGGCTCGATTACTATGCTGTGTTATCCACATGCAATTCTCCATGTACTTGCGTTACTAAGAGCCAATCGAGGGGCTGTTACGACATAGACATTTCCTCGGTATTACAGCAGCTGTCAGTTTTAAAACTGTGTCTGGACAAAACTGCCATGAAGACACACAGAAAGTCTGTATTTCTGATGAACTTCCCTTTAATTGCTTTAATAAGGAAACATTATCTCTTTAACAAAACGCACTTCAATCATTTGTTTCTAAAGCTGTAAACATCTGCTTGTACGTTTTTATGTTCTTTTTCAGATTTTCTGGCCTTATCCCAAAAATAAATGTTACATTTACAATTACAGTGTTCATTGCGAGTGAAGAGTCAGAGACAGAATGTGCGTGGCATTGTTTAAGGAACAGAAAAGAATAGCAGACAGTGGCTGTGGAGTGAAGTAATACCTCCCAGTCATCAATATCGTTTTGAAAGACAAAAAAAAGTAAAATGCAGGGAGAGAGCAGAATACACTTGCAACAACGAATAGCCAGGGGAAGTGGAGGAAACAGGATAATTCGAAATGGGATGCAAAAAAAATGATTTAATACACTCTGTTGAATCAGTGTTTTTGCAGATAGATAATGTTTTGCATATGTGCACAAGGTCTTCAGACTGAACAACGGAGACACATTTAAGAAAACATGATGAATGTGATGTAGAAGATATATAAAACATTAAAACATTATTTGATCCTGAGTTGAGGTCTTACATTCCCGTTTCTTGGGATTCCGTGCTCTTGACCTACTCCTTATCAAGATGTGTGTTATAAATTCCTGCTCCTGGCATCCCAAACTATTTCAGTTAATTCAATATGTACCTGGAAATAAATATATTTTCCTTCTGGGTTCTTTCTACAATGGCTGTCTGTTATATAATTTGGGATAAAAGTAGCTGCTTCAGACACAGAATTTGATCATATTACTCTGTTGCATACCAACTGTACAAAGGATCACAGTACATGGAACTTGGCAAAAGAAATAAGGAAGTTCATCGACTGCTATTAGTAATCTTTGTTTATTATTATTTTATGAGTTTATCGCCTCATCTACATTCTCTATCTCTTTCTCTCTTTGGACATAATTAATAAATCCTTCAATCGTTCCCTGTATCCCACCTCTTAAAGCTCCCTCTCTCAGTTTATATCTATTGCTAACTCTTACTTGAGAAGTGGTTATAATTGAGCAATTTATCAGCAAAGACAAGAGGGAATATCTGGCCAGAGTGCACTGGAAGGGGAAACCGAGCCGAGAAGACATTGAAGCTGAAATGGCAGAAGTTTCTGGGGATAATTTGTAGGCACTGCTTCAATTCAAGCAATGAAGAAGAGATATCCTCGGGGAGGACAATAAAACATTGAGTGATAAGGGAAGTCAGAGACAGCAATTAACCAAATGCGCAAAACATACAATGTGGTGAAG
This sequence comes from Chiloscyllium plagiosum, assembly GCF_037043375.1. NCBI lineage: Eukaryota > Metazoa > Chordata > Chondrichthyes > Orectolobiformes > Hemiscylliidae > Chiloscyllium > Chiloscyllium plagiosum. The sequence goes on along the minus strand of NW_028270190.1, from coordinate 29,478,143 downwards.
ATTATTGGCAATCCCGACGATGAGGAAAACGAAATACCAGCAGAAGATAATGATTAAAATCAAAAGGGAGAAGATGAAATTGGAAGTTCAGCTTGTTAATTATATAGCAGAGATTTGAAAAAGGATTTTAGATAGATAATAGAGAAGAGCGGGAATCAAAAGGAAACATACTACTGGAAAAGGGCCTCGAGTACTTGTGGGAAACAATTAAATAGCAGAGGAGTTGAATACATACTTTTTATCACTCTTCATGGTGGAAGACGTTAGCAGCCAGACCGAACTTCGAGAGAGTCAGGTGACGGAGGTGACGACAGTATCGATCACTCAGGAGAAGGTGCTGAGGAAACTGAAAGGTTTCAAGGTTGATAACTCAACCAGATCAGACAGACTGCACCCTCGAGTTCAAATGGTAGCTCACGAGATTGTGGAGGTATTGCTGGTCATCATTCTGCAATCAAAGGAGTCAGGGAGTGTCCTAGAGGATTGGAAAATATAAGCGACCCCCCGACCCAGTTTAAGGAGGAGGGATGCAGAATACAAGACGTTGTAGGTGACCAGGAAGCGTGAAACGGTTGTTAAGAAGTAATAACGCCAGATATTTGATTCATTTCTCATTTTTTCGCAAACACAACAAAGACTTTCTAGGTAAAGCATCATTTATTTGTACTCTTTCAATCCAGTCTCCTACTATTGCTGCTCACAATGTACTCCCTTTTCCATTGACGACATCAAATAGAGACTGCGTTGAGGAGCATTTCCACTACGGTTGGAGGAATAATCCTGGCCTTCTTACTGCATCCCATTTCAATAACCTGCCTTGCTGTCATGCTGACATTTTAGGCCTGGGCTGCGGCAATGGTCCAGTGGAGCTCAACCCAAGCTCGACTAACACCTCATTTTTCACATTGATACAATAAGGAATATAGGAGTTAATATTCAATTCCATAACTTCACAGCATGACCAAATTATATCAGTTCTTCACTATTCACATATCCTCCCTACTGACCTTCTGATGATCTTATGTTATTTGTATCTTTTTATCTTACACTCAGTAGTGTCCATTGACATTTCCTCCAGAACCCATTTATTCATTCACAACTTAATTTGCACACAATTCATGTCTGTTCCTCTTCCACCACAAATAAAACACTCATTGTCCTTTGTATTGGACTGCCACACCCTTTGTTTTCCACCATACCTCCTCCACCTCTGTAATAGTATCAAAACGCCAATTTTCAAATCAAGTTGATCTATGTTTCAGCGGTGAGTGCCAGGGACAGAAAACTGATGACAAGCCGTTAAAGCTACCGCATTTCACAGCTTACATTCCAAGCTAATATTTGGAACTAACATTGGACAGAGAGTGCGAAACGATCGCAAAACTAACAGATGAGGTGGAAGTTCGAAGTCTTGCCACATCCAATCATCAATCGTGATGGACAATTAAGCAATTCTCTGGAGGAGTGGGCTGCCTACCCTCATCCTAAATAATGGAGTAGCCCGGCACATAGGTGTAAAAGACAAGAATGTAGTAACTGCACCATCCTGCGTGAGACGTGTTGAGTGGATGATCCACCTCACCCTTGTCATGATATTCACAGAATTCCAGATACGAATCTACAACCGATTCAATTCACTGCAGGAGACATGCACGAACAGCTGAACAAAGTAGATACGATAAATGCAATAGATCCTGACACGATTCCTGCAATAAGTCTGAAGACTTGTGCTGCATAACAATTCGTGTCAATGAGGGAGTTGTTTCATTCCAGCTCCAAATCTGACATCTACCTGTTAATGTGGAAAATGGCTCGGCTCTGTCCAGTCCCCTAAAAGGAAAATATTACAATAAACTAATTACCACACCCTCAGTCCCATTACGACAGTCAAATTGGTCGGAGATCTCTTTGACAAGAGCTGTCAACCAGCACAGAAATAAACTGCTCAGTTTGGTTTTCGACAAGTCTCGATGTGGAGAAGGTGCTGCTGTGGAAATGCGACTGGATTACTAACCTAGACCAGTGTAATGCTCTGGCAGCAGGTGGAAGTCAAAGACGATTAAATATCGAACGCAAAAATCTTGTGTCAGTAATGTTGACTGCGAAACCATTATCGATTGTGAACACCAATTTGCTTCAGCAACACAGGAAACAAAACTCGATTGTTTTCCTCGTCTGACCTAACTGTGACTAAAGAAAGACAGACACAAACGTGATAAAATCATCAATGTTCTCTGAAACGACGAAGCCAGACTATCAATTGAAAAAAAAATGCTACAAGGCCTTCAGGGTTAAAACCAGACAGAACACCCGTCACAAGCCTCAGTATCACAAAACTGAATGGGAAGCATTGCCCAGTCACCACTGTAGAGACCTCCTCACTAACAGCTGAGAGCGTGACAACATGTACAGAGCTTTTCCACAGACTACGCAGCGACATCAGAAACCATTAGGCCATTCAACACATCGAGCCGACTCCATTCCAGTTCACGGCCAAACATCTCCCGAATGCAATTTTCCCACACAATGTACATATCTCTTAATGTGATTGACAATCGGAAATTATGAAATAGAAACTGCAGTAGTTTATTTGGTGCATCAAATATGCTCCCCAATTTATTAACACAATGGCTGATCCTCTGTCTCTTCACCATACTCCTGATCTCTCCCCATCCCTTAAGTGGTTAGAAAGCCGTATTTATGTTCAGTGCCTTATCTTCCACAGCCTTCACGTTGCAGAGAATTCTTTAGGTTCACCAGTCTATGAGTGCAAACATTAATTCTCATCTTAATTCTTAGTGGCCTGCGTGTACCTAATACTTGCTTTAACATCCCAGCCAGGGCAATTATCATTCCTGTCCAAATCTGTCAGGCCCTGTCAGAGTTTTATGCATTTCACTGAGATCTGCTCTCATTTTGCTAAACCCCATGGAATTTAGGCCTCGTCGACACAAACATGAAGCCTGTCATCCCAGAGATCAGTCTGGTCATCCTTCACTGCACTCCCTCTAATTCAGTTTTGTTTTCCCCCTTATTGGGTACGGAGACTAAAACAGCACACAGTGCTGCACAATGTTTGAGATGAGGTCTCAGCAAGATCCTATATAGTCGCAGTAATGGATTATCACGACTCTACTCAAACCCACTTGCAATGACGATTAACACAGCGGTTATATCCTTCGTTGCTTTCTGGTCCGGAAACATTGCTTTTACTGGTATTCAGGCATATCCAGATCCTTTCCAATGTTGCATCTCCTCACTCGGTGTGTCTATGTGTGCCAATACCCTTCCCAGTATTGGGTTCTGGCTTCCGAACTCGCTACCCTTCATGGAATTCAGAGGTCTGTGCAGAAGGAAACGAAAAGAATTCGGGAATGTCGGTCCATTTATCGATCAAAATTTCCCAACCAACTCCTTTTCAAATAGTAGGTTGCCATTCTATTTTCACCACCAAAATTCATAAAGTCACATCTATCCACACTGTTCTTCATCTGCCTTCTAATTGTCCATTCACTCCCCTTGTCTCAATCAACTTGGAGCGAATTACATCCACCTCACTCACGCACAATCCCAGCTTACCAGAATCCTTGTAAACATTGCATTTGATTTTGTCAATCAAATGTTTGTTTGGTATTGTGAGCAGCTGAAACCCAATCACCCATCCTTGTGATACACCATCAGCTTTCCACTCCAAAACACCCATTTTACACAAATTGTTGTTTCCTGTTAGCTCTTCCTTTATAACACAACGTCCACATGTTTTCTCCAATCCCATGTGATTTTACTTCACACACTATGCTTGGGGCTCGATCAAAAACCTTTCCGAAAATCCAAATACATTGAACCGAATGTTGTTCCATAATCTATCGACAAGTTGATTTCTCAAGTATGATACCCCTTTCTACGCCCGTTAATTTCAGTCTCAATAATTTCTCCAGATACGTGCATTTACTAATTTCATTCTATTTCATTTTTTCAGCAGACTTCGTCTTTCTGCTATTGCTGGCTTGTCTTTCTTTAAAATGTCTTTTGTCTCTTTGAAGACAAAATTTAGGTAATTGCTTCATAGTTCTGCCATTTCCATGTTCTCCATTCTCTGGTTTCACACTGTGAGGAAGTAGCACTTGGTTTCCTACCCTACCCACTGACAAACATTTAGAAGCTAGTACAGTTAGCTCTAATCACCTTTGTTCATGTACTGTCCATAAACAAATAAGTCCTGTCTTAATCTACTCAGTGATTCACCTTCGACAGCCATACATCACACGAGCGTCGAACCTGTCGAACAGAAATACAGCACGGTCTACATTAGTCCCACTTTCCAACATTAGAACGTTAGCTGTGAAAGATATGACACTGCAAGCGCTCGTCCAAATAATTTTAACAGCTGTGAGGTTACACATGAAAGCAGCCCCCCAACAGTCACAACCCCCAACATTCTCTGGCGTGAAACTATCCTCCAATCATCACTAAACCTCAAACCTTTACTTCAAAAGTGTACTCCCTTGTTCGTAATCCTTTGTCTAAAAGGAACAGCTGATCTCCGTTCACACTGTCCATGACCCTCACAATCTTACACCTATATTATTTACACGCTCAAAGTTCTCTGCTTCAAGTGAAAAGACCTAAGATTATCAAGATTCTCTTCATAGCTGATAGCCTTCATAGTCCATAGGAGAACTCTCTTCGGAAACAGTTGGACCACGATGACATCCATGCTCTGTTCGCCCTTTCCAGACAATCCAACACATTTAAATGCATTGTTTTAATAGAATATTCTCTTCCATATTTGCAGAAGAGCAAACCAGCCAAGTTTAATTAGATTAAGTCAACGTAGTCGAATTGGCCAATGAATGTGCCTTTCATTCAATCGTGTCTACATCAGCATTTCGACACTATTCCCCCTTTCAAGCACTTGAAAGTGATGACGTTTCAAGTGCTAACCCATATACCATTTCTTTTCGAAGCTGAAAGATCACATACTATGCATTGAACTGTGAGTTGCTGTGCAGTTTCACAAATACCATCAACACGTCTCCTGCACTTCCTTCTATCGACAATTCTTGACCATCCCTGGAGAAACCTCAAAATGCCAACAGTTCCATTCCCCGTCTGCAGTTTGGGCAATACAATCACAACGGTGTATTTTGCCTCCCAGTTCACAATCACAATCAGAAACTTGAGGACCCATTGCATAAAGTAATGCAGTGCTGATCTGAGCAATGGAACAGCTTTTGCAGGCCTGTGAAGAGCAGTGGAATAGTCCATATTCAGGAATTTAACGCAACCCGGGACGAATATGACACAGTCGTCACGGACTTCATAAGCAAGAGTGTACTGGAAAGATTGTGAAATACGTGAAACCGTACATTCCCTAACGGGAGACCACGTATGAATCGAGAAATACATTGCTTCTGAAGATAAGTTGTGCGGGGTTCAATTCAGTAGAACCAGAGCTGTACAAGAAATCCAGACAAAACCTCAGTAAAGCCATAACGGACGTCAAGAGACAATACTAGACTTATGTAAGAGACCTAAACTCACCACATAGACGCCGCCTTCTGTACATGGCCGACTTGACAACACAGCCGATAGAGTGATGCAGGAAAGAATAATGTATAAAACATCACACTGTCTGATCCGTGAATGCATTTGATCATCCGGTCGATCAGATCTTCAGCCAAATGGTGCCACTACGTTTAGAGTTTCAGATACATCTCTTCCCTCTGTGACCACTGCAGATGCCAATTTGGCCTTCATTACAGTGAGCCAAGGAAATCCAGTCAGATGGACTCACTGGTCATATGCGGACCAGCTAACGTTGATATTCGATGACGTCTTTAAGTTCTCCTTGCTTCAGTCTGAATTCCCCACTAAGTTTAAGAAGGCCACCATCATCCTGACAAATTAGAAATCACAAACAATCTGCTACAATATCTACCGCCCTGTGACTCTGTGATGAAAACATTTCACCTTCCATGAAAGAACTGCATTGAGGTATCGGAAAATGAGTTAACTGCGGTGAAATTCATCTGTGTTTTTGTACATAACTCTGAGCGGATTGAAGTTAGTTATTCAGACTGAGTACTGTGGTTAAGGTGGGAAGGGGATGGTTGAGAGGACGACTCTGAAAAATGATCACTACCCAAGAAATTTCCCCCCAAAGGTACCTGTCTGTGTGGAAGGCGGACATTCTCCCCGTGTCTGCTTGGTTTTTCTCTCATTTCCTCCCACAGTCCAAAAATGTGCAGATTAGGTGAATTAGGTGTTAGGTGAAGGGTTAAAAGTACGGGAATGGGTCTGTCTGGGTTGCTCTTCGGAGGTCGGTGTGGACTAGTTGCCCCGAAGGGCCTGTTTCTGCACTGTAAGTAATATAATCTTTATGGGTAGTGGCAACAAATGATGTTCAAGTCCACAGAAGTGAAAGCCTGTGTTAAGTTATTCAGTTCCTTTCTGTCGTTCTCTTTCCCTTTTGCTTTGATCCTTTCTTTTCTCTTATTTGGTCTCGGCTAAATCACTCAAAGCATTCCTAAGCAGGCAGCCCAGACCCTAAATATGCAATAGGTTTCGGTCCGTGTACAGTGAAAATTAGCAGATTAAGTTAGCGAGATCGACCACCAGGTTCAAAACACACAAAGATTTATTCACAAAATTATACAATGAAACACAAATGATTGAACAATAAAACAAATCCCGATAGAACTCAGCCTATCCAAGCTCGACATAATTAGGCTGTTCTAAATACACACAACAGTCACAATAAACAATCCTCTTAGAAACCAAAATAAATGAATGGAAAAGATGCTTCCAGGTTGAAATCAGTCGGGCAGAAAAGAGAGAGGCTTTTTCCACAGAGCTCACTGTTGAACTCCAAACTAGTTCTGGACTAAACTAACCGGCTCAGGTAGAGTGCTGACAACTTCCCTTTCATTTTACAGGTCACTACTCAAACATACCCATTTTGGCCTGAAGTCTCATCTGTTTACATATAAACAAAAAGGCCTCTCAATACCCTATAATCTCTAAACAAAACCAGCCTACTCGGCTATTACACCACTGCGTAAACGAAGGTCATGTTATCCTTGAGAAAAAAGATGAGCCTTTAAAAAAAGGAAACCAGCTTTGAAAAACCTCCCCCTTCAAAACAAAATGAATCATCAAGATGAAAAGGTGGCTTCAGTTTGAAAACCTTTCAAAGACCCGGTTAGTAATCCAAACACATATATACACTACATTAACTGTAAATATACAAACATATATAACCACATGAAATTTCATCTACACCCACCACCAACAGCCCTCGCATCACCTTCGAGTCTCGATAATGTATCGGCAATCACGTTTTCGCGAGCTGTCATACGCACAATTATCAAACTGAATCTCTGCAACAGCAACCTCCATCTGAACAGACTGGAATTGATGTCCTTATATTTTTTTTCACAAATATCAAAGGGTTTTGATCAGTGTATACGATTGTCTCAGATGCATTGCTGTTAATATAAACAGTGAAATGTCACAATGCCAACACCAAGGTTAAAGTATCTTCCTCCAATGTTGAATATTGATGGAAGTTCAACTTCCTTGAAAAATACTCAAGGGGTCTTTCTGTTCACTCGTCATTCTACAGTCATGAGCACAGCACTAACACCCACATCACTGGCATCGATCACCACCTTGAAAGGCTTCATGTAATCCGGTGTGGCTAGTTTTGGGACAATGGTTAACACAGATTTTAAGGCCGTAAAATGTATTTTGACAGTCCACTGTCCACTGAAAATTGTAGCTTTTTTTTAAACAATTTAGTGAGTGCAGCAATCACACTACGAACCTCTGGCACAAGCATTCAGTAACATCTACTCAGTACCAAGAACTGTTAGTACTGCTTTGTTTTGGTCGACTCTGTGGGAAATTTCTCCAAGAGCCCCAAATCTGTTATGGACCGGGCCAGACCATTCAAAGCAAAATGTTAAGCAAGCTGCCCCGAATCCAAACTGATTCGGCAAGTGTACAGTGTTAGTTACCCGGAATAGATTAGCGAAGTTAACTAACAGCTTAAGAACGGAAACATATGTATTCACAAAATTACACAATAAAATACAAAGAACAGAATAAAGAACTCATACATAACTCAGTCTAGCAAAACTAGAATTAATAATGCGTTTCCGAATGCACCCAGCATTCCCAATAAGCAAACCCCCTTAGAAAATGTAAATGAATGGATCAGTAGCTGATAGGTTGAATTTTGAATGGCAGAAAAGTGAGAGAGGTTGCTTACACGTAGCTCACTGTTAAACTCACAATTAATTCTAGAGTGAATTAAATGGTTCACGCAGAGAGGTGACCAGATTAGAGTGGTGCTGGTAAAGCACATCGCATTTCGGGAAGGAGCCCTTCATCAGCCCTTCATTCCTGAAGAAGGGGTCCTGTGCAAATCGTCGATTTTCCTGCTTCCTCGGATGCTGTCTGACCTGCTGTGCTCTTTCACTGCCACCCTAACCTTGACTCTAGTCTTCAGCATCTGTAGTCCTTACTTTCGCCTGGAGAGCTGACCACTCCCCTTTCATTATACAGGTCACTTCGAAACATGACTGTTTTGACCTTAATTCTCATCTGTTTACATATAAACAAAAATACTTCTCAATACCCTTTAATATTTGCAGCAAACCAAATTAATTGGCACTGAAAGCTGTTCTTAAACCTCTGGAAAAAAAACAATGACACAATATCCTTGAGAAATGGAACAGATTTTCGCGAAAAAAGCATTTTGCGGGTTGTTTGGCTGCACCCACAGCGCAGCAAGAAGGTAGCGGTGGGCACGGCTTCTCTTGGATTTTGGTACATTTGGTAGCAGCAGCAGGCTTGTTCTTCTGTCGTTTGCGGCAGATGGTGGCGCCAGCAAAGCAATATCTGCAGTCGCAGCTGGACATGAGGGCTTGCGTGGCAGGGGAGTGAATCGCACCTGGTTGTGGTGCGAGTGTAGGTTCAGTGGCGTCAGCGAAGTATTCCGAGCGGCGAAGGGATGGCACCTGCTGTGGGGTAACTCATATGTTTTTAGTTCTCGTGCACGTCGCAACGAAGTTTTGCATGTTATCCTTTGAGATAAGTTACTGATATGGACTATATCAGAATGACTTGTATTTGGAGATTTTTACATTTTTACTTTTCTATTTTATTACCATAGAATATAATTTTGAAATATTTGTTTCTTTACTTCTGTTACGTTTCGCGTTTCCTAACAATTTGATCTTAAATGACTGTAATGAGTCACCTCTATAGTTAAGGTGGTGCTGTATTGTGATGACTACAATATTATCACTGGACACATTTGAGTATGTGAGACGCTAAAGTTAAATCAATTCAGTTCTGTAACATTTGAACTTGCAGCTTGTTTCAAGAAAACACACCATTGTAAAATAGCGTACATGACTTTTCGATTTACAAACACGGAATGTCGCATTTTTCTGCTTATATCATAATGGCAAAGATATTGGGGTTCCACTGGATTCCAAAGACTCTGTGACTTGTCACGAAAATGTATGTTTGGTACCTTGAATGTTCATGTGACACGACATTTTAAATCTGGTTTCCGACCAAAGACGATGTTGAATTTGTTGAGTTCCTCTAACAGTTTCTGTTTATAAATAAATACAAATGATATAGCCTAGATTGCCTCTCTCTGTCCTTCTTTTTTCCAGCTCTCATATTCATCATCAGTGTAACTTGCAATATGTTGAACGTCTCTGAGAATCTCTTGTTTTCTTTATGCGCAATTATCAGAACGCTACAGACTAAAAAACATTGCACACCTCTCGGTTCTGCAGCACCTGTTGAAAAACTGACATGTCAATCCTCAAACAATATGGATTGTTCCGTCAATCATTGGATTATCCGTAGGAGATCTCGAGATCCCGAGAGAAATATTACATCAAAGATGTGTTTCCAACAGTGATTAGATCTTTTGTTTACTGCGATTAAAAAAGCACCGTCTCCAAGTAATTGATCTCGCGCCCTCTATCTCTCCCAACACTTTCCCTGGAGTTCTACAAAGGGGTGTACCCTAAACCCCCTCCCATAGACAATCTCTCCAATATTGTCCTGTACAAGGCAAATGTGGAACTTCTCAAAAAGGTACAGTAAAATGTATTATATGTGGCTCTGTGCGTTTGTGTCTGTGTGTGCGTATGTGTGCTATTTGGAGACTTACCTCATAAAGGCAGAAAGAGCAGCTGTCATGTTGTTTGTGTCCACTACGGCTGTCCCGGAGCGGGGGGCGCGGGTTGGACTGGGGTGCGCAGGAGGGATGCAGAGACGGACGGGGTTCTGAGGTCGGGCATGGTGATGGACGGGGTTGGGGCGGTGGGCGTGGGAGGGGGCGGTGATGGGCGGTGGCCGCGTGAGCGTCAATGCACAGGGTTGGGGGCGGGTGGCGGACGGTGATGGATGGGGTTCGGAGTGGGGGACATGAGGATGGTGATGGACGGGGTTGGGGCAGAGGCGGGAGGGGTAGCGGTGATGGACAGGGTTGGAGGCGGGAGGGGCGGTGATGGACATGTTTGGGGAGGGAGTTGGGAGGGGCGTGTGATGGGTGGGGTTGGGGCTGGGGCAGGCGGTGATGGACAGGATTGAGGACGGGGACGCGAGGGGGCCGGTGATGGATGGGGATGAGGTGGGGGCAGTGTTGGAGGGGGTTGGGGGCGGAGCGCAGTGTTGGGGCGGGCGCTCGCACGCTGTGTACTGCTGAACAGGGAGCAGACTTTTCGAACTCATTACCCCAGATGGAAAGCATTTAATCGATTAACCGAATAATAGATTCTCCGAACGAAATAGTGCCCGCCAATAATCGAGATTCTCCTGTATATATTTTCAGGCTATGCAAAGTTCAGTTAATTTATGGATAATTTACAAATTGGTGAAAGGATCCAGTGGGATAAAGATCATTTGCACATATTGGCGGGTAAATGCCACACGAAGAGTAATCCAAGTTACAGTGAGGTGCTTTTTTTTATTGCGAACGAAACATTAGGTAAAAGTTTACAATTAATAGAGGAACACCGAAAAGTATTGCTGTAAGGAGGGATCTTCGGGTTCAACTCAATAATTCCCTGAAAATGTCCACGGTGGTAAAGCAGGTGTACGGCTTGCTTGATTTTATTGTTTGGGGACATTAATATAGGAGCCAGGTTTGCCACGTTGAAGCATAATAAGAATTATTTCGGTCACACATAGAGCATTTTGTTCAATGCTGGCCGCTACATTTCTGGAAAGATGTGAGTGCTTTGGAGTGGGTGCAAAAGAGACTTATTAGGTTGCATATTGGATTGGCGATTGGGGCATTATCGAGAGTCTAGAAAAATTCGGGCATTTCCTCTGAAGCGGCGGAGGCTCAGGCAAGATTTCTTAGAAGTCCATAACATTATGGGATGTTTAGCTGGGGTTGACCGCCTGACTCTCTTTCCCAGAATTGAAATATCTAGTACTGGGGACAACCAATTGAAGTGAGCGCAAAATTTTAAACGAGATGTAACGGACGTTTTTAAAAGGTTGACACGAATGCGCTGCCAGAAGTAATGATGCAGGAAGACACTGTTGTGGCATCTAAGGGACTTAAGGATAAGCAAATCACTATGCAAGGGATCCAGGGATACGCAGCACGGTCAAGCAATAGGGATTAGTTTAATTTGGCGTCAGATTCAGAAAATTATCGTGTGCTGAAAGTCCTCTGCTTTCTGTATAGTTCTATGTTCCATATGGGGTAAATATGGGGGTTTTGTCAGCTGAGGAAAACAAGAAGGAGAGAAAATTGTGGTATGATAATACCCTGGAAGGTAAGATTGCATAAAATCCCAAAATGTTCTGCAAGAATATGAATCGAACAGAATGATGAGGGAAATATTAAAGCCTATGTGGGGCCAAGGGCGACTCTGCATGAGAAACTCAAAAATATTGGCTGACTAAGAAATCAGTGCTTCACACATGTCTTCCCTCGAGACGAAAATGTCTACAAAGTTTGGCAAAGTGCCTGTGAAGCTTTTGAGCAGATTCATATTAGAAAGAAGGAGAGTTAGGCATTATTGATTGTAAATTGAACAAATACCCAGGTCTACGTGAGTTTTATCCCAGGCTATTGCGGGAGATAACGAGGAAACTACTGGAGTTCTGACAAAAGTTTGAATCCATGTCCGACAACAGAGAAGGTTCCAGAGTTCTGGAGGACAGACAGTCATTTTCCAATTTGCTAGAAAGATGGTGGACTTAAACCAGGGAACTACAGGCTAGCGAATCGAACATGAGGGATTCTGATTCTACTGGAGAAAATAGTAAAGGATAAAATTAAATTCCGATCAAAATCAGAGCATCATCAAATGTGTACAGTGCAGCAGCAGGCCATTCAGCCTATCGAGTCCCACTGAAGCTCTGAAACCTTGTCAACATGTATACAAATCCCAACCTAACCATGTGAACCTGCATTTCCCGTGCCTAATCAACCTATCCTACACAATTTAGCATGTCTAATCCACCTAAACTGCTCATATTTGAATTTAGAGGGATACTTTTCATCAGTGATATTCAGAATGGATATGAAAGACGGAGATCATACCCAACAAATCTAGAAGAATTTTTGAAGGAGATGACCACGAGTTCTGATGACGTTGATATGAATTTCAGGAAGGTCAGTCATAAGGTAAAAGAAGGTAAAAGCTAATGATGTCAGAGAAAGTTTGGAATATGGATACAAAATTGGCTTCGAAGAAAGAGTCTGATGGAAGCTGCCTGGAGATGTTGTGAGGTGATCTACTGTTAAGATCAATCTGGGCCTTTGACGTTGTATTCAAAACATAATTTAAATGAGAATGCGGGAAAGAAGATAAGTATGCTTTTTTTGGATGATCAACATTACGGGCGGCACAGTGGCTAGCACTGCAGCCTCGCAGAGCTCAGAGACACGGTTTCAATTCCCACCTCTGTGGCGTTTGCACATTGGCGACCCTCTGTGTGGCGTTTGCACATTGTCTGCGTGGGTTTCCTCCGGGTGCCCCGGTTTCCTCCCACAATTCAAAAATGTGCAGGTTAGGTGAATTGGCCATGCTAATTTGCCCGAAGTGTGAGGTGAAGGGGTAAAGGTAGGAGAATCGGTTTGGTTGGGTTACGCCTCGGCGGTTTGGTGTTGACTTGTTGGGCTGAAGGGCCTGTTTCCACACTGTAAGTAATCTAATCTAAAAAGAAAAATTGGCTGGGTGAGTTGAAAGTGACGAGAGGGGTGTTAGGCTATATGAAGATATAAATGGATTGGTCTGACGTACAAGCAGCAAATGAAATTTGTCACTGATACATCTGAGACGACATAATTTGGCAGAAGGAATTGGAAGGGGAGCAGTGTGGATTGCCTCCAACGAAAGAAAAGGCCATTTGGCCCCACGAGTCATCAGAGAAATGCAGAAGGTAATCCACGCTGAACCATTCATCCCACCAAGCCCTATCGCTTTCAGTCCGCATTTAACATAGCTAATCGACATAAATACACGTCTTTTGACAATATAGAGTAATTTATCATCGCCAATTCACTTCATGTGTAAACATTTGGACGTTAAGAGGAAACCATATCACCCAGCTGAAACCATGCAAATACAAGAAGGGAGTGCATACTGCAGGCAAACTGTCACCTATGGCTGTAATTAAATTCACGCTCCTCGTTATTGTGTGGCAGCCATAGTATTTACTGCGCTTCCTTGAATTACAAGATATTAAGAATCTTCAATGAATAGGACAATGTTGGTGTACTTATGCACATGTCCCTGAAGCTGGCAGTAAAGGTGAAAAATAATTAGCAAGGAATATTGAACACTTCAGTTTATTGGACGAAACTGAGTATTGTAGATGCTGGAGATGAGAGTCAAGATTAGAGTGATGCTGGAAAAACCAGCAGGTCAGGCAGCATCCGAGGAGGAGGAAAATCAACTTTTTGGGAAGGGCCTTTTGCCCAAAACGTCGATTTTCCTGTTCCTCGAATGCTGCCTCACTTGCTGTGCGTTTCAAGTACTACTCTGATCTTGATGCTTCTCCTTTTTGGTCGTGGCATAGACTGTAAGAACAGGGAGGTCATTTTGGAACTCTGCATGTCATTGAATTACTGTGTGAAGTTCTCGTCTCGAAAATTATTGGGAAGAATGTGGTTGCAGCAACTGGATGGATGAGAGGTTCACTGAGATATTGTCAGGAATGGAGTATTGCAAACACGAAGAGAGATTACATAATCTCAGGGAATTTTGGGAATTGAAGGTTGAGTAGAGACCGTATAGTGGTGTACACACTGTTGAGAGAAATGCACAGTGTGAGCAGGAAACAATATTCCGAATAAATGAATGCTCAATATCAAGCGAGCTTAATTTCAGGGGACTTAAGGCAAAAAAGAACGTTTGCCCTCGGATCGTAGTCTGAAATGTAGTGCCAGAAATGGTATTTGAGGCGATAATATTTGAGCATTGCAAAATAATAGACTTGGATGCGCACGTAAAGTGTCCTAACATCATTTATTTTTAGAAATGACATCGGTAAAGACAATGTTGCATTTTTCTAACTACACATTGGATGCAGGAAAGTGCCTCGTTTGCACAGTATACATCCATTATTCTGATGCAAAAACTTTCTCATGTGGATTCAGTGATGATAATGTCATTGAATGCCAATGGATGATTTTCTTTCATTGGACATGACCATTACCTGACATACATGTTGCACAAATCGTAATTCCCACTTTCCAGCTCGAATCTTCATGTTGCCCAAATGGGAAATATCATTGATTAAGCTGTTGAAGATTTTTAGGCAAATGATACTACTCTGATGAACTACTGTGGAGATGTTCTGCAAGCATTCAAATTGATATCAAACCCCGAACTTATTTTTGCCAGTTTTTGTCAGAACTAGCAGAGAGACTTAAGTATAAGTGTCTTTGATTCCAGTTTTTCTCGAGTTTCTTAATGTAATAAATGCCGCAAAAAGTCAAATATGGAATTAATGTGGATGGGTGTCATGCTGGTGTCATCTTTGGAAGTATTCTACATTCTCAAGCTTGGAATGATATTAGTGAATGAAGAGTCAGAAACGAAGACTAGTTGCCAATGAGGGAGTTGTTGCTGAGCAAGTGCTCATTGATTGCTTTGTTGATGACATCTTTACTCAGACTATTCATAACCAAGATATGAGTGATGTGGTGTTGGATTTGTCATTCTTCAGGATATGCCTGGACCATGTTCCTCATTGTCGGGTTGATGCCAGCATTGTAGCTAAAATTAAAAAAAAACAACAATCGTGCTGCTGGTTTTATATCAGAAGTATTTATTATTCTGGCCTGAAATTTTGTCATGTCTGACAGCTTTACCAATTTCACGTGCATTCAACAATTTCTTGATATTACCTTGAGTGAATTGAAGTGTATGCAAATTGTTATCCTGTGATTTAACTGCCGAGAACATTGTCCATAAAGAATAATTATTGTAAGTGTTACCTCAGGATTTCTGTTGACGTCCCTTTTGTAAGCCTCTCTAACTTTTATCAATAGCATCAGACGTTTATAATGTTGCAATATCATTGATGCTGTTTTTATTTCCTGAGATGGAAATTGTTTAATCCAGTTTCTCTTCTGAAACTGATTACTTATTCTGAGCACTTCAGTAAGCTTTTTTGAACCACCCTCATCACAGTTAGTGTTCAGTCAGTGTTGTTGGCTGGATAAGAAAAGGTGTGACTATTGTTTCTTCCGAGTGGATGAAGAAACCAGATAGACGTTTACAAAAATCCAAATCATCTCATGGCCACCAATGGAGCAGCTTTTGTCTCGAGGCTGCACTCACTGTTCTCTTCCTTATTGTTCTGTTACAATTTAGTGCGAACAATTATTCATTAATATAGGAGAAGCCCGCATTTGTTTTCATATAGATTTTGGCCAAACCATACTTACACAGTCGCATCAGTTAATAAAATCCTCACCAAATACCAAATTACCAAAAGGATACGTTTGCATATCTTCAATAATTCAGTCATTCCTATCTCTCAATTAATTTAATAACTACAGTAAAGGGGAATTTCAATATATTCATAAAATTCGTTCTGAATTTAGTTTGTGTTACTGCATACATGCCAGTGTTCGTACAACAACTCAGAAGCTGAAGCATCAATCCCATCTCAAGCACGAACGCCTGCAATGATATGGCATGATACCCCAAGCAAAACATGCGATACCAAATTGAATACAACATTATCGTTGACCATAAGGTTATGAAATTAGCTGAGACAACGAAGAGTAAAATTATGGATTTTCTACGACTCTCCATCTCTGGATCTTTGCCACTACGAGAAGCGTGAAGTCTCCTACGAGCTCTGCTTGTCAATAAAATATTTCTCACAGTTATTATATTGAAC
This sequence comes from Chiloscyllium plagiosum, assembly GCF_037043375.1. NCBI lineage: Eukaryota > Metazoa > Chordata > Chondrichthyes > Orectolobiformes > Hemiscylliidae > Chiloscyllium > Chiloscyllium plagiosum. The sequence goes on along the minus strand of NW_028270190.1, from coordinate 29,461,727 downwards.
AACAGAATCAAGATGAAAGGGAAACATGGTGTTAGAATATGATGTAGAAACTCAATTGCCACCCAGAACATAGATTCTAAAACATTTCCTCTTATGTAACAGAACCAGGGTAAGTTGACCTGGAAATATTTACCTGATAACATGAAATACCAAAAAATGTTCTTCATGCAGCTCAAAGCTGTTACAGTTCCCACAACCATCGTAGCTGTTCTTTCCGTGCAGTATTTACTTTTCAGCTTCGGGCAGCAAATGGCAACAAGTCGATCAAAGGTGAAAGTGACGGTGTACCATACGGAACAGTCAGTGATTGCATAAAGTAGGACAGCATGGATATTACACACAGGGATATAAATCAAGAAATGAAAATCTTCTCGGTAAACAATTGGAATGTGTCTGAGTATGAGATCGAAGATAATAACCAGTAAGTCCGCAATTGCCATAGACACCAGGTAGAGCGTGACACATTTGGATAGATCACACTTCCCGCGGGACAGAATCACAATTGTCACTGCGTTCACTGTGAGACAGAGTACAAGGACATGCATGAAAGTTATCTCGGAATCTGGGGGAAAAAACTTCAAGAGTAAATAACAAAGAACACCACCGTTCCGCATCAGGTCCTTCAGCCTTCCAAACCTACACTGCCATATTTTGCCCTTTCATTCTAAAATTGCTTCGCTTTGAGGACCCATAACTCTCTTTTCCCTTTCCATTCATATCTTCGTCTATATGCTTTTTGAGTGCTGCGATTATGTCTGCTTCAAACACTTCGTCTAGCAACATTTTCTCAGCAGTCATCACTCTGTGTGTGAAAGTATTGCCTCCTGCATCGCGTCTGAACTTCCCATCTTGCATCTTAAAACTGCGTAATTCACCCTCCACACAGGGAAAATGCCTCATATTTTCCACTCTATCAATGCCATTCACAAATCTAAGAACTTCTATGCTGCGCCACTCAATCTGCTGCATTCCAGTGAAATCAAATCCAGTCGAGCCAATCTTCCTTAATGACTTAAAATGCCCCATACCCGGCAACATCCTCGTTATTAAATTCTACACACTCTTCAAAGCATCCTCGGCATGTGCCAGAACTTTACACAATAGATTAGGTATGTCAAAACATAGATAAAATAACCTTTGCCTTTACTGAGTGCCATAGACAATTGGGTGTGGTAGGAGTGAAGTATATGCATAATGTGAAGAGTGTGAGAAACTGATGTAATTGCATGTATTTTTCAACGGATATATGGTGCATGCACAGAGGAGAATCAGCAAAAGTGGATGGTTCAACTTCGAGCAGAGCAGATTAAGAAGATAGTTAATTTAGTTTGATTAAGGGTTTCATGAAAACAAATCTGTTTCAATCGATGCGGTGTCATTAACCATGTGACAGCTCTGCAACACAATTGATAAAAGACGACGGACTGGCTGTACGAATCTCTATTTTAACAACCAAGTGATATACAATGGAATGCGTACTTACGTTATGAGGAAAGATTGTCCTAATAAAGGTTTTCAGATACTGCAGGGAAAAATTCCAATCTTGGAAGAGTCAGTAATTAGATAAGAAAATATAGTTGATGAAGAAACAGCATAATAACAGGAATTCGGATGATCTAGATTGGGAAATAGACCCGAAAATGTCTACACAGGTTTGCAGAAATGAATTGGATTTTTATTTGTTATTCACGCCAAGACGACAACTCACCATGTACATGCTGAAACGTAGGAAGGGAGAGGTTGTTTACTCTGGACTATCTGGTTGTGTGCTTAATTGAAAATGGAAGTCTCTGGGTATTTTAGATAACACAAATCTGTGTTTCTAAGGCCTTAGCAACATTTGTAGAATAACAAATACGATTTGTATGTGACGATTGGAATCACATCTTGAATGCAGTGCTTTCAGCTTGTCTTGATATAAAATAAAAGCTAAGGTCTAGGTTATTTGAATGGCATGTTTTGAAAGGGGCTAGTTTCCTCCATGATTTGGGTTTACCTAAAATCCACCATTTCAAAGAGGACTCTTAATTGGCATTGTTCATAATCGAATACTTGTCAATCTATCCAGAATGTAACCAGCCGCATTACATTATTGCGGTTTCAAGATCTCTGTTGGCAATTCTGGTATCATTAGGTTAAAGATAATATGAAAAAGTGGAACGCCACTTCTATAACACTTGCTCCAGAAAACACTACAAGTTGCAGAGCACAAGAAAGCTTCATCAGACTCGACGTTACGGATAATGTTTTCTTTTGACGTTGAGATTAGTTCCTGCAACCACTCTCTGTTAACATGGCGGTTTGTTTGAGTCACGATGAAGAGCCTACACTACTGGGAGAACCAAAGGATATCCCATGCAGTTTCTCCATGCTTTCAAAATCCCCAGGATTAAGTGGCGTAGGCAACGTGAGAAAGACTTGCACGATGTGATGTTTTTAAAATGAGCCCCAGGCGATTATTTTTGTATAAGGGAACATGCAGGTAGTGCTGCAAGGGAATGGAACGTGCTGCTTTAAGTTTAACAAACAATTAGATTAGATTAGATTACATTACATTACAGTATAGACACAGGCCCTTCGGCCCAACAAGTCCACACCGACCCGAAACCCACCCATACCCCTACATTTACCCCTTACCTAACACGACGGGCAATTTAGCATGGCCATTTCACCTGACCCTGCACATCTTTTGGACTGTGATCAGAGGAGCAAATTCAAAAACGTGCAGTAAAGGAGCTTTTGGGAATAGTGATCTTAATGTATTGAATTTTACATGAAGTCCGAATACAAAACAGTTTTATTTTCTGAAATTACAAGTATATAAATGAGTCATAGAACATAGAACATACAACATAGAAAAGTGTAGCACGGAACAGGCCCTTTGGCCCATGATGTTTTGCCAAGGTTTAATCCTAATGTCAAATATAGTAACTTAACGTACACACTCCTCAAATTATTGCTATCCATGTGCATGTCCGTCAGTCGCTTAAATGTCTCCAATGACTCTGCTTCCACCACCACAGCTGGCAACGCATTACATGCATTCAAAACTCTCTGCGTAAAGAACCTACCTCTGACGTTTCCTTTATACCATCCTCCTACTATCTTCAAACTATGACTTCTCATACCAGTCAATCCTGCCCTGGGGAAAAGTCTCTGGTAATTGACTCTATCTATTCCTCTCATTATTTGTACACCTCGATCAGGTCTCCTCACTTCCTCCTTCTCTCCAGTGAGAAAAGTCCGAGCTTATTCAACCGATCTTCATAAGGCAAGCCCTCCAGTCCAGGCAGCATCCTGGTAAACCTCCTTTGCACCCTCTCCAAAGCCTCTCTATCTTTCCTATCATAGGGCGACCAGAATTGGACACAATATTCCAAGTGTGGTCTCAGCAGGGACTTGTACAGCTGCAGCAAAACCTCACAGTTGATAAACTCGACCACCCTGTTAATGAAAGCCAAAACGCTATATGCTTTCTTAACAACCCTATCCACTTCGGTGGCAACTTTGAGGGATCTATGAACTTGTATACCCTGATTCTTCTGTTTCTCTACACTGCCAAGAATCCTATCTTTAATCCTATATTCAGCATTCGAGTTCGACCTCCCAAAATGCATCACTTCGCCTTTATCCAGGTTGAACTCGATCTGCCATTTCTCAACCCAGCTCTGCATCCTGTCTATGGCATGCTGCAGCCTGCCCTCTATACTATTCACGACACGTCCAACGTTTGAGCCATCTGCAAATTTACTAACCCACCCCTCAACCTCCTCATCCAAGTCATTTGTAAAAACTGAAAAGAGCAGAGGCCCCAAAACAGACCCCTGCAGTACCCCACTCAACACTGACCTCCAGGCAGAATACTTCCCATATACAATAACTCTCTGACTTCTGTCAGCCAGCCAATGCTGAAACCAGATGGCCAAATCTCCCTGTATACCATACTTCCTGACTTTATGAATGAACCTACCATGGGGAACCAACTGCTGAAAATGTGTTGCTGGAACAGCGCAGCAGGTCAGACAGCATCCAGGGAACAGGAGAATCGACGTTTCGGGCATAAGCCCTTCTTCAGGAATGAGGAAAGTGTGTCTAGCAGGCTAAGATAAAAGGTAGGGAGGAGGGACTTGGGGGAGGGGCCTTGGAGGGAAGTGAGGGGGAGGTGTGGGCGCAAATCTTGCACCTCCTTGGGGGAGGGGCGTTGGAAATGCGATAGGTGGAAAGAGGTCAAGGTGAGGGTGATAGGTCAGAGTGGGGTGGGGGCGGAGAGGTCAGGAAGAAGATTGCAGGTTAGGAAGGCGGTACTGAGTTTGAGGGATTTGACTGAGACAAGGTGGGGGGAGGGGTAATGAGGAAACTGGTGAAATCCGAGTTCATCCCTTGTGGTTGGAGGGTTCCTAGGCAGAAGATGAGGCGCTCTTCCTCCAACCGTCGTGTTGTTGTGGTCTGGCGATGGAGGAGTCCAAAGACCTGCATATCCTTGATGGAGAGGGAGAGGGAATTGAAGTGTTGAGCCACAGGGTGTTTGAGTTGGTTGGTCCGGGTGTCCAAGAGGTGTTCTCTGAAACGCTCCGCAAGTAGGCGGCCTGTCTCCCCAATATAGAAGAGGCCACATTGGGTGCAGAGGATGCAATAGATGATGTGTGTGGAGGTGCAGGTGAATTTGTGGCGGATATGGAAGTTTCCTTTGGGGCCTTGGAGGGAAGTGAGGGGGGAGATGTGGGCGCAAGTCTTGCACCTCCTGCGGTTGCAGGGGAAGGTGCCGGGAGTAGAGGTTGGGTTGGTGGGGGGTGTAGATCTGACGAGGGAGTCACGGAGTGAGTGGTCTTTACGGAACTCTGATAGGGGAGGGGTGGGAAATATATCCTTCGTGGTGGGGTCCGTTTGGAGGTGGCGGAAATGACGGCGGATGATACGCTGTACATGGAGGTTAGTGCGGTGGTAGGTGAGGACCAGTGGGGTTCTGTCCTGGTGGCCGTTGGGGGGGCGGGGCTCAAGGGCGGAGGAGCGGGAAGTGGAAGAGATGCGGTGGAGGGCATCATCGACCACGTTGCGGGGGGGGGGGCGGAGAAATTGCTTCCCAACTGCTGTCTGATAGCGTCATAATGTCTTTACCCCAATTAAATATATTCCCTCCGTTACGGCTCCTTTCACTCTCCAAGGCTATGCTAAATGTGAGGCAGTTGTGATCACACTTTCACCAAAGTGCTCTCACACCACTCGAACACCAAATCCAAAATGGCCTCTCCCCTCGTCGGTCTTTCTACATACTGACTAAGAAAACCCTCCTGAACACACCTGACAAAAACGGCTCCATCCAACCCACCTGCACTTAGGAGTTTCCGGTCGATATTTCGAAATTTGAAATTACCCATAACAACAACCCTGCTACTTTTGCATTTTTCCAGAATCTGCACGCCTATGAGATCTTCAATCTCTCTACTGCTATTAGGTCGTCTGTAGAAGACACTAAATGCGGTGACTGTTCCCGTGTTGTTCGTAACTTCCACCCGTACTGACTCAGTAGACAAGATTTCCTCAACAACCTTCGTTTCTGTAGCTGTGATGCACTCGTTGTTTAGCAATGCTGCATACCCTCCTCTTTTTCCATCCTCACTGCTCTTTCTAAACATTCAAAATCCTGGAACATCAAGCAACCACTCCTGCCCCTCTGAAACTCACGTCTATGTAACCCCACGTAGTGATCCATGCTCTCAGTTTATCACTCTTATTTCGGACACTCCTTGCAGGAAAGCAGACACACTTTCACCGATCCCTTTGTTTCCTCGCGTCAGAAACCTTCCTGATAGAATCAATATATCAGGTCACTGTCCCGTCTGCAACTGACCCCCTCTCAGACATGTGGCTCTGATTCCCACTCCCCTGCCAAACTAAACTAAAGCCTCCCGAATCACTGGAGCAAACCGCTCACCCAGGACATTGGTGTTCCATCAATCCAGATGCAACCCGTTCTTCATGTACAGGTCCCCCCTTCCACAAAAGGTATCCCAATGGTCTAGGTATCTGAAGCCGTCCCTCCTGCACAAGTCACGCAGCCACGTGTTAAGCTGCATTCGCTGATTGTTCCTCATCTCACTACCTCTTGGAACCGGTAAAAAACCTGAGATCACTCGTCCTGCTCTTCAGCTTCCAACCTAACTCTCTGTAGTCACTTTTCAGATCCTCAATCCCTTTCCTAGCTATATCATTGGTTCCAATAATGCACCACGATTTCTGGTTGCTCACTCTCCCTCTTCTGAATGTTGTAAACCCGATCAGCGACATGTAGGACCCTGGCACCACGGAGGCAACACACGTTCCAGGCGTCCCATTCCTGACCACAAAACCTCCTGTCAATTAGTCTTAAAAACTTCCCAGAATTTCTTCACTCCTCCCTCGCACCTCTCAGCAAATGGATGCCCCCACAAATCGGGGTAAATCTTTTAAACGGTAAGACTCACCTTCCCAGAATTCCTTCGCTTCTCGATCGCACCTCTCGGCGAATGGATGCCCCGATGTCTGAGGTAACTCTTTTAAACGGTTAGACTCATGTCCCCAGAATTCCTTCGCTGTTTCCTCGCACCTCTCGGCAAATGCATGCCCCGATGCCCCGACGTCTTTTGAACGCTTAGATACACCTTCCCAGAATTTCTTCACTCCTCCTTCGCACTTCTCAGCAAATGGATGCCCCGATGATTGAGGTAAGTCTTTTAAACGGTTCGACTCACCTTCCCAGAATTCCTTCGCTCCTCCCTCGCACCTCTTCATGCAAGCCTTGAAGGTATGAGGACCAATTTGGCTTCAGTGAATTTGAAAAAGGTACACGAGAAAGGTTAATGGAGGACAGACAATGTCGTTAGTTATAGAAATGCTATAAGGTGTACAGTATACGTATTGCACCCACACACACACACACACACACACACACCCCACCCTCCCACCATGGTGCAAATAGCAAAAGGAAAAGATGACTCAAGCATGGTTAACAAAAGAAGTTAAAAATAGATTCGATCAATCAAAGTTGCTGGGAAAAAGAAACGCCAGATATTATGGATTCATTGAGACAAAAGAGGACTAAGAAACTGATAAGGAAATTCAAAAGAGATCAAGAATGCAAACTAACAAGAAACGTAAAGCCTGATGAAAACCTATTATCAATACTTGAAAGGCAAATGAAAGAAAGGTCAAATGTGGATCACTGAGTGTGCGGATAGAGGACTAATTGTGGAGAACAGAGAAATTACAGGAAAACTAAAGTGTTATTTCGTGTCTGTCTTCATGGTGGAATGTCCAGGAAATCTCCCAGAAATATCAAGTGACCAAGAGACCTGCGTAACTAACGAGTAAAATCATTCATATCAGTGATAAGGCATTATTTCAAAACACACCTGGATTCAGCATTGATAAGTCTGACAGATCAGATGTACTTAATTCTGAAATTTGACACATAGCAGCAATAGACACATAGATTGTACTGGGGCTCAGTGTAATTTTCTTTATTCGCTTTGGAAGGTTATGAATGCATTGCAACAATTCAAGAAGGGAAGAAGAGGGAGAGTGGAGAACAACAGACCTGTTAACCTGTCATCCACAGTAGGGAATCTGTTGAAATCTGTTAGAACGAATGTGATATTGGTCCTTTCGAAATAAATAGCACATTTCAAGAGAATGATAATGCATTTATGAATGGGAAACTATATTTTAAAACTTTTTGCTTGAAGTTATCTCTTGTAGACATAAACAATGGTGAACAAATTGCTGTGATATATTTGGATATTGAGGAGGATTTTTAAAAAAACACCGAGTTGGGAGCAACATGTGCAAATGGGAGCGTAAAAGAGAGGTTTGTCTTTACTTAATGGGAATCAGAATGTAGGTGATGAAGACCCATCCAGATTGGAAGAGGTGGCTTGCCCTATCTTCATGGATGCTGCCTGATCCACTGGAATCTCCAGAATTTGTTGTTTTCAGTATAAATTCAAGCATCGGCAATAAATTACTACTACAAAAGTACATATATACTCCATCATTCACACAGAGTTTGTCGAGACTGTCCCTGGAGTACTGTATGCAGTTTTGGTGTCCTGACCGAAGGAAGAATATACTGACCACATATGGTGAATAGACATTCTCCGGATTAATCCATCTGATGAAAAGATTGCCTGATGGGGGAACTCGGTCTGTGTTTTTTAGAGATACAACGAATGAGAAGCGATCTTAATGAAACCGAGAAAGTTCACAAAGAGGGAACTGACTAAAACAGGGACATGGATTAGTGTGAGCAGGCAAGATTAGGGAGAATCCCAAGATTTTCCACAAGGACATCAAGCAGAATAATATTATGAGCGAAACATGGGGCCCATCAGAAAGCAAAGGTACATTCAGTAAGTAACAGTAGAGAAACTTGGCAGATGGTTACACGAAAACCTCACATGTGTGTTATCTGGTATGATAAGGATGCAAGTGTAGAATTCAAGAAGATGGACTGGGAACCTCTTCAGCAGATTGATGGAAGGAGTGAGCAGGGATTAGAGGCTTGGCTGGTATAACTTTGGACAAGTGGTCTGGATGAGTTATATCCCAGGCTACTAACGGAGACAAGGGAGGAGAGGCCTTGGCGCAAATGCTCAAATTGAATCTGATCGCAGGTGAGGTGCCAGAGTACTGGAGAACACACTTTACAGGAAGAGTGGCCAAGATAGTCCAGGGAATGATAAGTCAGTAACTATCAGATCAGTGGTGCAGAAGCTATTGTGGAAAATTGGGAGGGAGAAAATTGATCTCCATTACGTGAGGTAATATTTGATCAGGGATCATCAGATTGAATTTATCTGCGGGAAGTGATGCTTCAGGACTTTTACTGAAATTTTATCAAGAAGGTTGATTATATGGATTCTCAGCAAGTCCTTTGACAAATTCCCACACAGGAAAATGATAAATATAGTAACATCTCATGGTATCAAGGTCAGCGTACTTAGATTAGATTACCTACAGTGTGGAAGCAGGCCCTTCGGCCCAACAAGTCCATACCCACCCTCCGAAGAGCAACCCATCCAGACCAATTCCCCTACTTTTACCAATTCACCCAACACAACAAGCAATTTAGCATGGCCAATTCACCTAACCTGCACATTTTGGACGTGGGAGCAAACCGGAGCACCCAAAGTAAACCGACGTGGACACGGGGAAAATATTCACAATCCACACAGGCAGTTGCCTGAGGAGAGAATTGAACCTGGGTCTCTGGCGCTGTGAGGCAGCAGTGCGAATCACTGTGCCACCGTGCTGCCCCGATATGGCAATTTACACCCAAAATTACCTTCGTGGCAAGGGACAGAGGGTGACGGTGGAAGGCTCTTTGTGTGACTGGTCACCAGTTTCTGATGGTGTACCACAGAAATCAGTGATTTGTCTCTTATTAGTTGTAGTCTCCCATAATTGACGTAGGTGTGAATGTAGAGAGGTTTGCGGAGGAGTGTGACAAGTCTGTTTGCGTTTGACATAAAGATTAGCCGAATGCTTGACAGTGAGGAGGAGGTTTTCTGTTACAGGAAGTTCAGCTAGGTGGAATGGTCGGATAGGCAGATCAATGGCAAGGGGAATGCGAAACTTTTAAATATGAGGGAGAAGGAACCAGGCAGGGGTGTACGGATGAATGTCAGCACACTAGATAGCTCGGAGAGTGCTTCTCCACTGATCTCTGAACGTGCCTGGACAGTTTAATAAGTTATCTCAGAAGACATAGGGATCAGTGAGCATAGTCTTTTTCATCAAGACGGAGATTGTAAGAGCTGTACAGGACTTACTGGGAGGGGTTCTGCATGTCAGATTTCAGGAAGGATATAATTACACTGGAGGGGTTACAGAGGAGATTCAACAGAATGTTCCCTGGGATGGAGCATATCCATGGAGAGAGGCTGGATAAGCTCGGGTTGTTTGTTTTGGAGTTTAGAAGGCTGATGGGGACGTGAATCAGAAGGATAAGATTATGAGGGGGGTGGATGGGGCAATAGAAAACGGCTGTTACTTTCAGTCAAAGGGCCAAGAACAAGACAAAACACTTTTGATGTGAAGAGTTTGAGGTTTAGAGAGGATTTGAGAATTGCTTTTGACCCAAAGGGTGTTGGGGTCTGGAGTGTGCTTCTTGAGAGGGGCATTGTCAGCGATAACTTTACAGCCGTTAAAAAGTACTTGAATGACCATAATAACATTCCCGGCTCTGGACCTCGTGTTGGAAAGTGGGACTAATATAGATCGTGCTGTATTTCTTATCGTACAGAGTGTATATTTCTGTGATTCTATGCGTGTGGAAGAACAATTAGTGTGCAGCTTCAGGCAGGAATCGATGGGTCTCTGAAGGGTTATGAGCAAGGGTTGTAAGAGTAAGGCAATAGTTTCTTAAAGAATACCAACGGGAAAGATGATGGAAGACAAGTGCAACTTCCTTACAGTCTAAAATAAAGAGAATGAAGAGTGGGAACAGAGAAATAGCAGAACTGTGGCTCTTCCATAGTAATAGTGGCTGAAGGACCTGGACTGAAGGGAATTTATATTTGCCAGGAAATGGTGTTGGAGAGACTTTTACCTCTGAAGGCTGATATGTCCACGGGACATGATGGCCTACATCCCAGGGGACTGAAGGAGGTGGCCCTAGAAATCGTGGATGCATTGGTGATCATTTTCCAATGTTCTATAGATCCAGGATCAGTTCCTGCGGTTTGGAAGGTGGCTAATATTGTCCCACTTTTTAACAAAGGAGGGAGAGAGAAAGCAGGGAATTATAGACCAATTAGTCTGACCTCAGTTTTGGGAAATATGCTGGAGTCAATTAAAAAGGATGAAATTACGACACATCTGGATAACAGTAACAGGATAGTTCAGAGTCAGCATGGATTTATGAAGGGGAAATCATGCCTGACTAATCTTCTGGAATTTGTTGAGGATGTACCTATGAAAATGGACAAGGGAGATCCAGTGGATGGAGTGCAGCTGGACTTTCAGAAAGACTTTGATAAAGTCCCACATAGGAGGTTAGTGAGCAAAATTAGGCGCATTGGATTGGGGGCAAAATACTGACTTGGATTGAGAATTAGTTGGCTGACAGGAAACAAAGAGTACTGATAAACAGCTACCTTTCGGAATGGCAGGCGGTGACCAGTGGGGTACAGCAGGGATCAGTGCTGGGACGAAGTTTTTTACAATGTACATTAATGATATAGATGATGGTATTAAAAGTAGTATTATCAAATTTGCTGATGATGCAAAGCTGGGTGGCAGAGTGAAATGTGAAGAGGATGTTAGGAGATTACAGGGAGATCTGGACAGGCTAAGTGAGTGGACAGATGCATGGCAGATGCAGGTTAATGTGGATAAATGTTGGTTATCCACGTTGGTGGCAAGAACAGGAAGGCAAATTACTTCCTAAATGGAGTCAAATTAGGTAAAGGGGCAGTACAACGAGATCTAGATGTTCTTGTACATCAGTCAATGAAAGCAAGCATGCAGGTACAGCAGGCAGTGAAGAAAACTAATAGCATACAGGCCTTCATAACACGAGGAATTGAGTATAGAAGCAAATAGTTTCTTCTGCAGCTGTACAGGGCCCTGGCGAGACTGCACCTGGAATATAGTGTGCAGTTTTGGTCTCCAAATTTGAGGAAAGACATCCTGGGTATTGAGGGAGTGCAGTGTAGGTTCACGAAGTCAATTCCTGGAATGGCGGGACTATCTTACTTTGAAAGATTAGAGCGACTGGGCTTCTGTAATTATCAGAAAAATATAGTTTAGAAGGCTGAGAGGGGATGTGATTGAGACGTATAAGATTTTTAAAGGATTGGACACACTGGAGGCAGGAAACATGCTTCTGCTGATGGGTGAGTCCCGAACCAGAGGGGTAGGCCATTTGGAACAGAGTTGAGGAGAAACCTCTTCACCAAGAGAGTGGGGGTGTGTGGAATGGTCTGTCCAGAAGGCTGTGGAGGCCAGGTCACTGAATACTTTCAAGAAAGAGTTGGATAGAGCTCTTAAGGATAGTGAAATCAACGGTTATGGACATAAAGCAGGAACAGGATACTCAGTGACGATGATCAGCCACGATTATAATGAATGGTGGTTCATGTTCGAAGGGCAGAATGGCCTACTCCTGCACATATTGTCTATTGTCTATTGTCTAACTGTTTTAGATCTGTCCTCCACAGAACTGAACCAAGCAAACCAAAATTTCTCCGCAAGATGAAGAATCGTAAACCTGGCGAGAAAAAAATGAATATAATGAAATTAATAAGTAAACAGCTTTAGAGAAATTATTGGGATTAAAGTAATGGCCAAACACCAAGTTAACGTGGATTTATGAATTTTGAATTTTGTTTGAGAAACCAACTGAAGATAAATTGTGGAGAAGCAACGGATGCAATGCATTTGGATTTTCAGGATGAATTTTAATGAAGTCCCAAGCCTAGTCCGCTAACTTATATCTTATGGTGTCGGGGTTTATATATGGACATTGTTTTAGAATGCGACAGCTGACAGGAAACACTGAGTAGGAATTGAATTTTTTTTTTTGAAGTTGACTTCTCAAGTGGTATCACAGGGATTGGTGCTTGAACCCCAGCTAATCCCAATATATCTCAAACATTTGTTTGAGGGAATAAAATGCAAGTTAACCCAGTTTGTTGATGGTTCTAAATGAAGTCGGATTGTAAGTGGGTGAGGATTATGTGAACAAGTTCCAAGGTGATTGAGACAAGTGAAGTGAATGGGCAAATATGCATCAGATGAAGAGCAATACGGGTACATGTGACGTGGTGCGCTTTCTTTGCTCCTTGTCCTTTGTTTTCTTCTGCACAGATCTCCGAGGGCCATGTAGGCCAGTTGGGTTCTGAAGCCAGAAGTCAATACTGGGAATGGAATTGGCACGCTGACCAGTGTCCGTGAACCCACCAAGTAGGTACCTGTAACATTTAAAGAATTTCCTTCCTATACACTAGACACTGAAAGCAATAATGCAGGAGCAGATATCAGTTAGGAGATAAATGACGTGTTGACATTCATTTCAATGCGATTGGAGTACAGGATTAAGTGTGTCTTACTGCAGCTGTACAGGGCCTTGGTGAGACCTCATCGCGAAGGTTGTGTGGTCCTGTTTGCAGTTTTGGTCTCCTTACTTAAAAAAGGACAAATCTGACATTGAGGGAGTGCAGTCAAGGATGACCAAGGATAATATCTGGGATGACAAGATTGTTGTGGGAGCAAAGTTTGGTTAGACCGGACCTATATTCCATTTGGTTTAAGAAAGTGAGTGGAGATATCAATGAAATATACACTACTCTGACAGGGTGAGACAAATTGGAAGCAGGGATGAAAATTCCCCTGGTTGCGACGTCTAAAGAAAGGACCCATAGTATGAGGTGCAGACAACCCCCCTTTGCATTAAGATGAGAATACATTTCTGCAACTCCGAGACTGGTGAACGTGGGAAATTTTCTCCCACTCAAGCCTGTGGAAGCCAACGCACGAAATATAAATAAGGATTTCAAGACACTAAATGGATGGGGAGAGCGCAGGTGCGTCGTGAGGTCATGGAGGTTCAGCCATAATAACATGAATTGGGCTGAACACTCGATGAATAGAAGGGATCACTGCAGTTCATATTTTTATATTTTTCGGATAATTAAGCACATTAATTGATATGTACACCGTGTGAGAAAAATGTGTTTGGCCATGAATTAGAATGAGGAAGGCTCACTGTCTTGAATGTCCTACTCCTTTCCCCGTGCTTCCGTGCAGAATGCGGGAAAGCTTTGTAAATGTTGTGACAAGCTCTCGGATGTGAGGAAAGAGGTCTCTGAAGGGTCGACAGGACTGTGTTTCCCGTTCCCTTTTCCGATCCCAAGGCTGCTGCCAGGCGATCTGCCCGATTTTATCCTTTAAGACCTCGGAGCATTTTGGTACAATTGAGTGCCTTACTTTGCTGTTTCACAGATCATGGAAGAGTTGATCTCAGGTCTATGTGTCTGGAATCACTTTTGGGCCAGAACAAGAAAACATGGGAGATTTGATTCCTGAAAGTACACTGGGAAAGCAATTTGGACTTTACAATCGGCATTGGCTTCAGGGTCACTGTTGCTGACACCAGATTTTAGATCCAATATTTTGTTAACTGTTTTTAGCATTATCGGGATTACTAATCCAGTGACAATTCCACAGCTGCACTATATCCATATGGCAACCTATCGGAAAGCACACTGAGCAGTTTATTTCCGTGCTGCTTGACAGCTTTGTCAAAAAGAACGTCAACTACTTTGACTGTCGTGATGGGACTGAGAGGGTGGTAATTGGTCATGTTGCGTTCTCTTCTCAGGAGATTGGAGATACTGTATAATTTTCCATACTGCCAGGTAGATGTCAGACTTGGGCATGGAATGAAACAACTTCTCCGTTGACACGGCTTGTTGTTCAGCACAGGTCTTCAGTCCTTTTGCAGGAATAGTGCCAGGGCCCATTGCCTTTGTCATATCTACAGTGTTCAGCTGTTTCTTGGTGTCACGTACAGGGAATTGGCTGAAGACTGAACTCTCTGATTTTATGAAAATCATGTGGAGGGTGAGTTGGATCATCCACTCAACACTTCTGGCTGAGGATGGTTCAGATACTACATCCTTGTCTTTTACACAGATGGGCAGGGCTATTCCATTATTTTGGTTGGGAATATTTGTGAAGCCCTCTCCTCCAGTGAGTTTTTTAATCGTCCATCACCATTTGTGACAGGATGTGGCTGGGTGTCAGAGCTTAGATCTGATCTGCTGGTCTTCGCATTGTTTTGCCCTCTCTATCAGACTTCAGTTCTGCTGTTTGGAATGTAAGCAGCCAGTTGCGGTAGGTTTAATGGGTTATCATCAGGTTTAGGTGCACATAGTTCTGACACTGGCATGTTCACCCACACTCGTCATGAGCCATGGATCAGCTTGATGGGAATGGTAAACTGAGGGACTGTTCCGAGCAAAACTTTACAGATCGAGTTTGAATGCAATTCAGTCGGTACTGCTGCGGTCTTCAGCATCACATGGATACTCAGCTTTTAGCTTCAATATCTGCAATACTCATCTACTGCCTGTCCCCTAATTCACACGGAGACACATTCAGTCATCGCCCTTATACTCAGTAACCTGTTTTCTGATGTGGTAACACTTCCATTTTAAGATGCCCATTCTTCTGAGGGTCTCTCCTTGGTTTTACACCCCAATTTGTCACATTCTTCAAAATCGTTTAACTGATGTTAATTCAACTGTTTAATTGTTCTGAATCTTTCCCCTTCCAATCCTACCTGTTTTCCTCTCTTTCTGTCCCGGGCCATGATTAAGAGCTCTGTAGTAGCAGTGATGCCTGGCTTTACCTAGTTTCGAAAGCAATGAAGTTGTGCACTTTATATGAGCGTTCAATTCCGAGAGTATTGCTAAAGGGATGAACTTAAAAGCAGGAGCGTCTGCGGCAAAATTACAGGGTTCTAATGAGGCCACACCTGGTGCACTGTGTGCAGTCTCTTGAGTTAAGAAGGTGTACAATGGTACTGGAGAGGGTGCAGATAAGGTTCACTCGTTTGATTCCGGAGTTGAGGCGCTTCGCTCATGAGGGGAGACTGAGTAGACGGTGATTATATTTAATGGAATATAAAAGAATGACGGGGATCTTAAGAAACATACAAAGTTATAAAGGGATAGAGAAGATAAAGGTAGAATGGATGTTTCCACTGGCGGGTGAAACGAGGACACAAGGGCATAGCCTCAAGTTTAAAGGGAGCAGATTTAGTAGTGAATTGAGAACCAGAGGATCGTGAACCTGTGGAATTCCTTGCCCCGTGAAGTAGTTGGCGCTACTTCAGTGAACGTTTTTAAAGCGAAGGTAGATACTTCTTTGAAAACGAATGGCAATATGGGATAGGGTGAGAGCGCGCTAAGTGGAGCTGAGTCCACGAAAAGTTCAGCTATGATCTTATTGAATGGCGACGTTGGTTCCTAGGGTCAGATGACCCATTCCTCCTCCGAGCTCTTGTGTTCTTAGGTATGGCACTCCGTTTTAGACTGGGTGTTTGAGCAGATTTGACACGTGTCTTTGAAACTTGTTCAAGAACATAAATTTCTTGCAATGCGAGGCAGCACTGTCAGCATCCATGGAAGAAAGAAAGAGAGTGAGATGCATTTTCAAACGATTTCATCATTACGTAGTCGCCAGGTGGCTCATGTTGGGGATTGGGCATGACTGTTTTCTACTCGGAGTAAGTTATGGACGATTATTTTACTGAGTGCGTGGCCCTAGTTCAGCAGGGACTTTTGTGTTAGCTTTGGTCTGCCCATAAGAACCTCAAATAGGGTAAGCGCCATGATCTGGTTCACCTGCCTCCGTAACGTGTACAGGGCCAAAGGCAAGGCATCTGGCCAAGACAGAACTGTCTATTGGGTAATTTTAGCCAAGGTAGTTTCAAGTGCGCCATTCATCCATTCAACCATGCCTGAGGACTGGGGCTGATAAGGGATGTGGTATTTCCCATTGCCTTACTCATATCTACACTAACTGTTGAGGGAAAGTGTGACCCTTTATCACTATTAATGATACCAGGAATTACGAATCTGGGGGTAACATTAGACATTTAATCAATGTTCTGTCATCATCCTTTCTTGTGGTGAATGTTCCACCTAGTTGGAAAACATGTCCAGGATGTCTGGGATGCATTGAAACCCGATTTAATTGGCATGTGGCCAGAGTCAATTGGGAGGTGAGTGAAGGGTACCTCAGGAATGGGCAACGGGTCTTACCTAGCCACGGGCGTGCCTGCTTTGCTTTGCAGGCACACGACATAGTATTTTTGCAGCAGCTGCGAATCCAATGCATACCAGGCCTGTCTTACAGTTGTATCATTCCCCTCTTCCCTGCGTGACAAACACCATGGGCATCATGGACGTGCAAGTAGGCTTTGGGGCAAATGATACGGTCATCGATGCGCACGAGCCGGATGACAGCAGGGGATCCTTTAGCGCCGAGGTGGACCCAGCTGTCTGTTCTTCCCAAGGATCAGATTGTTGAGCTTTCCGCGCTCCTTCCATGAAGTCGGGGGCCACCAGAGATCTCGTATTCTGGGGGTTTGTACAATGTATGTGGAGGATTTAAGTCAGCTTGTAGAGCTGCCCTCCAGCTCAGGAATTCTCACGTATGACAGGTCATTGGCATTTGTGTGCACATTTTGCAAAGCTAGAGAAGAGGGCAGCAGAATGGCTTTTAGTAAATTGTCGACACGTTGTGCATGCTGCAGTTATTTTCCCGAAGAGTAACGCATCATCTTTACTTCCAGAGTGTGCCAAAGTTGTGCACGTCTACAAAGGCATATCTGGTGTCCGTGTAAACTTTATCTGATCTACCTTCAGCAAGAATTCAGGCCTCAGTGAGGGTGAATAGCTCCGCAGCTTGTGCGGATGTCCCGTCTAGTAGCACAGCAGAGTTGAGGGTCTCTAAAGGAATGCAGACAGCATATCCCGCTAGCGTGTGTTGGCCTGAGGGAATGAGTGATACCCGTAGGTAAAAAGGATTAGGTCAGGGTTGTATAATAGAGTCTTAGATGTCAGGGTATGCGGCGAGAACGTGTTGAGCTTGGTCGAAGCGGTCATGGTCTTCTGCGTGGAGGTCTTAGGTGACAGGAAGAAGGGCAACAGGGTTTCAAGCGAGGGCGCATTGAAGGAAAAGTCTGGCACGCAGTGTGACCTCATAGTCTGTTCTCCGAGTGACTGTGAGATTTTGAGTTGCATTCGAATTAAGCAGCAGGCCAACCGAATGGGAACCACATCAGTGCATGGGTAATCCAGCACAACAGAGGTGGACCTTTTGACAGTTACAGTGGTCGCCGCCACGGCTCTTAAACAGTCCTGCATTCCCCTTACAACAGGTGGCAATTGTGCTGAGTAAAAGGCAACAGGAAGCTGGAGGCCCCAATGCATTGGTGTCTAAATACCGGACATATTTACCTCTTTGTCAGTCAAATAGAGTTGAAGTAGCTGTGTATGGTCAGGGACCCCGGCAGCAGTAGAGGAAGTTATGCGCTTATTGAGTTCCTTAAAAACATGCTTCATTTCAGATTTCCCGAGCATCTTCGTTGGATGCTTCCAGGAGAATGCCTCGCAGTCGTTGATCATACCCAAGACTGTTCACAGATCAGTTCGTGTGGCAGGCAAGGAGAGCTTAGTGATGGCGGTTATGTGCTCCTTAGACAATGCTCTGAGAGTGTGCGATAGCTCGTATAACAGATAATGTCCTGTGCCCGGGCAGAGTTGCATGTTTTCAATGGAGAGTTTGTGTCCATCCTGTGCCAGATAGTAAAGCAAGGCGACAGTGTCCTTCATGCAGCCATCAGTAGAGGCGAATGGTCCTAATATATCATCAGCCTATAAGAGCAAGCTGCTTTGACATGGTAAGAGGAGGGTCCTGATCATCCGGTGTACTGCAGAGGCACATACCGTGGGGCTCTCCGTGTACCTTGGAGAAGCCACATTCATATGTAGTTGTGGCCACTGGAAGTAAAGGTGAAACGTCACTGGCTCTCAGGAGACAATTTGATGGAGAAAATGGCTGATCACTGGTTAATTACAGAGAAGCAAGTGGCAAACGTTTGGATGCTGGTGAGGATGGCGTTCGTGTCAGGAATCATCAGGGAGCAGAGAACAACGACAACATTGTCGGCTTGGAGGTCCTGGATAGAACACCATTTCCCTGGTCTGCTGGGTTTTGAGATAGACAGGTGTATGTTACGGCAGATAATGGATGCATTGCAGGGGCTGGTTGTGGGAACTAGGATGCTTTGTTAGATGAGGGAGACGGTGACAAGTATAATTACCTCCACTGTGGCTGGCGAAAATGGCTGCTGTCGTATTGACGGCAGTACAGCTCCCTGTTTAACTGTGACTTTATGTGACGGGGCGGATAGCTTCAGGGCAATGCTGTCTGCTCAGCAGTCCCTTGGGTCCAACAAAAAGACAGTCAGTGCGAACTGGGAGGGCAAAGCAGGCTGGGAGTCAGCAAGCTCGGAGTAGGGGGATACCAGCTTATGTGGGACTGACACAGTGCAGTGAAACTTACAGAGAAAGTGGCCCACCATGAACACACAGCACAGGAAGGAAGTAGTGAGGGGTGGCGGGGCCATGGGCCAAAGGAAAAAGAGGGGGTTTAGCAGGGTATGCGTAGGTCACCATATCTAAACATTCGTGACATGGAAGGGGTGGTGCGAGCTTCTGGCAATTGTGCCTGCAGTATAGAGTAACGAAAGCCGAGAATTTCTAAGGTGAGACCCTGGGGAGATCAGTGAATGGAGATGTTTAATTTACACAGGGTTTGGTGGACAAATAGGGCTACTGGACAGGGTGAGGAAATTCTGGCTGTGTCAGAGACCGTCACAGATCCTGCATTTGATAGTGGCTCTTACATAGGCAATCCGAAGACACCCACAGTACAGGCAGTTTCAGAACTGTGGGAAGGTTCCACAGAGGGAGTCGCAAATGAGTTCGTGGCCCCAGAGTCCGATAGAACCAACATCGACCCCCTACCTCCTCGTCCATTACAGAAGTCTCAGACAGTGAATATGGGAGGTGTTCAGAGGCGGCCTGTAAAACCACATTGCAATGGCAGGCTCATGGTCTTGGAGAGAGTAGTGTGGGAAATGGCTCATTCATAGTTTAGGGCGCCTGCTGAAGTTGTCTCTGCAGAGGAGCGCGATTTCATTGGGCTTGCGAGGGAAGGAAGAAGTTGGAAGCATTCGACTGCTGCGTGGTGGTTGGTGGCCATTTTTGCCCCATGTCCTCACTTTCCACAGACTCTACACTGGTCTCTGATGTGACATTGCTTTGCTGACCATGACTCTCTCTCCACTGTACTGACCATGACCATGTTCTGCCTGCGTGAGCTGGGTTTTTTGCATCCCTCTCTTCTTTAATTCCAAACAGTCCCTGTCAAACGAAATTGTTTAGAGTGGTTAGTGTGTCCACCCACTTGGTAGTTTGACTGTTCAAACTTTGTGGAGAAAGTGAGTCTGCAGATGCTGGAGATCAAAGTTGAAACTTTATTGCTGGAACAGCACAGCAGGTCAGGCAGCATCCAGGGAACAGGAGATTCGACGTTTCGGGCACAGGCCCTTCTTCAGGAATGAGCAGAGAGTGTTCAGCAGGAGAAGATAAAAGGTAGGGAGGAGGGACTTGGAGGAGGGGAGTTGGAAATGTGATAGGTGGAAAGAGGTCAAGGTGAGGGTGATAGGTCGGAGTAGGGTGGAGGCGGAGAGGTCAAGAAGAAGACTGCAGGTCAGGAAGGCGGTGCCGGGCTGGAAGGATCCGGCTGAGACAAGGTGGGGGGAGGGGGGATGAAGAAACTGGTGAAGTCCAAGTTCATCCCCTGCGGTTGGAGGGGTCCCAGTCGGAAGATAAGACGCTCCTCCTCCGACCGTCGGGTTGTTGTGGTTTGGCGGTGGATGAGTCCAATGACCTGCATATCCTCGGTGGAGTGGGAGGGGGAGTTGAAATGCTGTGCCACAGGTTGGTTGGGTTGGTTCGTCCGGGTGGCCCAGAGGTGCTCCCTGAATCGCTCCGCAAGTAGGCGGCCTGTCTCCCCAATATAGAGGAGGCCACACCGGCTGCAGCGGATGCAGTAGATGATGTGGGTGGAGGTGCAGGTGAATCTGTGGCGGATATGGAAGTTTCCCTTGGGGCCTTGGAGAGAAGTGAGGGGGGAGGTGTGGGCGCAAGTGTTGCACCTCCTGCGGTTGCAAGGGAAGGTGCCGGGAGTGGTGGTTGGGTCGGTGGGGGGTGTGGATCTGACAAGGGAGTCGCGGAGGGAGTGGTCTCTACGGAAAGCTGATAGGGGAGGGGAGGGAAATATATCCTTGGTGCTGGGGTCTGTTTGGAGGTGGCGGAAGTGACGGCGGATGATGCGCTGTACATGGAGATTGGTGGGGTGGTAGGTGAGGACCGGTGGGGTTCTGTCCTGGTGGCGGTTGGAGGGGCGGGGCTCAAGGGCGGAGGAGCGGGAAGTGGAGGAGATGCGGTGGAGGGCACCGTCGACCACGTCGGGGGGGAAATTGCGGTCCTTGAAGAAGGAGGCCATCTGTGTTGTACGTATTTTGAACTGGTCCTCCTGGGAGCAGATGCGGCGGAGACGAAGGAATTGGGAGAATGGGATGGCGTTTTTACAGGGGGCAGGATGGGAGGAGGTGTAGTCCAGGTAGCTGTGGGAGTCGGTAGGTTTGTAGTAGATGTCCGTGTTGATTCGGTCGCCTGAGATAGAAACAGAAAGGTCTAGGAAGGGGAGGGAGGAGTCCGAGACTGTCCAGGTGAATTTGAGGTCGGGGTGGAAGGTGTTGGTGTAGTGGATGAACTGTTCAACCTCCTCGTGGGAGCACGAGGTAGCGCCGATACAGTCATCAATGTAGCGAAGAAAAAGATGGGGGGTGGGGCCAGTGTAGTTGCGGAAGATGGATTGTTCCACATACCCTACGAAGAGGCAGGCATAGCTGGGGCCCATGCGGGTGCCCATGGCTACTCCTTTTGTTTGGAGAAAGTGGGAGGATTGGAAAGAAAAGTTGTTCAGGGTGAGGACCAGTTCGGTCAGTCGAAGGAGGGTGTCGGTGGAAGGGTACTGGGTGGTACGGCGGGAAAGGAAGAAGCGGAGTGCTTTGAGTCCTTCGTGATGGGGGATGGAGGTGTACAGGGACTGGATGTCCATGGTGAAGATGAGGCGTTGGGGACCGGGGAAGCGGAAATCCTGGAGGAGGTGGAGGGCGTGGGTGGTGTCACGAACGTAGGTGGGGAGTTCTTGGACTAATGGGGACAGGACCGTGTCGAGGTATGCCGAGATGAGTTCGGTTGGGCAGGAGCAGGCTGAGACGATGGGTCGTCCGGGGCAGTCAGGTTTGTGGATTTTGGGCAGGAGGTAGAAACGGGCGGTTCGGGGTTGTGGGACTATGAGGTTGGAGGCGGTGGATGGGAGGTCCCCTGAGGTGATGAGGTTATGGACGGTCTGGGAGATGATGGTTTGGTGGTGGGCGGTGGGGTCATGGTCAAGGGGACGGTAGGAGGAGGTATCTGCGAGCTGGCGTTTGGCCTCAGCGGTGTAAAGGTCAGTGCGCCAAACTACTACTGCGCCTCCCTTGTCAGCTGGTTTGATGGTGAGGTTGGGGTTGGAACGGAGGGAGTGGAGGGCTGCGCGTTCCGAGGGTGAGAGGTTGGAGTGGGTGGGGGGAGTGTGGGAGTTCAGGTAGCGGTTAATATCGCGGCGGCAGTTTGCTATGAAGAGGTCGAGGGCAGGTAGGAGGCCAGCACGGGGTGTCCAGGTGGACGGGGTGTGTTGGAGGTGGGAGAAGGGGTCGTCAGAGGGTGGGCGAGAGTCTTGGTTGAAGAAGAAGGCACGGAGGCGAAGGCGGCGGAAGAATTGTTCGGTGTCACTCCGTGTATTGAATTCATTGACCCGAGAACGTGTGGGAACGAAGGTGAGACCCCTCCTGAGGACTGATCTCTCATCCTCAGAGAGGGGCAAGTCTGGAGGGATGGTGAACACACGGCAGGGCTGGGAGCTAGGACCTGGTGTGGGGCTGGAGCTGGATGTGGGGGCGGGGTTAGGCCTGGGGGCGGGGACAGAGGTCGGCTTGGGGGCGGAGTTGGACATGGTGATAGAGACCGGCGGGGGGGCGGGGTTAGTCGCGGTGACGGAACTCGGCCGGGGGGCGGAGTTAGGCGCGGTGACGGAACGCGGCGTGGGGGCGGGGTTAGGCGCGGTGACGGAACTCGGCCGGGGGGCGGAGTTAGGCGTGGTGGCGGAACGCGGCGGGGGGGCGAGGTCAGGCGTGGTGACGGAACGCGGCGGGGGGGCGGAGACACATGCGGCGATGTGGTTCAAACTTTGTGACCTGTAAACTTGAGCGTGTCAGGGCAACATACAGTTTACGAGTGTTTGGGCAGCTAATTTCCCTTATTCTAGTAAGAGTATGGCCGCTGAGGAGTCCCAGACAGCGTTGAACGCGGGCTCATTTGCATTCTGCAGGCAACAGGTAACTTCTCCTAAGTCGGTCTGTTATCTTGCACTTCCCTTAATGGCAACTTTGATATTATTTTCCAACCAGCTAATGTGCTCACGCAAAGTCTCCTACAACTCGGAGAGAAATTGAATAGAGTGTTGGAGAGTTGTCCAGTGACTCCCCGAAGTCAATTGCAATGGAATTTGGACGTCTTGAGATAGACATTGTAAATCATAAAAAATTGAAATAGCGAACTGTGAAACGCTTTTGGGCCCTTCAGCGGATGTAGGACATCCTGGAGGATGCACCGGAACTCAGTGTGAGCCCCGGGATTATCAAGGGGCTTCGTGCCCATCATGATACATTAGAGCTGGTGATCAAGCGTCTGCTATTACAAAGCAGCGACCCCACTGCGTATAATTCTTGTGCTTTGCACGGGATCAGTTGTGGAGGTGCCGGGTTAGGGTGTTCTCTGTGTGGCACCCCTTGTTTTGCAACTTTTTGAGGTTTTGAGACAACGGAAGATGCGACATCGTTTATGAGTGGGTTTAGTTCTGGGGTCAGAAGGGCAACATTACAGTAGTGGGTTGTTGTACGGCGGCAGGGAAGTTGGCAGAGAGTCCAGGGAGTTTGTATTTTATGGAGCCTGGCAATACTCTTTAATTTTACGAGGCTGGTGTCCCTTTGCGATTTATTTACATTTGTCTGGGCACTGAAGTATGTACTGAATGCCCCAGAAAGGATCCCCATGCCCACCTGCTGTACTTGCTCTCCATTTTTCAATTTCACCCAATGTGATCAATGTCTATAGGACTATGTGGACAAACCGTCGCTAAAGAGGATCCGATATCTCTTGTCCCCTGTTGCCTTCGTATTTCAGCACATGCATTTACCAAAGCGCCTCTGTGTATTCCGTGATAGAATCAATGGCTGCAGATCTCTCTCACCAGCAAGACCAGCACCACCCTGTGGTCAATCCGTCTCAGTACAGTTTTAAATTCTGCAAACCCATTACCCTCTGGATGTTCGAGCTGAGAACAAAGAACAGGTTGCAGCACGGACGAACAGAGGCACAGTCAAAAACAAATATGCAGGACAGACAAAGAGTGCAGTGCACGAGACGAAAGAACCAAAACAAGCAATGGTGTCCTGGTCAATTTCCCAAGATCTGAGCAGTCTAAAATCAAGAATTTTAAAGGGTGAGCTTTCCAAACTTATTTCTTGCCAGGCAAGTATCGTATGTGTATACCAGCACTCTATCTGATCACGCAAAAGCCGAATTATGAGAAATTTGAAAGGGAGTGATTTTAGGTAATCTCTGCAGTCTACCACCTTACTTAGTCGTCTGTCCTCTTCTGGATGTCCCTGCTGTTTCAGGTAAGGAATTCTCTAGCGGCCGAATTGTACGACAATTTAATGAGATTGCAATTTAGGCTCTCCTTCCTGTCTACCTTCGTGCCCAGTCGTCTGCCCTTTCCTTCAGGACCAACCGCTGCGTGATGTGCAGAATAATAAATTGCCAAATTGTTAACATTTAGATGCGGTCTGTGGCCCTACGTACACTGGGGGACCTGCGGAATACGCCAATCTGTCGGACAATTGTCAAATTATGAATAAAGCCCGTATGCAAACATTGCAAAATCGTCACACATTGGTTTACTTCACGATTTCGTGGGAAAAGAACTGACTGCTCGTATACATAATGGGCAATCAGTACAAATGAGTCTCTGCATTCTTCCCCGAGCTTCAAGCACAGTTAGTTCTTAGCGAGTTACAGGAGATTGATGTTAAGTACAGGACAATGCAGTTTCGATTACAGTTGACAGAAACAATGCCTCTGGTCCAGCAGTATCGGTCAGTTAACAATGGCAACAGGAGGTGAGTTAATCGACAGAAATGGGTGATTCATGGCTGTAATAGTTTCATGGGGCAGTGAGCATTCATATCACATATCCTGGTACCCCTTAGCCTTCATGGGCATTGTGATAACTGAGTTTCTGGGAAGAGAGTGTATGCCCTGAGGTCTTCACAGTTGCGATGCCATTGTGAGGTAGAGAATATCATTAGCAGGTCATCGAGATAACATGTTCCTTCAGTCAGTAATGGCTCTTTTACTGTCTGTTCCTAATGTCGCCAAATTGAGCTGGCATGGAATTATGAGTGAACCCTCTTTGGCTAAAGACAACCATAGTGTCTGTCAGCAGGTAGTCTGTAGGAAAAGTGACTTTTCCTTCTCCCACACAGGGACCATTGCCTTTGTTGTATCAAGTGTGTTCAACTGTTTCTTCCGGTCACGTGCACCGAATCGAATTGGTTGTAGATGAGCATCTGTAATTCTGTGGGCATCATGAAAGGATGAGGTGAATCATCCACTCATCAATTCTCATTGAGGATTGTGCAAACAACTGTGTCGTTGTCCTTTGCACTGATGTGCATGGCTGTTCCATTATTAAGGATGGGGATGACTGTGAGCGCTTTCCTCCAATGAATATCTTGACAGTCCATCATCATTGATGACTGGATGTGCAGGACTGGAAATCTGAGATCTGATCTTTTTATTGTGGGATTTTTTTCCTCTCCTTGTCTCATATTTATTCGCCTTTGACATGTGACACTACAGAATTCAGGAGCATTAATGGGTTGTCATCAGTTTTAGATACATATGGTTCTGACCCTGGTATGTTCACCCACACTTGTCACTGAAACATATCTCGTCTTGATGGTAATGATAGACGGAGGTATTATCCCGGGAAGGAAAGTTACAGATTGTGGTTGAATAGAATTCTGATTCCACAGTTGCTGTGGTGTATAGTACCAGATGGATACTCAGTTTGAAATGCAATATATGCAATGCAATTCAGTCACCTGCTCCTTATTTCACACTGAGACCCATTCACCCATCAGCCCTGCAATGAGTTTGCTTTCCACTCTAGCTTCTGATGTGGAAACGCTTCCATTTTAATATTCTCATTCCTCTAAGGGTCTCTTTGTCATGTCATGGCTTCAATTTGTCACATTATTCGAAACCCTTTTACATAATCATCTGAAACATTCCCCTTCCAGTGCTGCCGTTTTCGGCATTTAAAGTGAATGTATTTCCCCCGTTTCTGTCCCTAACTATTATTTGCAGTTCCATAATATCAGTGATGCTAGCCTCATGTATGTCCAAAACCAATGAATTTGTGCACCTTGCGTTGTTATTCGCTTCCCAGTGTATGGTGCTCCATGTTGGACAAGCCGTTCGAGCAGCTTAAATACACGTCATTAAAATGTTTCAAAAATATAAATTGCTCAAGAAGTTAAGCAGGTCTGTGGAGTAAAAACAGCATTACTTAAACAAGAACTGTGAATACTGAAAATATGAAGCAAAACCAAAAATTGCTGGAGAAATGGGAACGTTGAAGAATTGTAATTGAAACCGAAAGATTAACCCAGCTTTCATTGTGCAGACCTGGTTAGTTTCTCCACAATTCTTTGTTTTTGCTTCACATTTTCAAAATTCACAGTTCTTTGCTAACCGAAAACTTTATTGTGCGACTGTTCATCGTTGGAGGAACTCAGCAAATCTGGCAGTATTTGCAGAGAATGACAAACCGAGTTAATCGTTGAATCAAGCATAACACGTTTTTCAGAACGGGAAAATGTTGGAAAATGGGCTTTCTAATACTTATGAGGTGGACAAGGGGTGACAGGTCATAAAGGTTTGGAGGTGTGGTGCAAAAGACAAATGGGCTTTTAATTGTGACAAAAGAGAAACAGGTGTAACATGTGTATAAACTGAGGTGTGAATGGGGAAATGGTTTCACTTTATTGAGTGAAGATAAGCAAGACAGAAAAAAGACAAGGTGATCTGGAGGCAAGGAAGGAGAATACATGAAGAAGAAAAAGCAGTTACAATGGGGTCAGGCTGTGAATTTGTAGAATTGAATGTTAACTCCTCCAAGTTGTAATTTACCAAACTGTAAAGTGAAGTGTTGCGAGAACAAGTGTTGTGCTTCTTCGGAACAGGAGAACAATGTAGCTCATTGAATTGAGAACAAATAGAAGATAAAGGTTGCTCCTAAAGAGAGAGCGGAAGTGTTTCTCGAAGCAGCCTCTGTTTGGTCTCACCAATGTAAAGGAGACTACACTGTGAGCAGCAATGACCGGAGACCAGATTGAAAGAGTACAGGGGAAATGTTTTGCCTGGAAGATGTGTTTGGGGCCTGGTGAGTGAGAACAGAAGGGGTGAATGGGCAGCTGTTGCAGCTTCTGCAATTGCATGGGAAGGTGCCATTGGGGAGTGAGGAAGTGCTCTGGATGATGGAGAGTGTCAAAGATTGAGTGGCACCTGTGAAATGCTGAGAGTGGACGGGAGGGGAAGCTGTATTTGGTGGTGCTGATCTGCTGGCAGTGGTGGAAGTCGTCGAGAATGTTTCTATGAATGCAGAATCCAGAGCATTGGGAAGTGTGGACAAAGGGAACACAATGATTGACACTTTCTGTATAATTTGAATAAATGCGACGTTGTTGACTTTGGAAACAAATACCAGAAGGCAGACTACTACCTGACTGGTTGTAATTTCGGGGAGGGGAGTGTGCAGCGGGACCTCAGTGTCCTTGAGCGCCAGTCGCTGAAGGTACGTTTGCAGATTCAGCAGGTAGTATCGAAGTCAAATGGTACGTTGACAATAATTGCGAGACGTTCTGAGTACAGGAACAGGGATGGTTGCTGTGGTTGCACAGGTAAGGACACATCGAGAACATTGTGTGCAGTTGTGGTCTCTTTTAATGACGAATGATACTCTTTGTATTGAGGCGGCGCAGCAAAGGTTTACCCGGCTGATTCTCGTGATGGCGGGACTGACATACGAGGAGGGATTGACGAGGTGAGAATTGTTCCAGCTGGAGGTCAGGCGCATTAAGGGTGATCGCATAAAGATTTATTAAATTCCAATGGCCTAGACAGCATCGACACTGGGAGGATAAGTGTTGGTTGCGTCTAGAACAAGGAGTCAAATCTGAGGATTCGGGGTGGACCATTTAGGACGGAGATGAGGAGATATTTCTTCCCCCAAAGTGTACTGAGCCTGTGGAGTTCAATACCAAAGGAAGTAGATGATGACAAAACATTGAATGTACTCAAGTAGTGATTGCACAGATCTCTTGGGGTGAAATGAGTCAAAGATTATAGGGAGAGTACAAAATTAAACTATTGTGTTCGAAGATCAGCCATGATCGTGATGAATGGTTGTGGAGGCTCCAAGGGCAGAGAAAGCTCCTACTTTTCCTGTCTTCAATGTTCCTATTTTTCTGGCAAGGAAGGGTAGAGGTGAGGGCAGAAGTTAAGGAGGTGGATCAGTCACTGCTAAAGTAACAGTCTACTGTAGGCGGGGTATCTAGCTTGAGAGAAAAGGAGATCATGTTGGAGGTTTCCCATTGGAAACTGGTACCATCAAACAGATATGACAGAAAGGGAGAAACTCGGATAATGGAGTCGCCCTCAACTGCAATTTGGTTCAGTCATATGCAGAAGTTCCCCTCAAATGATTGAAAAGAACCAAGCATCGAAATTGCGGACATTTGTCTGCCATCTGGTCTAAAGTGGGATATGAAAATAGACCCAAGGGAAAGTCAATGGGTATACAGGAGCAGACACTTCAAAAACATTTCATAAAAATCAGCAACGATGGTTTCTGGTCAATAAGATGGACTCGATCAGCAGATGAGCTATGTATGGTTCACAAATGATGCGAAGGGCAGTATTGAGTCAACAATGGATGAAATTAGACTAGCGAGAACTTGCTGAAGCAAGATTTGTTTCGCTTACTTGAGGAACCGGGGTAGATAATACGAAGCAAAACAGAATGAAAATATTAACGAGCTAAATTCAGAAGGAATATTTTAAAAATCAGCTGGAACTATTCCACTAACATAAAACTCAGATGTTCAAATTGAGTGTGTAAGCGTAGGAAGAAAGAAATTCAGGAAAATATATGAGACACCTAGAGGATGCGACTGCAGAATTAGATACAGGAAACCGGCAGAGAATGTGAACCCGTATTTCCATTCTTTTTCAGAGGGGAAAGCCCTGCAATTATTACAAATATGTAAGCAAAATAGTAATATGAATAAAGTTGAGCAGTCTTGAACAAAGAATGTATAACATAGAACAGTACAGCACAGTACAGACACTTCGGCTCTGGATGATGTGCCGAACTTTCATCTTACTCTGAGATAAAACTAACTTACATGCCATTCTTGGATAGACTGCCTTGTCTATCCGAGTGTACTTCAATGTCCGGCACTCCTTCCACTGCTTCCACGCACTCACCAGTCTCTGAGTACAAAAGCTAGATCGGAGCTCTTCCCTCAACCTTCCTCCAGATTGTATTAGTTCCCAACATCGTTGAAACAGGCCCTTCAGCCCAACAAGACAACACCGACCCTCCAAAGTGTAACCATCCCAGATTCATTTCCTCGTGATTTACACACTGAACATTTTGGGCAATTTAGCACATCTTTTGCAATGTTGGAGGAGACCATAGCACCCGGAGGAAACTAACGCGACATGGAGAGAATGTGCAGACTCCACACAGACAGTCGCCCAGGGTGGGAACCAAACCCGGATCCTTGACAGCAGTGCTAATCACTGAGCCACCGTGCCATCCTCCAATGTATTTGAAAATATTCATCCTTGTGATAGACATTTCCGCCCTGGGAAAAAGTCTCTGGAAAATCACCCTATCTATGCCTTTCACGATCTTGTACACCTCTATCAAGTCGCCTCTCATTCTTCACTCTCACAATCTTTCCGCATAAGGTATAGCGACAAGTGGTTCAGTGGTGAGCTCTGCAATTTCACAGCACAAGGAACACGGGTTCAATACCAGCCTGTCTGTGTGGAGTTTGCATATTTGCCCTCTACCTAAGTGGGGTTCCTCCAGTTTCCTCCCACAATCCAAAGATGTGCAGGTCAGGTAAATTGGTTATGCTAAATTGAACATCGTGTTTGGTCCACTTCGTCAGAGGGTAAAAATATGGAAATGGGTCTGCGTGGTTTACTCTTCTGAAGGTCACTGTTTACTTGCTGGACCAAATTGCCTGTCAGCACCATGTGGGGAATCTAATCTAATCTAACATGCCCTTCAGTCCAGGCAGTGTCCGAGCAAATCTCTTCTGCACCCTCTCAAAGGCATCCACATCCTTCCACTAATGAGGTGACCAGACTGAACACAACATTCCAAGGCTGGTCTAACCAGAACTCTAGACAGTGTTTCAACTCACGGCTCTTAAACTCAATTCCCCTCATAATGGAAAGAAGCACAGCATATGCTTTGTTAACAAACCTATCAACTAAGGTGGTATCATTGAGGACTCTGTGGACGTGGATCTCATTATTCCTCTTCTCCTCCACACTGCGAGGATTCCTCCCTTTAACCTTGTATTCTGCATTCAAATTCGACCTTCCAAACAGAACGAATTCAAATTTTTCCCGTTTGAACTCCATGTGCCACTGAGACCAGTTCTGCACCCTGTCAATGACCCATTGCAACCAACTACAGCCCACCACACTATCCACAAATCCAACATCCTTTGTCTCATCGGCAAAATTACTTACCCAATTTTCCATTTCCTCATACATGTCATTCATAGAAATCACAAAGTCCACAGGTCCGAGAACCAATTCCTGCAGAATAGCCCTCGTTACAAAACTCCTGGCTGCATACATTCCGTCTCCAACGTCCCTCTGTCTTCTATGGGCCAGCTAATTCTGTATCTAGACAAGCAGGTTTCCCTGTGTCCCATGCCTCCTTACTTTGTAAATGACCCTACCAAGGGGAACCTTATCAAACGCATTGCTAATATCCACTGCAGTACCATATCAATGTGTTTTGCCACACCCTCAAAGAAATCAATAAGGATTCTGAGGCATGACCTGCCACTCACCAAGCTATGCTTTCTATTTCTATTCTAATAACGGTTTTGCAAGTAATCATAACTCCAGTTTCTAGGAATCCTCTCGATAACCTTGTGCTCCAACGATGTAAAACCGATTGGTCAGTAATTCCCAGGACTATTCCTTTCCTGAACAAGGGAATAACATTTGCCATATTCCATTCATCTGGCACTACTCCAGCTTACAGTGAGGACAAAACTATAATCACCAAACACGTAGCAACCTCTTCCTTCGCTTCCAGTAGTAACAGAAGATATATTTCATCAGCTCCAGGGGTTTTATCCATCCTTGTGTTTTTCAAAAATTTCAGAACATCTCCGTTCCAAACATCAAACTGTTCTAGCATTTCAGTCTGTTTCATGCTCTCCTCAGAAATGTTAACGTCCGTCCCAGTACTGAATACTGCAGCAAAGTATTCATTATAAACGTCACCTACTTCCTCCGACACCAGACAAAGATTCCCTCCAGTATTTGTAATCGTCCCTACCCGTACACTGGCTATCATCGTGTTCCTCACATAAGTGCATAAGACCTTGCTCTTTTCTTTCAACCTACCCATTAAATTTTTCCATGCTCCCTTCTAACTGTCCTAAATCAATTATTCAGTCCCTTCTCCTCTAACCTGAAACGCTCTGAAGCATTGTCTAATCCTTGCCTCTCAAAAATTAAGTAAGCTTCCTTATTGTTCTTGACTAGATGTCATCCCTTGTCACCCAAGGGTCTTTCATACTACCATCCCTTCCTTGCCTCAGTGGGAAAAACGTATCCAGCACTACCAGCATGTACACCCTAAATAGTGTTAACATTTCTGTTGTGCATTTCCCTGAGAACATCTGTTCCCAATGTAGGCGTCCCAGTTCCTGCACAATAGCATTGTATTTGCCCCATCCCAAGTTAAATACTTTCCCCTACTCTCTGCTCCTATCCCTCTCCATGAATATTTTAAAGGTCAGGGAGTTGCGATCACTATCACAGAAATGCTCTCCCACTGGCAGATCTGACACTTAACGTGGTTCGTTACCAAGCACCAAATTCAATATGGCCTCCAGGCTCTTTGGCCTATCTACATATTGTGTCAGGAACCCTTCCTGGACACACCTGACAAAAATTGCTCCATCCAAACTATTTGAATAAAGTAGGTTCCAATCAATACGAAGGGAAAGTGAGGACTGGAAAAGCAGGATATCAGAGTCGAACAGTGTGGTCCTGGAAAATCAGTCTGTCAGGCAGCATTGAAGACCAAGAGCGTTTCGAGCATAAGCTCTTCATCAGGAATCGGAGTGGTCCAATGGTGCTGAGAGATAAATGGGATGGGGTGGGAATGGGAGCAAGGTTGCTGGGAATGCGATAGCTTGATGAAGATGGGGGTGATGGTGAAATTCCGAGATGTGGATGGAACGGAAAGTTGGGGAGGAAGATGGATACGTAGAATAGTTCAAGGGAGGGCGATGAGTTGGCAGGTTGGATCTGGGATAAGGTGTAGGGAGGGGATTTGGGGGGACTGGTGAAATCCACATTGACCCCGTTTGATTGGAGTGTCCAAAGGTGGAAGATGAGGCTTCTTCCTACTGGCGTTGGGTGGCTAGAGTTCGATGATGGAGGAGTCCCAGCATGTCCTTGGTGGAGTGAGTAGGGGGATGGAGTTAAAGTATTCAGCACAGGGAGGTGGCATTGATTCATGCGTGTGTACCAGACATGTTCTCTGAAAGGTTTCACAATGGTCGTCCTGTCTTCCCGATGGAAAGGAGACCAGATTAAGAGCAACAGAAACAGTAGATGAGACATGTGGAAGTGCAGGTAAATGGCTGACAGATGTGGAAGGATCCTTTGGGGCCTTGAACGGAGATGGGGGGAGATGTGAGCACAGATTTTGCATTTCCTGCTGTGGCAGTTGAAGCTGCCGTGAGTGCAGTGTGGGTTGGTGGGGGACGTGGACCAAACTCTAGCCACTCGACACCAGGCGGAAGAATGCCTCATCTTCCGCATTGGTACTTTCAAACCACGCGGAATCAATATGTATTTCACCAGTTTGCTCATTTCTCCGACCTCCACCTTATCCCAGATTCAACCATCCAAGTCACCACTGCACTCTTGAACTGTCCTGCTTGTACATCTTCCTTCACACCTATCTATTCCACTCTCCTCTCCAACCTATTAACTTCATCCCCACCTTCATCAAAATATCCCATCCCCAGCTTCTTTTCCCCATTCCTCCCCCCTCCCATTTATCTCGCAGGCTTCTTGAGGACCCTCACATTCTTGATGAGGAGCTTCTGCTCGAAATGGTGACTCTCCTGCTCCAAGGATGCTGCTTGACAGGCTGTGCTTTCCAGCACGACATTCTTCAACTGCAATCAATATTAGTGAAGTTAACGTTAAAATGACAACAACTTGATTACTTGCACATATTTCCAAAATCTGCCTCTGAGTCTGCTCCTCCGTATCTCTGTTGCTATTAGGAGGCTGTCGAAAATCTCAACAAAACGACTGCTCCTTTCCTGTTCCTGACTTCCACACATACTGACTCTGTAGACAAATCCTCCTTGACGCCCTCTCTTTCTGAAGCTGTGATACTATTCCTGATTAGCGATGCCGCACCTCCACCTCTTTTACTTTCTCCCCCACCCCATTACGTTTGAATCATCTCTGCTTCACAACATCCAACAACCATTCTTACCCCTATAATATCCAAATCTATGAAATTACCAGAACATCATATTCCAAGTACTGATTCATGTTCTGAGTTTATCACCTTAATTCTTGATATTTTTGCATTAACATAGGTGCACTTCAATCCATCACACTGACTGCAAAATTACTATATCAAATACCTATCCCTCTTCATAGACTCTCTGCTTGCTGTAGCTTACTGATCACTATATACTGATCCATAGCTCTGGTTCCCATGCCCTTTCTAATATGGTTCAAACCCACTGGAAAAGCTCGAGCAAAACTCCCTCCCAGGGTATTGGTGCATCTCCAATTGAGTTGCTATCCATACTTCTTATAAATGCCCCACCATTCCCAGTAGGTATCCCAATGATTCACAGATCTGAAGCTCTCCCTCCTACACTTGCTCTGCAGCCACATATTCATCTGCACTCGCTTTCTGTTCCTAGCCTGACTCGCACGTGCCAACATTGGCAATCCTAAGATTACTACTCTGCTCGTCCTGCCTTGCAGCTTCCAAGCGAACTCAATATATTCTCTATTCAGGTCCTCTTCCCTTTCCCTGCCTATGTCATTTTTACCGGTATGTACCACGGCTTCTGATGCTCTCCTTCCTCCTTCCAAAACCTGTAGGCGCATTCAGAAATATCCCTGACCCTGGCAGGTGAGAGGCATCAATCGCCTATTCACGAGATATACCTTCAAGAGCAAAGCTAAGGTCCCCGGTACTTGCACTGCTCTCGCTGTTGCTGCAAAATGTTTCTAACAAACAATTAAGAATAAGGGTGGACAGGTCAGCAGCAACTGTGACACGGTTTTAAAAGAAATGGTTACAGGGTGACTGGCAGCATTGTTTGAAATAAACTGTTACTCTCTGGATTGCAAGAGAGTGCCAACGAATTTGGGGGAACCACCAATGTGGCACCTGTCTGCAAGAAGCGAGCGAGACAGAAAACAGGAACTTATTGGTCACTTAGCTTGACAGTCTTTGTCTGGAACTCGCTAATATGTCTTATTAAGGGAAGAATTGCATGACATTGCAAAACGTTTCATGCAATCAGAGACAGCATAGTTTTGCTTGAAGATAATTAAGTACAGTTATGAGCATGGAATGAGGATTTGTTAACACACAGAAGACGGAGAGTCCGGGTTAATGTGGCTGTATCGTGTTAAAAAGTTGTATCTAGTGCACTCCCACAAATATTAGTCCTAACTCATCAGTTATTTACAACCTATACGAATGACGTGAAGACGGGAGCTGAGTACATTATTTATCCGAAATTGAGGATGATGCAAGCATATGTGGGAGAGTATGCTGCATTGCGGTTGTAAACAATCTGAGAGGGGATTTTAATAAGGTCAGTGAGTAGATAATTGGCAGAGGGAGTTTATTTTAACTGTATGCTTGAAGTCACGCACATTGGTACTATGAGTCAAAAGGTGGGCTGCTATTGAATCGAGAAAACTCAAATCAAAGTGCAGTCCAAAGGGCTTGGTGTATTCTGGTGCAATAAATATAACGTTAGGTTGCTAGTGCAGCAAGTAACTCAGTTAATACGTTGAGATGATTTCTACGATGATAGTGTTAACTTCTCAAGAATGACTAACATTGATAATTGTTTATTCAACATAGTTGAAATCAATGAGGGGTGATATTACTGAGACACAAAAAACGCAGAGGAGGGTTAACAAGGAAGATGCTAACAATGCATCTCCACTCCTGGGTGGAGTCTCGAACTCGGAGTCATTGAACCAGAATTTGGCGTATCTATTTTAAACTGAGATGGAAAGAAAGGTCTTCTCTCAGAAGGTAGTGATTGCCTGGAGTTCCCTAAACTAGCGAGTTGTAGAGGTAGATCACTGATTGTATTTACTGACGCAGTGGATGGTTTTCTTCGACATATCCGCGAATTAACAGGTATAAGGATTTGGCAGATAAATGGAGTTAAGCCCTGCAGCAGTTCAGCCATGCACGTATTGCATGTCAGGTGCTACGACGTTGAAAGAGGGTATGTTCACTTTAAGAAAGAACGTATTTTCTGAATTTTAAAGTAAATTTAAAGTACAGACACAGCTGCAAAAACAACACAGCTCAGACGTGCTGTCTATCTCTATAACCCAATTTCTCCAAGAGACAGGTTGTTCCATAATAGATACATGTGACAATTGACTGTTAAGTGAATACCTAAGATTTAGTTGCTGCTTTGATTAACATTCAAATGTAACCAAGTAATTTATATTTAATTTGAAGTGAGGTGAGCTTTTGTGGATATTTATTTTAAAGGAACAGCCTTCGTAACAATTTTGAGGCTTGTCCAGGAGAATTGTTACAACGTGGAAGTTTAACACTTCTGCTAACTAAAACCAAAGATAACTCATAATTTCCACTATTTCAAAAAAAAAACATATTATCCTAACTCGAATCATAAACACGAAACAAAATTGGCAATAAAACAAAAACTCTTTCCCCAGAGTAATCGCTATCCCTTCACTGAACACAATTCTAATAATATGCTGTTCCAATAACACAATTAATGATAATGGTAAATGAGCTCAATCTCTTAAAATCCATACCGGTGCTTTTTCTAACCCAACCTTGGATTTTCCAAGTACATTTTCCCAACCTCCACCTCACAATTGAAGTGGCCTCGATCGGTTCCGTGTAACGTGTCTGAAGGGTTGAATGGAACATTAAAATAGCACTGAGGAGCACGAGTAATCCAATCAATCCTTTGTAGTTATTCCAACGGTAAATAAATGTATGACTTATTTTATTGTTGTACCAGTTGCACTTTTCTGTCAACACAGTATCATCTCTGATTCACCTCTCTACCAAAAGTCTAACAATGCCAGCTTTTGCATAATTTAAAAATACAGGCACCACAACCTTCTGGGAAAGAGAATTCTCACTTGAATGAATTTCCACTTCGTGATTTTCTCCTCAATCCTGTTCTGGCAAATGTTGGAGGGGTCACTGTTTGCTTTCCTCTTCCCACTTCTCCACTGGTCACATTTTAAATGAAGTGAGGGTCGTGATATAGACAATGACATATTTCTCAGACGAGGCTAGTGCGTTTTCTTTCGTCAACGACAAATTAATTATTTATTCTTCAAACAGCCTTCCTCAAGCAGAGCTGCATAGCCCAAAAATAACAGTTCTGTATGATACAAACTTATCGAGTATTCAACTGATTCAATCTCCTCAAGATATTGTATGATTCAATAAGATCTCATTGAAACGGCAACCAATTAAACCTAAATAGTATAAACCATTCATTCCAGAAGTAAGTCAAGTTTCACAACTCTGAACGGCTTCCAGTGTCATGGTTTCCTTTCCGAGCTAAGGAGATAAAGGAAAGTGGTTTACCTCAATTGGCAGGATTGTTGGTTTACAGAGTAGTGTGATGCCAACAGCGTTGCTGCAATTCCCATCAACAGTTTGAGTTCACCACGAATGATTCTGCTTCTCAACCTCTTCCCTCGCATGAGGTCTAGTGGCCCTCAGGTTAAAGTACCACCATTGACGTCTCTCTCATAAGCCAGCAGCCCAAATGGTCTGATAAGACAATGGCGAAGGGATTCTTTTTTAAACAAAGCGTCATCCTTAGCCCTCTGGATGTATTCTCAATCAGACTGGGTATAGCTGCAGTAACACTTCCTTCCTACAAATGTGATGAATGTAGAGGCAGCGGGCACATTGTAAGTGTATTTTCTTTTCAAAAGCATCGTCAATCTATTACAGAGAGGAGGAGATTTATTTTGTTTTACCTTTAAAACTGTCATCTCCAGAGAGCATTGGAGGCAGAGATATTAAATGTTTTGAGGCACAGATATATTTGTGAATAACAATAGAGTCAAGGATTATCGGGGAAAGCGTAGGGATGTGCAATGTGTGGGAAAACACTGACAGGGGTACGAAAAGAAAGTCCAGATGAGAACTCTCCGAAATGCAACGAAAAACAAAATAACAATGTGGAAAGAAAGAATAAATTGCAAGAAGGTGATAGTAGAAAGTCACGATAGTTCCACAGGACCATCAGCTGCTCTTTTATAACAAATGACTTCTGCTGGTTAAAACTGAGCGTCCCCACACCTCGGGCGAGGGTGTGAGGGAGAGAAAGCGGGCCCTTCACGGCAACTTCTGTCAGTCTGGGGAATTGAACCTACGCTGGTGACCTCACTCTGCATCAAAAATCAGCCGTCTAGCCAACTGAGTGCAGACTGTGGAGCTGCTATAGGCAGGAAGAGTCATAGACAAAGGGCAGTAGAAAGTTCGATAACAATGAAGAAGCTACAAGTGAGGAAAACGAATGAATATTTAAAAACGTTATCTGCTAGAAATTGCATTTTGTTTTGAGACTATTGTTTAGATGCTGTCTTTGACTGAATAGAATAAGGTATGACAAGTGAAACAATCAGAACTACTAATTGTAATCGAATGTTGATAAACATAAAATAAGTGCATATTTTGCTTGGTGTGCATGAATTGTGCTTACCATTACAGAAAAATATAAAGCTGATGGAGTCCATATGCCATGGGAACGAGCTCCCGAAAACATGTTTCAAGGAAACTATTTTATAATCAACATCTGCAGACCATTCTGTAATTGTGTGGTGGCATTCCATACTTGAGACAGAGAGAGAGGGAATGTGCTGCATGCAGTAATGAGGGTGGTGGAGCATTAGCCTTGTTGGAGGGTAGGTGCTATAACAGTTAGTGTGATGGAGCAGAGAGAACATGGTGACACTTCCTCTGGCAGAGTGTGGAAGGTTATTGATGTTTGTCCTGTATTGCTGGACATTTCATCAGACCGCAGATGTTGCACTGAGCTGGGTGGTGAGGTCAGACCATGCTCGGCGGATCTGGTGATGTGGCCCCCTCCGGGACGAGAATGGTCCTCCTTTGTGCTAGCACATCCACCAGCACCTTCATGTCCATGTAGACAAATCGTAGTATAAATGCCATTTGCTGGGGGTAAACCGTGCAGGACAGCTCTGAACTGAGAAAGCTCAACCGTGTGCCCATTGTCCTATTAAAGATGGCACCACTGTCAGTGATCACGGAGTATCCCGGGCAATCCGGGCGATGGTGAGTACCTCCAGGGGTGATGGCTGGGAGAATGAGCTAGCATTGAATGAGAGGGACATCGTGGTGTAGAATAGTTCATGAATGAGGAAAAATCGATAAAGTGCCACCAGGAAACTAGCTCGGCCTCATGCAGACGATCCTTCTGAAACATTCAATGAAAATGACAGAGACAAATTATTGTGAGTTTCAGCCTAATGAGTCGAAGGATCTGCTAATCCCACTCCCAGTTACAAAACTGCAGAACAAATGGTCATTCATACTGTCCATCATCTAAACTCACACTAACATCCTGTTCACCCATCGTTCCTGCAAAGGCTCATATTGCAAGATGCGATCGAGTTATGTACATTTCAGAATTCTGAAACTTGGGAACACATCCGTCCGTGACATTGTCTTAATCCCTCCCATTTGTTTCCACCAACATCTCCCTCTGGCAGTGACTTCCATACTTACAGCACCCCCTGTCATGGCATGGTTGAGATATGGAGCGGTAAATGGGTGGGAGCTGCACATCCTGTCTCTTCCAGCATGGGCTGCAAGTTTTCCCATGTTGGCCAATGAGCAAACATAGTGTTCCCGAGCGATGTTCTGGGTGGTGTACACAGCTCTACATGCTGGGACGATAACTCCTCTCGGTTTATGGCGAACTGCACTGCTGTTCACGACACAGCTCTACATGCTGCATTGATGATCTACTCTGGATTAATCGATGAATGCACATGTCATCTGCACAGCGCTCCCTGCTTGACAGTTAGCTAAACCTGATTTATAGATCAATGCAGTGATATAGTCTGTACAGATCATCAGGTTTTATTGAGCATTACACTAGACTGGTCTGCACAGTGTCCGTGCATAACAGTTATCTCTTCTGTGGTTATGGTATCTTAACTGGTTCTCTGATGGATTGGATGGGCTGGGATGGATTGAGAATGTGATGAAACTAACCATTCCAACTAATCTGGCACTACCTCCATTTTATGTTCACATTCATTTCATTGAAACACCTAAACTCTCACTCCATTAAAGTTGTGCTGTTATCATGCACTATCATCGCGTCATCGAGGCCTACAGCACGGAAACAGGCCCTGCTGGCCAGAACTAGCACATGCCAATCAAAATGTCCATCATCGCTGACCCCATTTCCCTCAACTTGGTCCATACCCGTCTAATCCTTTCTATCCATGTATTTCATCATGTTGGTGAATACCGACCGTCCTTGCCACAGCCCAAACCTCTTTCGTTCAGAATGAGTCAGCCATTCCCATCGCCTTCGGGTCTCCACGTATAAAGAAAGGGTGGACTGTCAGACACATGCCGTCTGGCTTGATACACGGCTCAATGCACCCGCCCCTCCCCACTTCCCACCATCAACCAACCAGATCAAAATATTCCACGTGTACCGACAGCAGCAGGGCGACTGGAAACATCAGGACGCTGACCATTAGAGAGATGGAGTAACACTTGTGATACCTGAAAGGGTCAGAGTGAACCCTCCAGTGCACATTACATCAGTATGACCTATAATCTGTATCTGCTTATGTAATATGCAGCTTTTTATTCTTCCTGAAAAATTGAGTTTTGCATTTACTCAACTGCCAAATTTCACTCCCTTGCTTGCCCATTTACAGAGTCTCGATCGCCTCTTTATAAGTTAGTTTCCTGCTTATCTTGGCATCATGACAAAATGTATTTAGAATACCTTTGTTCCATTTGTCTAAATTGTTGATATATTTTGCAAACAGTTGAGGACCCAGGACTGGTCAATCTGTCACTGTCATCGGTGATTTTGCTTAAACTGCGCGACACTAAATTATCCCGAATGGATTGCATCTTCAACCTCAGTCAGACTTTCCCTCGCCAGGGCTGTGTGATGAGTGCTCCGACAGATACTGTTAGGAAGAGATACAGCCGTGACAAGTAGTTTGGTGAGAATGTTTCCCTCTTGTTAATGCATTAATAACTTCCCACAATCTGGCTGCTTTGTTTTCTTTTATTAATTTGTGGGTCTTGGGCTTCGCTGGCTAGCCAGGATTGATGGCCCATACTTATTTGCCATTGAGAAGGTGGTGGTCAGTTGCCTTCGTGAAACGCTACAGTCCACTTGCTGTGGGTTGACCCACAATGTCGGTAGGGAGGGAATCCCAGGAATTTGATCCGATGGCTCTGAAGGTGATATATTTCCAAGTCAATGTTGTGGGGTTCTTGGAGGGGAACTTGCAAGTGTTGCTTTTCAGAGGTACCCTTGTCCTTTCAGATGGAGGTGATCGTGGGTTTCGAAGGTGATGACTAAGGTTCTTTGGTGAATTTATGCAGTCCTTCTTTTATATAGTACACATTGCTGCTACTGAGTGCCGATGGTGGAGGATTGAATGCTTGTAGATCTGATGCCAATCAAACGGGGATGCTTTGTCCTGGATGGTGTTGAGCTTTCTGAGTGTTGTTGAAGATGCACCCACCCAGGCAAGTGTTTCATTACATGTCTGACTTGTGCCCTGGAGATGGTTGATAGATTTTCGCGTATCAGGGGGTGAGTTCTTGCTGCAGTGTCCCCAGTTTCTTACCTGCTCTTGTAAACACTGTGTGTATGTGGTGGGTCCAGTTCAATTTCTGTTCAATTGTAACTTGAAGGGTGTTGACAGTGGGGGATGTCTTGATGGTACTACAATTTAATTTGAAGGGGCTGTGGTTAGAGGGTCGTTTATTGATGAGAATCATGGTCTGGTATTTGTGTGGTGCGAGTTCTATTTGCCCTTTGTCGGGCCAAGCCCGGATATTGTCCAGATCTTGTTGCATTTGAGCATGGACTGCTTCAGTATCTGAGGAGTCACCAATTGTGCAATGATTGCTGAACATTCCCACTTATGACTTTATGACAGAAGCAAGGTAATTGATGACGCATCTGAATATTATTGGACATAGGACATACCCTAATGGATTTCAGCAGAGATTTGAAAGCTGAGTACAGGATTAAGGAAAGGATTCTTGGTAGTGTGGAGGAACAGAGGGATCTTGGGGTGCAGGTACATAGATCCCTTAAAATGACCACCCAAGTGGACAGGGTTCTTAAGAAAGCATATGGTGTTTTCGCTTTCATTAACAGGGGGATTGAGTTTAAGAGTCGTGAGATCTTGTTGCAGCTCTATAAAACTTTGGTTAGACCGCATTTGGAATACTGCGTCCAGTTCTGGTCGCCTTATTGTAAGAAAGATGTGGATGCTTTGGAGCGGGTTCAGAGGAGGATTACCAGGATGCTGCCTGGACTGGAGGGCTTGTCATATAAGGAGAGGTTGACTGAGCTCGGACTCTTTTCACTGGAGAACAGGAGGAAAAGAGGGGACCTAATTGAAAGGTATACAAGGTAATGAGAGGCATAGATAGAGTCGATAGCCAAAGACTATTTCCCAGGGCAGAAATGATTAACACGAGGGATCATTGGTTTAAGCTGGTTAGAGGAAAGTATAGAGGAGATGTCAGAGACGGGTTCGTTATACAGAGAGTTCTGAGAGGATGGAATGCGTTGCCAGCAGCAGTTGTGGAGGCAGGGTCATTGGGCACATTTCAGAAACTCCTCGACATACATATGGTCACAGAAATTTGAGGGTGCATACATGAGGATCAGTGGTCGGCACAACATCGTGGGCTGAAGGGCCTTTTCTGTGCTGTACTGGTCTATGTTCTATGTTCTATGTTCTATGACAGACCCTACATAAACTCAACAATCTACTTTTGTGTCAGGTTTGACTCTAACAAGCATCGTATTGAGACCTCGCCCTTCTTAGTCAGTGGTGGACGTGCGGAGGCACTCTTTGTGTTGGATATTGAAGTCCCAAACACAGAGTACGGTCTGTGTCCTTGTGTCCCTCATGCTTCCTCCGATTTGTTTTCAACATTGAGGAGAATTGAGCTATCGCCGAGGGGTGGTGTGGAGGGCAGTAGATTTCTATCATCAAGCGCTTTCCTTGAACATCTTTGAACTGTTATCATTAGATTTCTTGGTTCTGGAATGAATGTTGCGGAATTACAAAGTAACTTCTTTCCTGACTGTATCCCACGGTGCCCCCATCACTGTTGGGTTTGTATTGCTGGTGGGACAGAATATACCCAGGTTTGGTCCTGGGGCTTCGTGAAACATTACCCATCAAGCCTGATTCGGTGAGTATGATGGTGTCAGACTGTTTCCTGACCGGGACTATATGGAGATGAAAGGCAACCAGGAGGAATAATGGTATAGAAAATGGAAGAAACGCACTCTAACTGAAGGTGTGTGATGTTTTCAAACATGTTCGAGAAATTCAATGTATACATTGAGGTAAATGGATATGATTTAAATACGTTAGAGAGACGTGGTGACAAAGTGGTCGACAATGGGAATTGAATATCAAACATATTTTATGTTTGGGAAATTTATACAAAACTGAGAACGAAGTCAGGTAGATCTCCGAATAAAGCATAGCGTGAGTGCAAAAGAGAATCTTACAACAAATAATTAAGGTATTGGTTTAATGTTTTTGTTTTTGTGTGCAACGTGCCGGTTGAGTCGAGTTTGGTGGGTGATTTCCGACAGAGGCTGAGTGGGACTCATCAACGTTAATGGACATAAGTGCCCTTGTGAGAGGAATATTTGTGTCTTTATCACATTTTATATCCGACGTTCTCTGGCATACTCTTTCACATTTATTGGGAATTGCCAGATTCAATTAACTGAAAAAAAAATAAGATCCCAAGGGAAGAGTAACGTTACAGCAGGAAGATGACACTATTATGACATACCCACCTGCATGTAAAGGGGTGAGGACATTTCCTCTGCGTTTACAATTATTCAAGACAGAGATTGACGACATTTTAGACTTGAATATAGAAATTCCCAACCTCCGTTTGTCTTAAAGTAACTGCGAGTATTCTAAACGGTAAAGAAGTATTTTTACTCTTGAATGATCAAGTGTTTGTGATTGTTCTTGAAACCATCTGTTTGTATGGATGTGTGTCTGTGTGTTTGGGAACAGACACTTTCTTGTGCATTACGTAACAATTTTGTAACTAACTCAGAACTTCCCATCTGTTATTTCAGCTCCCATTAATTCAATAGATCTCCGAAGACAGTAAAAGATTTGAAAATCTCACTTGCTCCTTAATCAAACTGGTCACTTTCCCCCAGACTGATGTATAATGTGTTTGCTTTCCTTTCTCACAGTTACCGTATTGACGATCTACGTCCTGCTTTATAAAGATTGTGGATTGTCTCAGTGCATCAGACGTTACCTGGGGGCCATGGCAGTGGCGGATCTACTGGTCATTATCCTCGACCTGATAATGAGACACATTCCCATTATTTATGCTGAACAGTTTTATTTCCTGAGGTACTCCATCCCCGTGTGTAATATCCATGCCGTCCTGCTTTATGCAGCAACTGACTGTTCTGTTTGGTTCACCGTCGCTTTCACCTTTGATCGGTTTGTGGCCATATGT
Organism: Chiloscyllium plagiosum; assembly: GCF_037043375.1. Lineage (NCBI taxonomy): Eukaryota > Metazoa > Chordata > Chondrichthyes > Orectolobiformes > Hemiscylliidae > Chiloscyllium > Chiloscyllium plagiosum. The sequence continues at coordinate 29,417,531 of NW_028270190.1, read as the reverse complement.
TGCCAGAAGCTGAAACGTAAATATTGCAGTGAGAAAACAGCGGCTGTAGTTCTGGGAACAGTGACCGTGCTGGCCTGTTCAAAGAACATCTTCTGGTATTTTATGTATTCACCTTGGTATTGGTTGGAGAACCCCACTTGGTTTTGTGCTCTAACTATGGATGTTCTATTATCCCCTTTCTGGCTCAAACTCGAGTTCCTTCACCACATTCTGAATCCAGCTACCCCATTCCTCCTCATACTGCTGTTCAATGTTTTCACCATCAGACACATTTTAGTGACAAGCAGAGCCCGCAGCAGACTCCGGGCTCACACCGATGGGGTCGCTCAGTCGGACACAGAAATGAGAAATCGAAAAAAATCCATCATTTTACTGTTTGTGATCTCGGCCAATTTCATCCTGCTATGGTCAACGTTAATGGTGTTTTCCATATGGTTCCGGATGGCATCGAATGGATATTCTCCTTTGCTTCCACCGAGTTTTATGATGGAACTGGGGCCACATGCTGCAGCTCCTCAGTTGTTGCACAAACACCGCGATTTATGCCGTGACCCAGACTAAGTTCAGACAGCAGCTGAAGAATGTGCTGAAATATCCAGTTACCCAAATTCAACAATCAATCAAATTCACTCTTTAATCAATCCATCCGGAATTTTCTCATTCAGTTCAGCAATTCAACAATGAAGCAGCCTGTTGATATGGTAACAGACTGAGTGTCGTGCTGGATTGTCTAACCCTATCCCACAGTGGGATACAGGGACAGATTTCAATGTTGCTCTCAATTCAGAGGCCAGTGAGAAAAGGCACCATCCCACTGATTGTGTTGATCACTTCAATTTGTAAACAATAAAAAAAAAACATGCGCATTAGAAAGTGCCAAGGAGAAGAGAGAACAATATTTTTGTTTGACTTTGTGTTGAAGAAGCTGAGCTGGAGAGAGAGAGAGAGAGAGAGAGACTCCTCCCCAAGTTCTCGTACTCACGGATGGTGAGCGGAACAGGGACTGACCACAGAAGTTGGGTTAAAGTCACTCTGTCATTGCTTTCAAATCCAAGTCAACCAATCCACCTGGCCTCTTTATAATTAATCTCTCTTCCTTTGTACCACTCCTTCCATATCTCCCTCCCAGCATTACACTGTGCTTCTATCTCTCTCCCCTCCCATTTACACACTATATTTCAATGTCAGCCTTTCCCCATTCTCCTTCACTCACTCTCTGTTCTGCACTCACTTCTTCCAATCTCCCATTCTCCTATACTCTCTGCCTGGAATCCTCTCCAAACTTCCGTTGTTGGGGGAACACAGGAGGGATGTGGATCTTCAGGCCGATACTAGGTTTGCAGTGTGTGGCTTGAGTCAAATGCCGTTGGTAGGGAAATGGTGGAAGTGAGAGCATTGGCCGTTACTCGGGGGTAAACACAGGGATGGGAGCATAGGCTATGGCTGGGGATCAATTGTAGAATTGGGACAACAGTCTGATACACGTGGAAGATATTGTGTGGGACCCATTGTCTGTTACGCAGGGAATAGATCATGGATGTGATCAAAGCCGACCCTGAAAGTGATTAACTGGGGAGGGATTCGCAGGCCAGTCACAGGGTAGGGAGTGTATGGAGAGTGAGCGTGTGGAGAGTGAGCATAACAGTGGGGGAATGTGTGGGACAGAGAACATGACGGTGGGGAGTGGACGCGGGAGTGAGTGTGATGGTGTGTGAGTGAGCTGAGGAGTGAGCATGATGGTTGTGGAGTGTGTGGGGGAGTGAGTGTGACGATGGGATAGAGTGCACTTTCATGCGCGTGATGATGGGCGAGAGTGCAGTGGAGTGTGTGAGATGGTGGGGAGTGTGTCGGAGAGTCAGAGTGACAGTGGGTGAGCACACAGGTGAGTAGTCAAGACAGTGGGGGAATGTGTGGGGGTGCGAGCGTGACAGTAGGAGAGTGAGCAGTACAGTCGCTGTAACGCGTGGAAGAGTGTAGAGGATTGAGCGTGATGGTGAGGGAAATGTGTAGGGTGGTGAGCATGACAGAGGGGGTGTGGGGGAGTAAGCATGATGGTTGTGGACTGTGTGATGGAATGAACATGACGGTTGGAGATTGAGCGAGAGTGCACGTGATGGAGGGGGATTGTGTGATGAAGTGCGCTTGAGCGTGGAGAGTATGTAGGGAAGTGAACACAGTGGGGCGAGTGTGCGGGGGACTGAGCATGATGGTGGGGGATTATGCTGGCGAGTGAGAATGAATATGGAGATATTGTGGGGGTGAGCGTGACGGATTGCGAGTATGCAGAGTGTGAGCATGACGGTGGGGGAAGGAGCGTGATGTTGGGGTTGTGTGTGGGTTGGGATCATGATGATGGGGTTTGTGGAGGAGGGAGCATGACAGACGACCGTGTGGTGGAAGTGAATGCGACGGTGGTGGAGTGTGTTTGTTTATTCAGCATGACGGTTGGGAAGTGTGTGCAAGGAAGTGAGCATGATGATGGGGAGTGTGTGAGGAAGTGATTGTGACAGTCAGGGAGAGGTCAGGATTGCGTGATGGTGTTCTAGTGTGTAGAGGTGTGAGAGACATGGTGTAGTAATGGGTGGAAGTATTTGTGACGCTGAGCTCGTGTGTGGTGAAGCACGACAGTGGGTTTAGTGTGCGGTAAGTGAGAGTAAAAGTGGGTGGTGTTTGGAGGATTGGGCATGACAGAGTTGTAATGTGCGGGAGAGTGAGCATGACAAAAGTTGTGTGAGGGGGTGACTCAGCATGGTGATGTGGAAGTGTGCAGCAGAGTGGTTGTGATGGTGCGTTTAGTGTGGGGGTGAGTTTGACGGATGGACAGGGTGCAGGAGTATGAGCGTGATGGGGGATGTGTGCAGAGGAGTGAGCGTGTTAGTGCGTGAGTATGCGAGAGAGTGAGCCTGACAGTGGGGTAGTATGTGGGTGAGTGAGCTAGATGGTGTGACAGTAAGCAAGGATGTAATCGTGATCATACAGGAGTGTGTGATGGAGTGAGTTTGACTGTGTCACGGTGATGTTGATGGAGTGAGTGTGAAGAGTTCAGGTTGATTCTGTAGGAGTGAGAGTGAGTCTGTAAATGCGATGGTGATGGAGTGAGTGAGTGGGCCAGTGTTGCAGTGACAGAGTGACTGTGAGGGATTCATGGTGAGTGATGGAGTAAGTGTGAGGTGGTGAAGGTGAAAGTGAGGGAGTGAGTCTGAGGGGTCAGGGTGACGTTGATGGAGAGAGCTTGATGGGGTCAGGGTGACAGTGATGGAGTGCGCGTGAGGGTGTCAGGATAATGGTGATCGAGTGAGTGTGAATGGGCCAGGGTCATGGTGAAGGGGTGAGTGTGGGGTGTAGGGTAATGGTGACTCGGTGCGTGTGAAGAGGTCAGGGTGACGGTGACAGAGTGAGTGTGAGGGTGTCAAGGTGACGGTGGTGGAGTCAGAATGAGGGGGTCAGGGTCCCAATGACAGAGTGAGTGTGAGGTGGTCAGGGTGAAGGTAATGGAGAGGGTGTGAGGATGTAAAATGATGGTGCCGGAACGAGTATGATGGATCAGGCTAAGGGTAACAGAGTGAATGTGAGAGGGTCATGGTGAAGGTGATGCAGTGCTTGTGAGGGGTCAGCGTGACGGTGATTGGGTGAGTGTGAAGAGGTCAGGGTGGCAGTGACAGAGTGAGTGTGCGGGTCATAATAACGGTGACGTAGTGAGTGTGAGGGGTCTATCTGAGAATGATGGAGTCAGTGTGAGGGTGCTTAAATGATGGTGACAGAGTGACTATAAGGCTGGCAGGGTGAGGGAACTGCAGTGAGTGTGAGGGTGGACAATTGATGGTGACAGAGTGGGTCTGACGGGTCAGGGGGACTGTAACAGAGTGTGTGTGTGGGTTTCATGGTGACAGTGACAGAGTGCATGTAAGGGGGTCAAGATGACGCTGGTGGAGTGAGTGTGAAGTGATCAGTGTGACAATGAGCGAGTGAGCCTGAAGGGTGACAGTGACAGAGTAAGTGAGAACAGCAGGTGACGATGATGTGACAGAGTGAGTGTGAGGGGGTCAGGATGACAGTGATGGAGTGCGTGCAACGGTTCAGAGTGACAGTCAGTGAATGACGCTCGGGGTGACGGTGATGGAATAAGTGAGAGTAAGTGGGTTGCAATGACCGGGGGGGGGGGGGGAGCGAGTGTGAGTCAGTCACTTTGATGGTGACAGAGTGACTGTGAGCAGGTCAGAGTGACGATGTGGGAGTGAGTGTGAGTGTGTCAATCTGATGGCGATGGAGTGAGTGTCCAGGGGTCAGGGTCAAGGTGAATGAGTGAGTGTGGGGGTAAGGGAGACGGTGACAGAGTGAGTGTGATGGGGTCAGGCTGACAGTGATTGAGTGAGTGTGAGTGGGTCACGGTCATGGTGAATGAGTCAGTGTGAGCGGTCAGGGAGACGGTGATGGTGTGAGTGTGAGGGAGTCAGTGTGGTAGTGTTGGAGTGAATGTGAGGATTTCAGGGTGATAGTGATGGAGTGAGTGTGAGGGGTTCAGGGTCACGAGAACGAGTGAGTGCGGGGGTCAGGGTGACGGTGACTGGCTGAGTTTGAGGTGGTTAGTGTGAGGGTGACAGAGTGAGTGTGAGGGGTACAGCGTGAAGGTGATGGAGTGGGTGTGAGGGCGTAAAATGTTGGTGACAGAGTGAGTCTGATAGAGCAGGGTGATGGTGAGAGAGTGAGTATGCGAGGATCAGAGTGATGGAGACTGGGTGAGTGTGAAGAGGTCAGTGTGATAGTACAGAGTAAATGTGAGGATGGAGTAAGTATGAGGGGGTCAGGGTCAAGATGACAGAGTGATTGTGTGTGAGTCAGAGTGATAGTGCTGTAGTGAGTGTGAGGGATCAGTCTGAGGATGATGGAGTCAGTGTGACGGTGTTAAAATTATGGTGACAGAGTGATTGTGATGTGGTCACGGTGAGTGTGACGGAGTGATTGTGAGGGAGTCCGGGTGAGGGTGATGTAGTGACTGTGAGGGTGCAAAATGATGGTGACAGAATGAGTGGGACAGTGACAGTAACGGTGACAGGGTTAGTGTGAATGTATCAGGGTGACAGTAATGGAGTGAGTGTGAGGGCGTGAGGATAATGGAGTTAGCGTGTGTGTTTCATGGTGACAATGATGGAATGGGTGTAAGGCGGCCAGGATGACGATGGCGGAGTGAGTGCAAGGGGATCAGCGTGACAGTTAGCGAGTGATTACGAGGGGTGACAGTGACAGAGTAAGTGAGAATAAGGGAATGTCAGTGCGTAACGGTGATGGTGACACAGTGAGTGTTAAGGTAACGGTGTGGGAATGAGTGTGAGTGTGTCAGTGTGGTGGTCGTGGAATGAATGTGAGGGGGTCAGGGTCACAGCGAATGAGGGAGTGTGAGGGGATGAGTATGAAGACGTCAGGGAGAGTGATGGAGTGAGTGTGAGGCTGTCAAGGTCACAGTGATGGAGTCAGTGTGAGGGGGTAAGGGCCACGATGACAGAGTGAGTGTGAGCGGTCAGGGTGACGGTGATGGAGGGTGTGCTAGGGAATCAGGCAGACGGTAATTGGGTGAGTGTGAAGAGGTAAGGGTAACTGTGACAGAGTGAGTGTAAGAGTGTCAAGGTGATGGTGATGGAGTGAGTGTGAGGGGGTCAGTGTCGTCGGGACAGAGTGACTGTGAAGGTGTCAGGGTAATGGAGTGAGTGCATAAGTTTCATGGTGACAGTGATGGAGGACAAAGTGGTTAAGGTTACAGTGAGGGGTCAGGGTGACAGTGACGGAGTGAGTGTGAGTGTGTCAGGGTGAAGGCGATGGAGTGAGTGTGAAGGGGTCAGTGTCACAGTGACAGAGTGACTGTGAGACGGTCAGGGTGACAATGACTTGGTGAGTGCGAGGGTGTCAAAGTGACAGTGGTGGAGCGAGTGTGAGGGTGTCAGCTTTATGAAGACAAATTGAGTGTGAGGGGGTCAGGATGACGGTGTCACAGTGAGTGTGAGGAGGTCAGAATGATGGTGACAGAGTGAGTGTGACGCGGTCAGGTTGAAGGCGATGGAGTGAGTGTGAAAGGGTCAGGGTCACAGTGACAGAGTGACGTGAAAGGGTCAGGGTGACAGTGACGCGGTGAGCGTGAGGAAGTCAGGGTGGAAGTGACAGAGTGAGTGTGAGGGTGTCAAGATGATATTGGTGGAGCAAGTGTGAGGGGGTCAGGTTTATAAAGATGGAGTGATTGTGCGGTGGTCAGGGTGACGGTGCCAGAGGGAATGTGAAGAGGTCAGAATGATGGTGACGGAGTAAGTGTGAGTGGGTCAGGATGACAGTGATGGAGTGAGTGTAAGGGGGTGAGGGTGATGGTGACGGGGTGAGTGTGAAGAGAGCAGGGCAAGATGACAGAGTAAGGGTGATCGTGTCTGTGTGACAGGGAGGGGGAGAGTGTGTCGGTGTCAGTATGACAGTGATGGAGTGAGTGTGAAGGGGTCAAAGTGATGGAGATGCTGTAAGTGTGAGGGGGCAGGCTCACGATTACAGTTTGAGTGTGATGGGGTGACGGGGATGAAGTGAGTGCGACTATCTCAGGCTGACAGTGACGGAAAGATTGTGTCAGGGTCAGTGTGATTATGATGGAGTGGGTCTGAGGGGGTCATGGAGACAGTGACAGCGTGAGTGTGTGGGGTCAGGGAGACGGTGACGGAGTGTGTGTGAGCCGGTCAAAGTGAGGCTGCTGCTATAAGTGTGAAGGAGCAGGGTCACGATGACAGTGTGAGTGCTAGTGGGTGAGGGTGACGGGGATAAAGGGAGTGTGACTATCTCAGGCTGACAGTGATGGAGAGATTGTGTCGGGGTCAGAGTGATTATGATGGAGTGAGTCTGAGGGGGTCATGTTGACAGTGATGGAGTGAGTGTGAGTGTGTCAAACTGGTGGCAATGGCGTAAGTGTGAGGGGGTCAGGTTACGATGACAGTGTATGTGCGAGGAGGTGAGGGTGACGGGAATGGCGTGAGTTTGAGTACGTCGGGGTGACAGTGAGGGAGAGTGTGTGTCGGAGTCAGTGTGAAGGCGATCGAGGGAGGTTGAATGGGGTCGTGGTGAGGCTGAAGGAGTGAGTTTGAGAGTATTAAATTGATGGTGACAAAATGAATGTGACGTGGTCAGAGTGAAGGGTGACAGAGTGAGTGTGAAGGAATCAGGGTGAACATGTCAGAATGAGCGTGATGGCGTCAGAGTGACATGAGGAAGTGAGTGGGAGTGAGTCAAGGTGACCTTGACGGATTGAGTGTGAGGGTGTCAGGCTTACAGTGATGGAGTAGAGTACGTGGGTGTGAGGGTGACGGGGATGAAGTGATTGTGAGAATGTCAGGGTGACAGGGAGAGGGAGAATGTGAAGGGGTCAGTGACGGCAATGGATTGAGTGTAGGTGGGTCATGGTGACAGTGACAGTGTGAGTGTGAGGGGTCAGGAAGATGGCGAAGGATTGGGAGTGAGAGGGTCAGAGTGAGGGTAATGGAGTGAGTGTGAGGGTGTAAAAATGGAGGTGAAAGAGTGAGTTTGTTGGGTCAGGGTGACGGTAGCTGAGTGAGTGTGAGGGCGTCAGGTTTAAGGTGATGTAGAATGTGAGAGCGTCAGGGTGATGGTGACTTGTTGAGTGTGAGGAGGTCAGGGTGACAGTGATGGAGTGAGTGTGCAGCGTCAAGGTGACGATGTCAGTGTCAGGGGTCAGGGTCATGATGACAGAGTGAAGATGAGGCAGTCAGGGTGAGAGTGACAGAGTGAGTGTGAGTGGTCAGTGTGACGATGGTGGTGTGAGTATGAGGGAGGCTGAGTGATCGTGTCAGTGTGTGGGTTTCTTGCTGACAGTGACGGAGTGAGTATAAGGGGTTCAGGATGACGGTGATGGAGTGAGTGTGAGGGGATCAGGGTGACAGTGAGCGAGTGAGTGTCAGGGATGATGGTGCTAGACTGAGAGAACGAGGGTTACGATGATGGTGATGGAGCGAGCGTGAATGAGTCATGGTGATGGTGACAGAGTGTGATGGGGTCAGTGTGACAGTAATGGAGTGCATTTGAGGGTGTCAGGGTGACGCTAATGGAGTGAGTGTTAAGGGGTCAGGGTCACGGTGACAATAGTGTGAGGGTGTCAGAATGACAGAGATGGGGTGAGTGTGAAGATGTGAGCGTGACAGTGATGTTTTGAGCATGAGGGTGTCAAGCTGATGTTGATGGAGTGACTATGTGGGTGTTAGGTTCACGGTGATGGAGTGAGTGTGTGGGGTCAGGGTCATGTTGACGGATTAAGTGTGAGTACATCAATGTGATGACGATGGAGTGAGTGTGAGAGGATCAGTGTCGTGGTGACAGAGACAGTTTGAGTGTGTCAGGGTGATGAAGTGAGTGTGTAGTGTTTATGATGGTAGTGACGGAGTGAGTGTGACAGGGTCAATGTGACAGTGACAGAGTGAAGGTGACAGGGTCAGCGTAATGGCGATGGAGTGAGTGTGAGTGGGTGAGGGTGATGTTAACGGGGTGAGTGTGAAGAGGGCAGGGCGAAAGTGATAGAGTGAGGGTTATGGTGTCAAGGTGACAGGGCTGGAGCGAGTGTCGGGGTCAGTGTGACGGTGATGGAGTTAGTGTGAGGGGATCAAAGTGATGGGATGCTTTAAGTATGAGGGGGCAAGGTCACGATTACAGCGTGAGTATGAGAAGATGAGGGTGACGGGATGAAGTGAGTGTGACTATCTCAGGCTGACAGTGACGGATAGATTGTGTCAGAGTTATTGTGATTATGATGGAGTGAATGTGAGGAAGGTCATGGTGACAGTGTCAGTGTGAGTTTGTGTGGTCAAGAAGATGGTGACGGAGTGAGTGTGATAGGGTCAGGGTAAGGTTGAATGACTGAGTTTGACCATGTTAAAAAGCTGCTGACTGTGAGTGTGAGGTGATCATTGTGAATGGTGACAGATGAGTGTGAAGGAATCAGGGTGATCGTGATGGACTGAATGAGATGGGGCCAGAGTGACATGAAGTGAGTGTGAGGGAATCAGCGTGACAGTGATAGAGGATGGTGATGGGTTCAGGGTGTCAGAGAGAGTGTGGGGGTTTAGCGTGACAGAAACCGTGTGTGTGAGAGGGTCAAGGTTAGAGTGAAAGTGTGAGCAACGAAGTCCAGATTATGTTGATGAAGTGCAAGCGTGAATGTCAGGCTGACGGTGACAGAGCGACTATGAGGGTGTCAGGATTATGGCGATGGACTGAGTGTGAGCGGATCAGGATCACGGTGGCAGAGTGCGTGTGAGGGGCTCAGGGGTGACGGTGACGGAGTGAGTGTGAAGAGCGTATCGCAAGAGTGAAGGAGTGAGTGTGATGGTGTCAAGGCGACAGTGATGGAGTGAGTTTGAGGGGGTGAAATTGATGTAGATGAAGTGAGTGTGAGCACGTCAGGATGACAGGGAGGGAGAGAGTTTGAGGGTGTAAAAATGATGATGACAGAGTGAGTGTAAGACGGTCAGGGTAAGTGTGGGAGTGTGAAGGAATCAGATTGACCGTGACGGAGTGAGTGTTTGGGGGTCAGGGTGATGGTGATCGAGCAGAGTATGAGAGAGTTGAGGGTGACGGGGATGAAGTGAGTGTGAGTATGTCAGAGTGACGGGCATTGGGAGAGTATGTCTGGGTCAGTGAGACGGAAATAGATTGAGTGTGAGGGGGTCATGGTGACAGTGACAGTTTGAGTGTGAGGTGTCAGGAAGATGGTGACGGAGTGTGTGTGTGACGGGGTCAGGGTGAGGGTAATGGAGTGAGTCTCAGGGTGCAAAACTGATGGTGACAGAGTGACTCTGATATGTCACAGTGACGGTGAGCGAGTGAGTGTGAGTGCGTCAGGATTACGATGATGGAGTGAATGTTAGGGTGTCAAGGCTGATGGTGATTTGGTGAATGTGAAGAGGTCAGTGTGACAGTAATGGAGTGAGTGTGAGGCTGTACAGTTGACGGTGATGGAGTCAGTGTGAGGTATCAGGGTCACAATGACAGAGTCAATATGAGGTGGTCAAAGTGAGGGTGACAGAGTGAGCGTGAGGGGTCAGGGTAATGGTGACAGAGTGAGTGTGAGGAGTCAGGGTGATGATGGCGGAGTGAGTGTGAGGGTATCCGGGTGTTGGAGTGAATGTGTTGGTTTTATGCTGAGAGAGATGGAGTGAGTGCGAGGGGTTCAGGATGATAGTGATACAGTGAGTGTGAGTGAATCAGCGTGACAGTGAGCGAGTGAGTGTCAGTGATGATGGTGATGGAGTGAGAGCATGTGGGTTACGATTATGGGGATGGGCGTGAATGCGAGTTTGTCAGATAGGGTCAAAGTGATGGTGTGCGACGGGGTCAGGGTGATGGTGCTGGAGTGAGTGTTAGGGTGTTAGGGTGATGATGCCAAATTGAGTGTGAGGCGGTCAGGGTTGTGAAGGAGTGAGTGTTAGTGGTATTGGTGACGCAACGGAGTGAACGGTCAGAGTGACAGTGCCAGAGTGAGTGTGATGAGATCAGGGTAACGGTATGGAGTAGAGTGAGAGGGGGTCAGGGTGATTTTGTTGAAGGGAATGTGATGGTATTACGGTGACGGTGACAGTACGAGGGCATGGGGTCCCAGTGGTGGTGCTGGAGTGACTGTGAGGTGCTCATGGTGACAGTTTTCAGAGAGAGTGTGAGGAGGCCAGGGTGAGAGTGATGGAGTGAGTGGAAGGGGATCAGGGTGACGGTGATGGAGAGACTGTACGGGAGTCAGGGTGTCAGTGATAGAGAAAGTGTAAGGGGGTGAGGATGACAGTTAGGATGGATGGTGAGGAGGTCAGGGTGATAATGATAGTGTTTGTGTGTGGGTCAGAGTGATGGCCAAGATTAAGTGAGAGGGTTGAAGGGAGACAGTAGGGTGTGAACGCTATACGGTCACAGAGGTAGTGGGAGAATAATTTCGAGGGGATCAGGATGAAAGTGTAGGAGTGTGTGTGACTATATCAGGATGATAGTGATGGAGTCAGTGTGAGAGGCTCAAGGTGATGATGACAGAGTGAATCAAAGGGGCTCAGGGTGAGAGTGATCGGGTGAGCGTGAGGGCGTCAGGTTAGGGTAACGTTGTGAGAGTGAGGTGGTGAGTATGAACGTGCAAGAATGCGTGTGATTGGGTCAGGGTGATGGAATCAGTGTGAGAGTGATGGAGTGAGTGTGAGGGGCTCAGGGTGAGGATGACCGAGTGACTGTGATAGAGTGAGGATGCCAGTACATGAGTGACAATAATGGAGTCAGGGTGACAGTGACCGGGTGTGTATGAGCAGGACATTAATGGTGACAGAACAAGTGTCAGGGGACAGCGTGACAGTGAAGGAGTGAGTGTGAGGGCATGAGGGTGTTGGTGACAGTGTGAAAGGGTTAGGGTGATGGTGAGGGAATGAGTGTGAGGTTGTCAGGGTAAGACTGATGTAGTGAATGTGAGGGGGTCATGGTGACAGTGACGGAGTGAGTGTGAGGAAGACAGCATGGTGGTAACAGTGCAAATGTCAGTTGACAGTGAGGGAGGGAGTGTGAAGGCGCCAGAGTGTTCCTGACGGTATGAATGTGAGGGCGTCAGGGTGATGGTGGTGGTGTGAGTTTGAGGTCAGGGTGACCGTGACAGAGTGAGTTTCAGTTGGACAGGGTGATGGTGATGGAGTGAGTGTGAGGGAGTTCTGAGTAATGGTGATGGAGAGAATGTAAGTGTGGTGTGACGATGACTGAGAGAACGTGAGGGTGTTAATGTGATAGTAAGGGAGTGTTTGCTAAGGTGTGAGGGTGCTGGTGTAGGAGCGAGTGTGAGGTGGTTTGGGTGACGGTGACAGCGTGAGAGTGATGTGTAAAGTTGATTGTAATGGAGTGACTGTGAGGTGGACAGGGTGACTGTGATGGAGTGAATGTGAGGGGATTGGGATGACAGAGTGAATGTGAGGGACTCATGGTGATGGTGAGTGTGAGGGGATCTGGGTGACGATGACGGAGTGATGTTGTGTGGGATCATGTTGATGTGAAGGAGTCAGGGTCACGGAGACGGAGTGAGTGTGAGATTGATAGTGTAGGAGTGAGTATTAATGCGTCAGGTTGATAGTGATGGAGTGAGTGTGAGGGGGTCAAGTTAATGATGACGGAGTGAATCTGAAGGGGTCAGGCTCAGAGTGACTGGGTGTGGGTGAGGGGGTCAGTTTGAGGGTGATGGTATAAGAGTGAGGGCTAAGGTTGACTGTCAAGTAGTGAGTGTGAGAGGGTGAGGGTGACATTGAAAGAGTGACAATGAAGGGGTCAGGGTGAGGGAGAAGAAGTGAATGTGAGGAGGACAGGGTGTTGATGACCGAGCTAGTGTCAGTGGTTAGTGAGAAAGTAAGGGAGTGAATGTGAGGGCGTCAGGGTAATAGTGAGACACTGAATGTGAGGCAGTCAGAATGACAGTGATGGAGTGTGTGGGGGTGTCAGGTTGAAGGTGATGGAGAGAGTGTGATGTGGTCACATTGACATTAACAGAGTGTTTAGGAAAATGGTGATGGTGACGGATGAGCATGAGGGCGACAGGGGTATGGCGATAGTAATTGTGAGGTGGACAGGCCGCCAGTGATGGAGTGAATATGAGGGGGAGAAGGTGACGGTGAAGGAGTTAATGTGGGCAATCATGGTGACAGAGTGAGAGGGTGGGTTTAAGCCTCATGGTGATTGATTAAGTGTGAGCGTGTCTGGTGATGGTGACATAGTAAGTGTATTGCTCTCAGCATGACAGTGAAAGAGAGACTGCAAGGAGTGATCAGGGGGATTTTGATGGAATGAGCGTGTTCGTGGCGAGGTTGAGAGTGATGGAGTGAGTATATGGGGGTCAGGATGATGGTGTGGAGTGTGAGGGGGTCAACTGAATGTGACAGAGTGAGGCCAATGAGTTCAGGGTGACAGTAACAGAATGAGTGTGAGTGGAAATGGTGATGGTGATGGAGTGAGCGTGAGGGTGACAGGGTGACAGTGAGAGAATGATTGCGAGGTGTACAAGGTGATAGTGATGGAGTGAGTGTGATTGGGTCAGAGCGATGGTCAGGATTGAGCGTGAGGGTTACAGGGAGACAGTAGGGTCTGAATGTTTTCGGTCAGGGAGACAGTGGGAGAGTTAATATGAGGGGATTAAGATAACTGCGTGGGAGCGGCTGTGAGTATATCTGGTTCATAGTGTATGAGTGACTGTGAATATGTCAGTTTGATAGTGATTGACTGCGTATAAAAGGTTCAAGGTGATGATTATGGAGTGAATGTGAAGGGGTCAGGGTGAGAGTGACGGGCTAAGCGTGAGGAGGTCAGGTTAAGGGTGACGGAGTGAGAGTGAGGGTTGAGGGTTAATGAGAAGGACTAAGTGTGAGTGGGTCAAGGTGAGGGTGACTGAGTGAATGTTAGTAGGTGAGGGTTACAGTGAAGATGTGACTGTGAGGGTGTCAGGGTGTTGGTGACAGTGTCAAAGTGAAGTAGTTAGGGTGATAGTGAGGGAGTTAGGATGAAAGTGAGAGAGTAAGTGTGAGGGGGGTCAGTGTGGTGTTGATCAAGTTATTGTGAGATGAACAGGGTGAAACTGACGGAGTCTTTGTGACAGGTTCAGGGTAACTTTGATGGAATGTGCGTGATTTGCATTTGGTGACAGTGATGGATTGAGTGTGAAGGGGTCTGTGATGGCGACATAGTGAGTGTGAGGGGGTCATGGGGACAGTTTGAGGTGGACAGGGTGGCAATGATGGAGTGGGTGTTAGGGGGTTCAGAGTGATGTACATGCAGAGGATGTGAACAGGTCAATGTGACGATGATGGAAAGAATGTAAGGGTGCCATTGTGAAAGTAAGGGAGTGATTGCGAATGTGTAAGGGTGACGGTGTAGAAGAGACTTTCAGGTGGTTTGGGTGACCGTGACGGTGTGAGAGTGAGGTGTGAGGTTGACTGTGTCGGAGTGATTGTGGCAACGATAAGGTGACTGTGATATAGTGAGTCTGAGGGGTCAGAGTGATGTTGATGGAGTGAGTGTGAGGTGGTCAGGTTGAAGGTGATGTATTGAGTTTTAGAGCGTTATGTAACAATAAGTAGGTGAGTGTGTGTGGGTCAGTGTGATAGCTGACGATATCAGAGTGAATGTGAGGGTGTCAGTGTGAGGGTGATAGAATAAGAGAGAGAGACATGTTGACTTTGAGGGAGTGATTGTGAGTAGGTCAGGGTGACTGCGATGGAGTGATTGTGAGGGGATTGGGATGAGTGTGAGTGTGAGGGACTCAGTGTCATGGTGACTGTGAGGGGTCTGGGTGATGATGATGGAGTGTTTGTGTGGGGGCCAGGTTGACAGTGATGGAATGAATGTGTGGGTGTCTGTTTAATGGTGATGGAGAGAGTGTAAGAGGGACACAACGTCCGTTAGGATTGAGTGTGAGGAGGTCAGGGTGATAGTGATTAAGTGAGTGTGAGTGGGTCAGAGTGACATTCAGGCTTGAGAGTGAGTGTTACGCGGGAACAATAAGGTGTGAATATTATGTGGTCAGGGAGAGAATGGTAGAGTGAATGCGAAGGCTTCGGAAATAAAGGGGAGGAGTGAGTGTGAGTGTATCAGGTTGATAGTGAAGGCATGAGTGTGAGGGGCTCAAGGTGATGATGACGAAGTGATTGCGAGGGTGTCAGGGTGAGAATCACCGGGTGAGCATAGAGGTAGTCAGTTTGAGGGTGCTGCATTGAGAGTGAAGGGGTGAGGGTGACAGTAAAGGATTGAGTGTGAGTGGGTCCTGGTGATGGTGATGGAGTCAGTGTGACGATGACGGAGTGAGTGTGAGGGGAGTCAGGGTGAGGGTGACCGAATGAATGCGAGGGGGTGAGTGTGTCAGTGAAGGAGTGACAATGAGAGGGTCAGGGTGACCATGATGGAGTGAGTGCGAGGAGGATAGGGTAAAAGATTGAGAGGGTTAGTGTAAGGGTGATAGAGTGAGTGTGATTGGATCAGGGTGACTGTGATGTAGTCAGTCTGAGGTTGACGGGGTGAGTGTGAGGTGTATCAGGGTGAAAGTAATAGAGTGTGTGTGAGGGTTTCAGGGTGACAGTGAAGGAATGACAATGGGGCTTAGGGTGAGGGTGACGGAGTGAGTGTGAGGAGGGCAGTGTGATGGTGATGGCGCTAGTGTCAGGGGCAGGGTGACAGTGAGGGAGTGAGTGTAAAGGCTTCAAGGTGTTAGTGACAGTGTGAAGGTGAGGACTTTTGGGTGATAGTGAGGGAGTGAGTGAGTTTGCCAGGGTGTCAGTGACGGAGTGAATGTGAAGGGGTCTGGGACAGGCTGGCTGATGTCGTGGTGGGGATAAGCAAAATTTTGTCATTTAAGAAACATTTGGGAGAAATACATGAATGGGACAGGTATGGAGGGAAATGGGGCAAACGCAGGCAAATGGGAATTGTTTAATTGTGAAAATTGGGCAGAATACGCAGGTTGGGACGTAGGGCCTGCTGAGACGCTCTTAACCTCAGTGACTTTCTCTGTCTGCCACCAGTTCTTCACTGTCACAGGGTCATATACTTGTAATTACTTCCTTAACTGCGTGTCTCAACATTCCAAAGGCAGCAATAGTTCGACAAGGTGTTCCTGAGAATGATGAGGAATTGGTAATAAAAACCTGTTGGTAAAAGTAGCTGACATTTCAAAACAATTTTTGCTTCTTCTACTATAATTAATGTGTTTCGCTTTGATATTGTATGCATGCGTGCTAAAATAAGAGGCCCAAACACACAGTTGCTGTGTGAGTAAAATGGAGTGTGTAGTATTATGACACGGAGTAATCCTCTCTGCTAATTTAAAACAGTCACACAGAAAAAGTTCACTTCGTGCTGATATATATTAAAATTCGACAGACGAAAACATATGCCAGGGTTTTCTATTTAAAGTCAAAATTAAGCATTTTGTGTTTTCAGTCGGGCAGGGAATAAACATTTTTCATGACATTGCACATTAAAATGTTGCAACGTCAGTCCCAAATTCACTGGTTCCTTTTCGGTGATGGAGGATTTCCTCTGTGGATATTGAGTTTGTTCGAAAAGTCATCAACTCGTAATTCAATCCCCTCATCGTCTTTCTGTAACAGTGCAGCTCGGCTCCTACGTCACGAGCATCGATGGCAAATTTAAAAGGTTTTCGAAAATTTGGTCCAGCTAAAACTGTTTTGGTGGATAATATTATTTCGAAATGGACAAATCTGTTCCGATAAAAATCTCAATTAAGATTTACTAAAAAAGCAACCTCGTTTTAAAAACCAGTTACCTATGTCGATTCTTCTTTGTAGATTTTCCTCTGTTGATTTCCTCTCAGTCGGTTTTGATGTTCTGCCCCGAGCTGTTCAAAATGTCCGGTTTCAAACTACAAAAATACCAGTCATTATATTGGTTTGATGTCATCAAAAAAGTTTTATTCAAATTTGATTGGATTTTGGTTTCTTGCGAGATAATTTAAACTGATTGGCCGAATTTGATTTTTTTTTCTTCCATAGCACCAAAATTGCACTATCACAGGCAAATTGTAAATTTTAATTACTTTCAGTACGTTCTGTGCCTCCATAACTCCGTGCCAGCTTTTCAACTCTTTTTAAAGTACAGTACGCATGTGGAACTTCATAACATCGCCATCCATTGAGAAAAAAAGGACCATCACAATGGAAAGATGGCTTCTGTTTTTCTCTATTTCTTAACCACATAATCATGACGTACATATAACTTTAATCTAAGTTTATATTAACTTCTTCTAACATTTACATAACGTTTAATAGACAACAATTTTATCAATACTTTATATGTCAAAGCTGCGGTAACACATCTGCGATTACATTCTTACAACCTGCAACATGTATGATGTATACATTAAAAGTCTGTAACATAAGACTTCGAAAAATTAGTTTCATAATTTTGTCTTCAAAGCTTTCCCAGAATGTAAGAGGAATGTGATCCGTGCACACAACCGTCTCCGAAACATTTTTCATGACATTGCACATTAAAATGTTGCAACGTCAGTCCCAAATTCACTGGTTCCTTTTCGGTGATGGAGGATTTCCTCTGTAGATATTGAGTTTATTCGAAAAGTAATCAACTCGTAATTCAAACCCCTCATCGTCTTTCTGTAACAATGCAGCTCGGCTCCTACATCACGAGCATAGATGGCAAATTTAAAAGGCTTTGGAAAATTTGGTGCAGCTAAAACTGGTTTGGTGGATAATATTATTTCGAAATGGACAAATGACCCCTGCTATTGTTCTGTCCACCGAAACGTTGCGTCCTTCGACAGGAAATTGATTAACGGTGCCACTACACTGCTGAAGTTTGGAACACACTTCTGATAGAATCAGCTTAGTACCAAAACTTGAAGCAACTCTATCTTCGAGTTTTGTGTTGGAAATTTCAGAATGGCCCTCGTCTTTGCCATGGAAGTTTCTCAATGGCCTTCGTAGGGTTAACCTTCCATGCCCAATGTTGTGTCCAAGAACATCACTTCTGCTTCAGCGAAATCATTTTTTTAAAGTTTATTACCAGTTTTGCTTCTTGTAGTCGTTCAAAGAGCTTTTCCAACGGTACTCAATGATCTTTCCAGGACTTCCTAAAGATCATGGCATCGTCCAGATAGACTGCACAGTCTGAAAACACTGTCACGACTGTGTTTATGAGTCTTCAGAGTGTGGAGGGTGCGTTCTTCATTCCAAAGGGCATCACTTTGAATTGATAGAGCACATTTGTGGTTATAATCGCAGAAATTTCTATCGCCATCTTTGATAAAGGTACATGCCAGTAACTACGCAGTTAGTCTAACTTGGTGATGTAACTGGTTTGTCCAACTTTCTCGGTACAGTTCCCCGGTCTCGGAATTGAAATTGTGTCCGATTTTGTAATGGTTGTTGACCTTCTGATAATCTATGCAAAATCATTGAGTCCCGTCAGATTTGGGAACTAAAACAAATGCTCAGTTCGATGCTATCCGGGCGATTGTGGCCTCTATCTCCTTCTGGACCTGTATGGCTTCGAAAGGATTAAGCGGATAAAGGTGTTGCTTTATTGGAGCGGTATTCCTAACGAGAAGGTGCGAACCGCAGATGCTCGAGGTCAGAGTCGAGAGTGTGATGTTGGAACATCTCAGCAGGTCGGGCAGCAATGAGGAACAGGAGAATCAATGTTTTGAACATAAGCGTTTTCATCAGGATTCCTGATGAACGACTTATGCCCGAATCTTTGGTTCTCCTGCTCCACGAATGCTGCGTGAGTTTCTGCGTTTTTCCAGCACCACAGTCTTGACCCGGGTATTCCATACCTCCACTCCATGTACAATAGCATTTGTCCTCTCCATCTGATTCTTATATATTTCCTTAGATTGCATGAGAAACCATTTGAACTGCTTTCTATGCTCCTCAGAGAGATAGCGCACCAAGCTATTTCACTTCTCAAGGACATCTTCATTTTTCAAATCTAATTGGAGGCACATCAAAATCCACATCGGGATCCACATCGGGATCCATATCGGCACATTCGATTCCTCACTCTGAACGGCAGTAACGAACACCCGTTTCTCCAGTTCATTCTCTGTCGTATAATACGGTTTCAACATGTTTACATGACATACTTAATACCTATTCCTATCTGACATCTTTACGAGATAGTTCACCTGACTCAACTTTTTCTCAATTTGATAGGGACCACTAAACCTGGCTTTGAATGGATCTCCTATGATTAGTTCCAGTACTCTCACGTCATCCCCTCGGGAAAAAAAATCCAATGCTCAGTGATTTTATCTGGCAAATGCGTCATTTTATGGTGTGCCCTCTTTACGTGCTGTTTAGGTAACTCACCTATTCGATTTAATCTCTCCCTCACCTCCGATACATAATCAAAGTTTAAAATCTCTTGCTTTGGTCCCGTCAATTTTTCTATACTTAAATTCAAACCGCTTCTCTCGTCATACCCGAATATTAACTCGAAGGGAGTGAACTGAGTAGATTAATGCGGGTCGTCTGTCATGGCAACCAATATGAATGGTGTACCTTTATCCTAATTATTCTCTTAATCCTAACAGTATACTCTAAAAATGATCATCAAGGACTTCAAGGAACTAAAGCTCCCTGGGTTTCTGGAGATACGCACTGGCTTTAAAGTGTTGTTGTAAACGTCAGCTCTCCATGACCACCGTAAACGGCTGGGGTGTACATTTCGACCTTTTATTGGAATGAATCTCTCGGGATAGACCAGACCGTGGGAAGAAAGCTACTAACTCCTCTACTCAACCTTTTTTTCCTTGATAGTCCATAATGGAATTGCCTGCAGATATCTGGTAGACACCAGATGAAGGGTCTGTGCACGAATCGGCGATTGTCCTGCCCCTAAGATTAGTGACTGACTTGCTGAACTTTTCCAGCACCACACGCTCAACATCCGTTATGGTTAACAAGTCTTAGTTCCCTCTTGTAGTTGTTCAGATGGCACCTCTGCAAACAATTACAACCCGCGTGAAAGGTCGTTCAAATGTGATAATTGCAAAAAATGAAGGTTGTTGGTTTTATTACCACCTGCGGCTTACCTAGCATTGGACACTTACAGCAAAGTTTGACCACATCCTTGCATATTCCAGGCCAAAATAAAATGGTTTTGCACTTCACCCGAGTCTTTCGTGCCCCGGGGTTCACCATTTACAAGTAGTTAATGTGCTACCTGGAACACCTCCTTCTGTGTGCGACCGTCAACACAATCTTGGGCACATCGGCCCATTTCTCCTCTGCACCGAACTGCCGTGGTCTCCATTTCTGTCTTAGGATTCTATCTTTCAGATAATAATTCTCTTAAACGTAGGTAAAAATCACACAACACCAGGTTATAGTCCAACAGGTTTAATTGGAAGCACACTAGCTTTCGGAGCGATGCTCCTTCATCAGGTTTTAGTCCTGCCATCTGAGGAAGGAGCGTCGTTCCGAATGCGAGTGTGCTTCCAATTAAACCTGTTGCAATATAACCTGGTGTTGTATGATTGTTAACTTTGTACACTCCAGTCCAACACTGGCATCTCCAAATCTTGACTACTCTTGAATATACTTTGCCTTTTTTTCTGAGTTTCCATTCATATATAGATATTTTATCGCCTTGTATTGCTGTGGCAAGTCCCTTAGCCATTCAGGACAAAACACGCCTGTCTGACTCTCTGATTGTTCACGTTTTTCCTGCAAAAGTACGTCACACAGGGTGCACGCTAACTGAACCTCAACATCTTCATCATTCTCTTACGTGTTTTCGTCATGCTGTATCTTATGAAAGTTGAATCTGGTTACTACACAGTCAGGGAAAATACCAGGATACTTCTGTTTTCACTCCTCAGCTTCTTGGTCTTCCTTGGGCTTCTCCACAACAAGGCGTGTCACTTCTTAGTTGGAACCTGCAAAATCGTTCTCAAAAATAAACTGAATTGCTAGAACTGACACTCTGTCAATCACGTCCAGTGTTACTTCCTCAGTCTTGAGTTGACACTCCAACCTAATCTTACATAGTGGAACGCTAAATTTCTGTCCATCTTTCCCACAAATTACCACTATCTCGGTTAACAGATCAGAAAGAGTGTAAATTCGCTAAGCTCTTAATATCTGCGACTGGTTAGATCATGTGTCTCTCAAAATTATGCCTTCTTGCCTTCGTCCCAGTTCTTTCTGAATGCCCTTTACCCACAGAGGCGAATTCTTCGTAGAGATCAGGAACTAACCCCACACCTAATCCTTGCCGAGGCTGTGCACTTGCCGCAGCCCCTCTGTTCTTCTTGGGTTTCTTTTCCTGCTTTCACTAAAGCCACTGGCTTACCATCTTATACCACATCTTTTCCCGCAGTGCCTTTCCTTCACGAGGAGCACTGTGATTTTACGCGTCCTTCTTTACCACAGTAGAAACACCAGATTCCTTTCACCTCCTTTCCACATTCTTGGACATCCATTTTAAGCCTGTGGTAAACTCTTACCAGTGTTCTCGACTCTTTGTTTCGGAGTGCAGATTCCCCTGTTCTCCCATCTTCTATCCGTGACAGGACGAAATTCTGGACAGAAGCTTGTCTTATGCACCAATATATGTTCAACTGCTAATTCTGCTGCCCTTCTCATTTCCTGAAATTTCTGTTCTTCCACGTGAATTCTTACCATATTTCGAAGCGAGTTTTCAACTCCTCCACAAGAATAATTTATCATAGAGGCTCAAAATTCCTATCTATCGTTAAACCAGCGACGCATCTCTCCAAATTACTCTGATTAATACTCAGCATGCGTCTGGCTCGGTTCTTTCTTTATTTTTCTGAAGCGCTGTTCATATGCTTCTGGTACCATTTCATAAGCGCTTGAAATAGCCTGTTTCAACTCTTCATAATCTCTTGACCCCTCATGTGACAGTGCAACAAATACCTCACTCGTTCTGATAACTGTTTAGCCTGAGCTATCATTCTCCAGAACCTTCGGACTATTCTATTCGCCCAGCCATTCTTTTTCAATGAAATAAAGAACTTTTCAACATCTTTCTCATCAAAATGTCGTACCATTTTGATATATGTGTCGATGTCACTACCTTTTCTTTTAATCAACATCCTGTGAACTTGATTTTGCTGACTAATTCGCAAATTCTGAAGTTCAAATTCTCTCTCTCAGCTAAGACCCTTCTCTCTCTTTTCCTCTCTCTCCATCTTTCCTCTCTCTCTTTTTCCTCCCTCTCCCGCTTCTTCTCTCTTTTCTTCGAATTCATTGTTTTCTTCTCTCTCTCTCTTCCTCTTTCTCTCCCCCTTTGATTACCTTCTAACTCCATTTCCCTCAATTGCAATTTAGGTTTTTCTACTTCTACTGCAATTGGCTCTTTCTGTGATTCACATAAGTGTTTGAGTAACTCCCTCACAAATTCGGCTTTATTTGTGTACCTGGTTAAATCCAAATCTAACTTATTTGCTAATTCTAGAAGTGTTTTTTTATTCCTTTCAAACTTCTTTGACAAATTTGAAAATCATCTTCAAATCCCAGGACTTCTTTTGCAATTTTAAGAGCCATTTGTCTCACTTTTAATTTAGCCAATCACAAGTCTCCGAATTGAAACAAATGTCTTCACTTACATTTTATTTTAAGTTCGAGGACACTAACCTGCAAGTGTTTAAATGTACTGGGTGTTTTCGTGCACCACATCTACTCATAACTGTCCAATTCTCCGACTGTATTTGTCTAAACCTGTTTAAATCGTGGACAAACGCCACTAAACTGTTACGGCACATGTGAAGCCCTCCCCTAAATTAAAACAGCAACACAGAAAACATTCATCCCGAGCTGTAATGTATTAAAATTCGGGAGTCAAATAACTGTCCCAAAAGTCACTATTTAAAGTAAAAATTAACAACTACATCCTTTAACTCCAACAGAGAATATTAACTCGAAACTATTTGCAACTACTTTCTCTTAAACGTATCTTACACCTTCCAATCTACAGTATTAGATTACAATGGACAAAAGTAAATCATATTTCTAAAGTACTCAGAGCACAGTGTGATTTAGCATTACATCCTCCCAGCTTATCGGACATGATCCCTTCTTCCATTTGTGTTTTGTTACACTGACTTTCTTTATGTTATACAGGCCGACAATTCATCTATTATCTGGCAGTTTCTCATGCATGAGACCTTCTCTCTCACATGGTAATATACTGGCTCTGTAACTCAGTGGTTAGAATACAGGTCTTGTAAAGTATAAATGCGCTTGAAATAGCACATTCCTGTCTGTCTTTCTAGGAATTTGGTTTTAGACCTATACCTTCGGACCATTTCATTTGTTTGATGTTGTCAAATTAATATTTTCAAATTTGAATGGATTTTGATATCTGGCGCATAATTTTAACAGATTGGCGGAATTTAAATTTGTTTTTGTTTCATAGGAAGTCAGTTGCGCTATTGCTTTCGCAATCAAATGTTACTTTTTAGATTCTTTCAGCACAGTCTGTGTCTTTCTCAGTCCGTGCAGGATTCCAGTCTGACATAAAGGTAAAATGCTCACCGACTCCTTCATACTCACCGACTCCTTCATAAAACCTCCACCCTTACGTAAATAAAGAAACATCCTAAAGAATCTCCATCTCCGACAACCGTCTCCAATGCATTGTCCATGACATACCCATAAAAATGGGGCAAGAACAGTACCAAACTCAGTAGTTCTTTTTTCAATCATGGAATATTTCCTTTGTTGGATGTTGAGTTTCTTCAAACAATAACCAACAGGCAGTTCAATCCCCTCATCATCTTCCTGCAGCAGTACAGCTCTAAATCCTATGTCACGAGCATCAATGGCACCTCTGAAAGACTTTGGAAGGTCTGGTGTAGACAAAACTGGATTGGTGGATAATATTTTTTCCAAATGGTCTAATCCCTCCTCGCATTGCTCTGTCCACTGAAGCATTGTATTTTTCGTCAGCAAATTCGTCAGCAAATCCACTGTACTGTTGAAGTCTTGAATAAAGTTCCAATAGAATTTGCTTAATAAAAAAAATCGCAGTACCTCTTTCTTTGAGGTTGGTCGTGGTAATTCCTCGATGGCCTTCGCCTTTGTGTTCCGTGGGGTCAACCTTCCATGACCGATGTTATGTCCCAAGAATGTCAGCTTTGCTTTACGAATTCAGTTTTGTTCAAGTTTATTGTCAGTTTTGCTTCTCGTACTTGTTCAACAAGCTCTGCCAACTGTACCATGTGATCGGTCCATAACTTACTAAAGATCACCACATTGTCCAAATAGACTGCACAGTTTATTGTCCCAGTCACAACTCTTTTCTTGAATTTTTGGAATTTGGCAGGTGCATTCTTCATTCCAAAGCGCATCATTTTGAATTAATGTAACCCATTTAGGGTTACAAACACAGAAATATCTTTCGTTGTCTGTGATGAAGGTACATGGCCATAACCACGCAGGAATTTCAACTTTGTGATGTAACTGGCTTGTTCAACATTCTCGATACACTCCTCCAATCTCCGTATTGGGTATGACTCGGATTTTGTAACGGCGTTGACCTTCCGATAAACCATGCCAAATCCTTGAGTCCTGTCCAGTTTGAGAAATATGACTGTCAGTGAACTCCACTCGCTCTAGCTTGGTTTAATGATTCCTCGTTAAGCATGGCTTCCAATTCCTTGTGGACTTGTCTGACGTTGAAAGGATTATGCCGATTGTGGTGTTGTTTTATCGGAACAGTACTCCCTAGGTCTAAATCATATGCAATAACATTAGTACCCTCCAACTGTTCTTACACATGCCCTCATAATGCTGAAACACACTTTTCTACTGCGTTCCATTCTATATAGACAGATAGTTCACGAACCATTCCTCAAGAACTTCTTCATTTTGTAAACATATTTTGAGACATATCAAAATCGAAAACATCTGAATTCGATTCCTCACACTGCGGGAAAGTTAGTAACACACGTTTCTCCAGTTCCTTCTCTCTAGTAAAACTTGGTTTCAACATATTTATATGACATACCCGATACAGTTTTTTCTTGTTTTCAATCTGGCATTTTTACTAGATAGTTCACCTGGCTCAACGTTTGATTTTCTCAATTTGATAGGGACCACTATACCTGGCTTTGAAGGCATCGCCTACGATTGGTTACATTATTAACATGTCAATCCCTCAGAAAAACGGCTGAGTCTCAGGGTTTTTATATGCCACCTGCTTCATTCCACTCTGTGCCCTCTTTGGGTAATGTGGTGGTTGGTGTTTTTCTTGAAGCACTTCCTGTCTGTTTGCTACCAGCAAGGTAATCTGTTGCACTTCAGCACAGTTGTGCTCTGCACTAAAATGTCGTGGTATCTATTTCCGTCAAAGGCTCCTATCTTTCAGACGACACTCTGAGGAACTATTCTCTGACTCCTTTCCCGAGTATGCATCCACGTACTTTTTTGTCTTGTCTCTCTTTTGCAATTACCTTCGCCTTTCAGAGTGTAGTGCTGGAAAATCACAGCAGATCAGGGAGCATTCGAGGAGCAGGAGAATCGACGTTTCGGGCAGAAGCACTTCTTCAGGAAGCCCTTAATATTTCAGGACTAAACACTTCTTCCTGAACCTCCGTCCGTTCAGTTTTTTTTTTCTTTCCTGCACCATGACGTCAAACTAGGTGTCCGCTAACTAATGCTCAGCTCCTTCATCTTTCACTTTAGTTTTTGGTTTCAAACTGTGATTTCTGTTAGTGATTTCTTGGTACTACGCAGTCTGAGAAAATGCTGTGATATTTTTATTTGACCTACTCCGTTTCTTGATCTTCCTTTGTTTATTTTTCAGAACAAGGGGTGTCACACTGATGTTGGAACCTGCTCAGTCATTCCCAAGAACAAACTGGATTCCTGGAACTGCAACTCTATCAATCACTTCTACTATTACTTCCCCAGACTTGAGTTGGCACTCCAACCTGATTTTGCATAGTGGAACACGAAATTTCTGTCCTCCTATCCACCACACTCTCGGTTAACAGATCAGAAAGAGTTCCAAATCGCTTATCTCGAACAAATATAGACTGGTTAGATCCTGTAACTCAAACAATTTTACTTTTTTGCCCTTCTCCCCATGTTCTTTCTACTTACATTGTATCCACCGAAGCGAGTAATTTAGAGAGATTAGGTACTAACTACATGACCAAAACCTGCCTAGTTTGTGAATTCTTTTGCAGCTCCTCTGCTCTTCTTGGATTTTCCTTTACTACTTGCACGAATACCACTGGATTAGGTTTTTTTCTTAACTAAATATTTTCCCACAGAGCCTTCCTTCAATGATCAGCACTGTGATTTTATGTGTTCCACCAACTGGCAGTGAAAACACCTTTTGCTAGTGCCCGTCTTAAACTCCTGGCACTGATTTCTAAACTTGTGGTAAACACATCCCAGTGTCCTGTACTCTTTGTTTCATCGTGTAGCATAACCGCTTCTCTCAACTTCTATCCTTCACAGGACAAAATTCGGACCACAAGTTTGTCTTATGCACCAACATGTATTCATTTGCTAATTCTGCTGCCCTTCTCACGTCCTGAACTTTCTGATCATCCACGTGAATTCTTACTTTCTCTGGAATTGAGTTTTTTGTTCAAACTGCTCCAGCAGATTAATCTCTCTTAGAGCCTTAGGTTTCTAATCTATCGTTCAGGCTCGCACTCATCTATCAAAATGAGTATGTTGAATTCTTTCCAATTCAATTAATCTGACTTGGTTCCTTCTTTATGTTTCTTAACCGCTATCTTTAAATTTCTGGTACCAATTCATAAGCTCTTAAAATAACCTCTTTCGTCTCTTCATAATCTCTGACCCCTCATCTGATAGCGCTGAAAAACCTCACTCGCTCTGCCTACTGTTTTTTCTGAACTAGCATTCCCCATAAATCTTCAAAGCACTCCATCTACCTCGCCATGTTTTCAAATGAAATAAAGAAGGTTTAAGCATCTTCCTCATCAAAATATGACAGAGTTTGATATGTTTGTAGATACCACTGCCATCTCTTTTAACCTCTATTCTGTTAACTTGGCATTATTGACGAAGTCACAACTTGACCTGTTCAAATTCTCTCTCTGTTTTTGCTCAGCTTAGAACCTTATCTGTTTCTTTTTTTTCCTTTCTGTCTATCTCTTTTTTTTTCTCGTACTTTGCTTTCCTCCCTCTCTCTTACCCTTTATCTCTATTTGTTTATCTTCTAACACAATGTTCTTCAATTGTAAGTGACGTTTCCCTGACTCTCTGACACTTAAGTGTTTGAGTTACAATTTCAGCTATACTTCTTTTTCTCCCTTTGTAAAATGAAAATCTAACTTCGTTGCTAATTCTAACTGTATTGCTTTATTCTTTCCTTCTAAACTTTCGAGGCAAGTTTGAGAATCACCTTCAAACACCAGAATTTCTTCCGCAATTTTAAGAGTAATTTCTCTCACATTTATGTTAACCAACCACAAGTCAATGAAAATAAGCACATTTTTTTCAACTATACTTAACTTCATATTCTAAGACATTGACTTGCTCGTGCTTAAGTGGACTTACCCTCTTTCGCTCCCAAAATCTATGCAAATTTGTCGAAATCTTACGTTGGATCTGTCTAAACCTGTTCAAGTCGCGGATGATAGCCTCTAAACTGTTACAACATGAGACAATCCCCTATACAAATTTAATCCTGACACACAGAGAAGTTTAGTTTGTATCGTAATTTGTTAAATGTCGAGAGGCAAATAACAATACTAGATTTCACTATTTAAAGTAAAGAATTAAGGATTTTATTCCTAAAGTACAAAAGAGAACATTGGACAACTATTTGCATCTCATTTCTCTTCAACTTATCTTTTCCCTCGCAATGTAAAATAATGATCCAATTAAAGAAATTAAATCCAATTAAGATTTACAAAAGAAAAGCACATTTCAATTCCAGTCAGTTTTGGCGATTCTCCTTTGTAGATTTTCTTCTGTAGATTTTTCTCTAGATGAACTTCGATATTCTGATCTACAAACTTCATAAGGTCAGGTACCTTTTAAAGAGCTCTGCAGCTAGAAGTGCATATTTGCTGCTGTCATTGACCGTGCTTCTCCTAACTGTTTAAAATACTCGGTTTTATACCCCAAACATCGGATTGTTTCATTGGTTTATTGTTGTAAAAGTACCAAATTCAAATTTGATTGAAATTTGGTATCTGGAGCAAAATTTAAACTAATTGGCCAAATGTGAATTTGTCTTTGTGTCATGCCAACTCAGCTGCACTATTGGTTACACAGTCAAATGTAACACTTTAAATTCTTTCAGTATGCTTTGTGTCTCTCTAAGTCAGTGTCAGATTTCAGTCTCACTTAAAGGTACAGGGTACATATACACCTTCACAACAGGTTGGAGATAGAGTATCAGACATCGAATTGGGCAGAAAACTCGATGGACCGCAGTTCCTAGTTTGCATTTTTCCAATGGTCTATCACAATACATTATCAATGCACTATGCAGAAAAGTGCATTGATAACATTAACTAGAACGGGGAAGGCTCAGTCATAGATCACCTGCAGTGCGGAAACAGGCCCTTTGGCCAAACAAGTTCACTCTGATGAGTCACCCATCGATACTCATTACCCTGTACCATTATACGATAACTACCCCCGAGTAATGCACCTAACCGAAACATTTCTGAAAGCGATGGCAATTTAGCATGATCAATTCTCCTAATAGGCACATACTTGGACTTTGGAAGGAAACCAGAGCACACTGATGAAACACAAGTAGACACTGAGAATAATATGCAACCTGCACGCTGACAATCTCCCAAGGCTGGAATTAAACCCGGATTCCTGGTGCTTTGAGACAGCAGTGCTGACCACTGATTGCTTAATCCGTTCCCAATGTTTTTGAGTTGTCTGGGGGAAGCTCTGTAAGTGTTGTCACAGCTCTCAGATGTTAGCAAGGTGATTGCTGCAGGGTCGCCACGACTGTGTTTCCATTTCTCTTTTCTGGTGCTGAGGCTTGTGCCGTGTGTTCTTTCTCGTTTTATCCTTTCAGACCTCTGAGCCAGTTGGTACAAAGGAATGTCTGGCTTGGCCGTTTCAGAGACCGTTGAAGAGGTTAACACATGTCTGCATGTTTGGAGTCACGTTTAGATCAGACTAGGAAAGCAAGAGATATGTGCTTCCTGAAAATATGTTAGTGAGGCAAATTGGTTTTTACAATCGACAGAGGCTTCAAGATCACTTTTACTGGTACCAAATGTTCGATATCGATACTTCATTCATTGGTGTTATCTTCCACCACCTGCCAGAGGATTAGCTTGGTCTGGATTAGTTATTCAATGATGTTTCCACAACAGCACCATCTCCACATGGTGACTTATTGAGGCTACACTGAGCTGGTTATTCCTGTTCTGCTTGACAGCTCTGTCAGAAAGAGCCTCTAACAATTTGACTATCGTGATGAGCTTGAGGGTGTTAGTAATTGGTCAGATTGTGATTATTCCACTCTTAGGGGACTGGACATAGTTGACTAGTTTTCCACTTTGTCAGAGTTTGATTTGGAATGGAACAACTTCCCCAGCGACACGACTTTAGATTAGATTAGATTAGATTACATTACAGTGTGGAAACAGGCCCTTCGGCCCAACAAGTCCACACCGACCCGCCGAAGCGAAACCCACCCATACCCCTACATTTACCCGTTACCTAACACTACGGGCAATTTAGCATGGCCAATTCACCTGACCCTGCACATCTTTGTGACTGTGGGAGGAAACCGGAGCACCCGGAGGAAACCCACGCAGACACGGGGAGAAGGTGCAAACTCCACACAGTCAGTCGCCTGAGGCGGGAAGTGAACCCGGGTCTCAGGCGCTGGGAGGCAGCAGTGCTAACCACTGAGCCACCGTGCCGCCCACTAACTGTGCCACCGTGCCGCCCACCCACTGTGCCACCGTGCCGCCCACACTTGTTGTGCAGCATAGGTCTTCAGTCCTCTTGCTAGAATAGTGTCAGAAATCATTGCCTTTGTCGTATCTAGTGTGCTCAGATGGTTCTTCATGCCACGTGTAGTGAATCAAAACGGCATCTGTCATTCTGTGGGCATCATGAAGAGAAGGAGGTGAAACATCAATCTCAACGCGTCTGGCTGTGGAGGTTCGTTCCATTCATTAGGATGGTGATATTTTTGGAACCGTCTCCACCAGTTAGCTGTTTATTACTCCACCATTATCTATGACTGGATGTGGAAGCACTGCAGAACTTAGATCTGATCTATTGGTCATGGGATCATTTTGCTCTCTCTGTCAGTTCAGCTGTTTGAAATTTAAGCAGCCAAATCGGGGAACTTTAGCGGGTTGTCATCAATTTAACGTACATATTTCTGACCCTGTCATGTTAACTCACACTCGTCTCTGAACCATAGGTCAGCTTGATGGTCATGGTAAACTGAGGACCTATCCCGGGCAAAAAGTCACAGATTGTGGTTGATTACAATTCTGCTTCTGCTCCTGCTCTACAGCACAAACGGTCATTTTGAGGTCCAGCATCTGCAATACAATTCTGCTGTCTGTCCCCCAGTTCACACC
The DNA here is from genome assembly GCF_037043375.1 of Chiloscyllium plagiosum. Classification (NCBI taxonomy): domain Eukaryota; kingdom Metazoa; phylum Chordata; class Chondrichthyes; order Orectolobiformes; family Hemiscylliidae; genus Chiloscyllium; species Chiloscyllium plagiosum. The sequence continues at coordinate 29,387,440 of NW_028270190.1, read as the reverse complement.
GAGACCCATACGCCTGTCAGCCATTTAAAATGTAACCTACTGTAGTTCCTAATGTGCTAAAATACTCATTTTCAAATTCTCATTCTGCCGACGGTCTCTCCATGTTGTCATGCCTCCAATTTATCACATTCCTCAAAATCCTTTCACATATTCATCTGAATCTTTCCCTTCCGGTAATGCCAAGTTCTGTGTTACATGTGAATGTGTTTCCCTCAGTTTCTCTTCCTGACCGTGATTAAGACCTGTGTAGAGTCAGTGATGCCAGCCTTACGTCTTTTCAAAACCAATGAATTTGTGAACCTTGCAATATCATTTGCATTCCGATGTAAGGCCCTCCATATTGGACAGGGCGTTTGAGCAGATTTCACACACATCTTCGAATTTATTCAAATCATTAATTGCTGGAAAGATATGCAGCTCTGGCAGCATCTGTGAAATGAAAGCAAGATAATCTTTCGGGTCCAGTGATCCTTCTTCAAATCTCCCATTTCTCCAGCATTGTGCTTCTTTGTTTCAGGTTTCCAGTATCCACAGTTATTTGTTTTATTGACAATTTTTCTGTGCTTGCTCATTCCTGGAGAAACCAAGCAGCTGTGGCAACATCAGCGGAGACAGGGAAACACAGATAACATTTGAAGTCCAGCTTAACGCTTCTTCAGAACTGAAAAGGATTGGAAAATGGGCTTTTTATCGCTTGACAGAGGTGGAGGAGGGGCGATGGGAAACAGTGGATGTGGAGGCCTAGTGCAAAAGACAAATGGCGTTTAGTTGTATTAAAAGAGAATGAATACAGGAATGGATGTAAATTAAGATGGGATTGTTGGAAATGGGTTCTCTCTATTGCTTACAAAAGAAAAAGGCACAACCAAGACAAAGTCATAGGAAGACCTGGAGCGCAAATATGTGAAGAATGGGGAACGGTCATAACAGGGCCGAGCGGTGAAGTTTTGGAATAGAATATTAACTCCGACAGGCTGTCGTGTACCAAAGTGTAAAATGGGGTGTTACTGGAGCTTGGATTGTGATTCATTGGAACATTGTAGCATCCAGGACCGAAAGGTTAGCATGAGTGCAAGATAGGCTATTGAAACGGAAAGCAATGAGAAGGTCAGAGTTGCTCCTACAGATGGAATGGAAGTGTTTCTCAACACGGTCTCCAATGTAAATGAGACTTCATTGTGAGCAGCAATGACTGGAAACTGGATTGAAAGAGTACAACTGCAGTTCTGCTTGACCTGAAGTGTGTGTTTGGGGTCTTGGACAGTGAGGAAGTAAGACGTCAATGGGTAAGAATTGTAGCTTCTGCAAGCAAATGGGAAGGTGTCATGGCCTAGTGGGGAAGTGTGTGGCGTGTTAGAGGGTGTCACAGAGGGAGTGGTCCCTGTGGAATGCTGCTTCATCTGGAAGATAGAGTCAGAAGGTCCGACAGACCCGAGACAGGCGGTTCGACTTTAAAACAAAGTCAAAAATCACACAACACCAGGTTAAAGTCCAACAGGTTTAATTAGAAGCACACTTGCTCTCGGAGCGTCGCTCCTTTATCAGCGACGCTCCGAAAGCCAGTGTGCTTCCAATTAAACCTGTTGGACTATACCTGGTGTTGTGTGATTTTTAACTTTGTACTCCACAGTCCAACACCGGCATCTCCAAATCAGACTTTAATATGTCCATTCCAACCAAAGTGTTCATCCACGATAATCCCATTTCCATGCACTTGGCCCATATACATCTAATTATTTCTTCTGTTCTTGTCTGAAAGTCTTTTTAAATATCGCCAAATTACCAGCCTCAACCACTTCTGCCGGCAGCTTATTCCATATGCGTAGCGCCATCTGTGCCAAAAACGTTGCCCCTCAGTTTCCTATTTATTTTGTTTCCTCTATAAACCAATACACTCTCGTCCTCGATTCAGCAGCCCTGGGATGAAGATTGAGCGCATCCATCTTATCCATGCCTCCCATGATCTTATGTGCTTCTGTAAGATCCCATTCTGTTTCCTACGTTTTCAAGAAAAAAGTACTGAATTGTACAATCTCTCCCTATATCACAGATCATTGAGTCAAAGAAACACTCTTGTAAATATTTTCTGCAGTCTTTCCAGTTTAATGTCAATCTTCTGATAACAAGGTGAGCATAATTGAACACTATACACCAAGTGCGGCCTCAGCAAAGTCCTGTCCAAATGCAACAGAACTTCCCAACTTTTATATTTGGTACACTGACTGATGAAGGCTAGTGTGCCAAAGCTTCCTTCATAGTCCTGTCTATGTGAAAAATTACGATCAGAGAACTGTGAACCCGACCTCCAAGCTACCTCTGTGCGTTGAAACATGAGGGTCGGCACGGATCAGTTATTTCCAAAAGAGAGATGGATAGGGTGAGAAATTTCATAGTTTTCCCGGATTGTTTGATTTAATTTATTGTCACATGAACCTAAGTACAATAAAAAGATTTGTCTGTGGTTAATAGGGGCTGAACATATTATGCAAGGTCAGACTGATCACAGCACGAAATAAAACTTGACAGAGTTAGGCGTACAGATTAAGTGCACCAGAAATGAGCAACATAAACAAGATCAACTTTATTTGCAGTTGGAGAGTCCATTCTTCAGACTAACAGGGCATTGCTCATGATTGATGTGGCACTTCGGAACCCCACAGTGACTTACAGAGAAGGGCAGGTCTGAATGAACTCTCCCCACATTAATATGCACTCGCTGTGTGTGACCATGCACTGAGTATCATGTTGTACACAAGCCCTGACAGCAGCCATAATACAATCATTCTGAAACACTAAGACTTTTCCATCGGCTTCTGACCTCCATACAGAAGACCAGTCTGTCTTCTCGGACATGGAAGATGCATCATTGAGTCCTCACACAAAATATTTGGTTTCCTCCTTAGTGATAGAAAACGACGTTAACGTCCCAAGTGTACCGTGAGCAATGCAGCCACGAGGAACCGTCTGTCTGTGCAACTTCTACTCGATTTGTTTCTTGTGTTGGAACATCAGTTAAATCAGTCGATCCTCTGTTCCAGAGTCGGGGGAAATAGATTGGGAAGCATTGGGGTTATTTTACGGCAGCCTGAATGATAGTGACCAGCTCTCACAGATTGGGATTTCGAGGTTTTGGTTTCTCAGTAATATCAGAAGCTACTGGGGTCTCAGCAGAGGTTGACCAGCTCCTGTGTCCCATGTTCTCACATTATGTTATTGGAAAGTTCGTGGGTGCTATTTTCCTGAAGGTGCTGTTATTGAACGTTGCAGTCAGGCTGACCTGAGTATTTTGAGAGGCATCTCTGAATGAGGTCGGGGGTCTGTTTTCCCAGTGAATTTGGGTCTAATTCGTAACTAAGAAATGAATCACAAGTTACAGAGCGGGTAAACTCTGTAAACTGAGATGAAGGGCACCTATCATACACAGTCTATGATTTCCAATTGCACTTTCGAAAACCACCCGAAACCGTGTGGTTTGAGGGGCTTGAGGGGCCGAATGGTCTCCCCTCTTTCGTTGCACGAGTTTTTAGGAGCACATGGCCTACAAATGCTCCTGTCTAGCAAGTCTGAGGGGTTGAAAGGGAACACAATAACCCAAGCACAAAGACGCAAGTGTAAGACATGAGATATTTTGTCACTGCTCCTCTAAGCATTAAGATTGGCTCATCAGGTTTTCACCTCAGCCCCACTTTGCAGTCTATATTCCATTGTCCGAAACTCACTTCTTTGTCAAACATTTTATTAATGCAACTTTAAACAAATGGAAACAGACGGGGACGACAGAATTCTGGAGAAAAGGATTCCCACTCGAAATGCCCTTTAAGAATTTCTCCTCATTTTTTGGTTCGAATCAGCATGTCATACAGCAGAAAAACAGACCCTTCAGTCCAACTTGTCCAAACTGACCAGCTAGCCCAATCTGATCGGATCTAATCCCATTAGTCAGCATTCTGCATATATCATTTTATATTATTCCTCTCTATGTATCCATCCAGAAATATCGAAAATGTATAATTGTACCCGCCTTCACCACTTCCTCTGACAACAGTTTCCATTAACGTACACCTCATCCACCCCCGGCCAGCATGAAATGGAAAACTGAGCATCCCTTTTAAATCGTTCCAACCTCAACTTCAACCTTTGCCCTCTAGTTCTGTACTCTCTTACCTGGAGACTTTCGCTGTTTTGACTATCCATGTCCCTCATGAATTGCTAAAACGTTTCCACGTCAGCACTCGGGCCTCCAACAGTCCCAGGCAAAAGCCTCAACTTGTTCAGCACCTTCTTATAACTCAAACCCTATAGTTCTAGCATATCCTTGTAATTCTTTTTGCGGCACCTTCTCAACTTTAACACCATGTTTCCTTGAGTATAGCAATCTGAATTGTACACAGCATTTCTAAAGTGGCCTCCACTATGTCCTGTACAGGTGAAACACGCCACTCCACCTCCTAAACTCAATGTGCTGACCAATATAGCCAAGTGTGCGAACTGTGTTCTTCACTACCCTATCTGCCTGTGACTCCCCTTTCAAGAAACTGTGCACCTACCCTCAGGTCTCTCTGTTCAGCAACATTCTGAAGGTCCCTACCCTGCCTTACCTTAACAAAATGCAAAATCTCATAAACATGTAAATTAAATTCCAGTTACCATTCTTTGACATATTGGGAATCAAGGATCCCGGTGTACCACACGATAATTTTGTTCACTGCCCATTGCATCACTTTTTAAATGTTATCTGCAAACTTACTGATCCTGCCTTCGATACTCGCATTCAAATTGTTAATACCAGTTATCCCAAGTAGTGAACTTCGCACTAATTTTCTTTTCAGCACACCGTTGGCTACAGGCCTTCAGTCTGGAAAACAATAATTTCCTTCAAAAACAATTTTGCATCCAATTGGTTAGCTTCCAACGGATCCCAAGTGACCTAACCTAAAAAAATCTATCTACATGTTGAACCTTATGAAAGGCCTTGCTGATGTCCATATCGACAATGTGTACCACATTGCCTTCAGCAATCTTCTTTACCACCTCTTCACATTTCTCAATCAATTACTGAGACATGATTTCCAACACACAAAGCCATGCTGTCTAACCCTAATCAGTCCTTGCCTTCCTTTTTGACTGAAGACAATATCCGTCAAAATCCCCTCCAACAACTTAACCACTACTGATGAAAGACTAATTGCTGTTTAGATGCCTGAGTGTTCGAGTCACTGTTTTCTTTTCCAGCCCCATACCTCCACTAGTCATATTAAAATTTAAATGTCACCAGTTTGGTGACATGGTCAATAATCTTGATCTCAAACTGAGTCACAGTCAGTGCTAGGAACAAGTCAGTCAGTTTTCCTTAATCTGCAAAAGTAAGATGTTTATGACCAAAACTAAATTGCTAAAACTATGATAGAAAATTGAACGACAAGCCGTCTGGATATTGCTAATATGGACATCGATATATCCCTTTCTAAAACGATTGAGGAGCACGCACGCGCCTGCGCGCACACACACACACGACAACAAACTCAAAAAAAAAAAACAAAAACAGTGCGATGTTAACTTAGAGTCACTGAGATGGACAGCACGGAAGCAGACCCTTTCGTCCTACTCATCCATGAAGACCATATACTCTATCCTCATCTTTTGCATTTGCCAGCACTTAATCAATACCCCCATAAATAATTTTCATTCAGGTGCCCGTCCAGATACCTTTTAAATGTTTTAATTCTACCAGCCTCCACCACTTCCTCTGTCAGTTCATTCTACTCACGGCCCACCCTCTGCATGAAACAGTTGCCTCTGCAGTTGCTTTTAAAATTTTCTCCTCTCACCCTAAGCCTATGCACTCTTCTAATCAAGGAAAATGGCCTTGACTATTTACCTCATCCATGCCCCTCATCAGTTAATAAACTTCTATAAGGGCATTCCTCAGCCTTTGACACTCAGTCTATTCAGACTTTCCCTGTACCTGAAACCATCCAAACCTGGCAACATCCTTGTGAATCTATTTTGCATCCTTCCAAATTTCACAACGTTGTTCCGGTAGAGCGAGACCAGAATTGCACACAATTCACAAAAATGGCCTAACCAAAGTATTATACAGATGCAACATGACCTTCTAAATCGTATACTCATACTCTGAACAATGAAGGAAAGCATACTAAACGCCTTCTTCATTATCCTATTTTCTTACGACTTCACTTTCAAGGAAACATGTACCTGCACTCTAAGATCTCTTTTTTCAACAAAATTCCTCAGGAACTTATCATTAAGTGCATACGTCCTGCTCTGATTTGCGTTTCCAAAATGCACTCCTCACATTTCTTTAAATTAAACTCCATTGGCCACTCCTCAGCCCATTCATTCAAATGACCAACATTCCGTTGTACTCTGAAATATCCTTCTTCATTCTCCACTACACCTCCAATCTTGGTATCATTTGCAAACTTACAAACCAACCTCTTATTTTCACATTCAAGTCATTTATATAAAGGGCGAACAGCAGTGGACCCAGCACAGATCATCATGGCATAACACTGGTTGCATGCCTTCAGTCTGAAAAGCGACCGTCTGCTATCACACTCCACCTTCTATCTTCCAGTTAGTTCAGCATCCAAGTAGCTAGCTCTCCCTGTTTACCTTGTGATCTAACCTTGTTTAAATCTCCTATGTGGAAACTTGTTGCACGCCTTGCTGAAGTCTGTTTAGATCCCATCCACAGATCTTCATCAATCCTCTTCGCACTTCTTCAGAAAACTCAAGAAAGTTTATGAGACATGGTATAATTTGAAAGAACTTTGCCCAATTATCAGTTGAACTCTTGAAAAGAAAAACGTAGAGTTTGTATCAAATGTTATTATCCTTCGAAGATATTCTGCTCACACAAGCTGCTGGCAATGGGAATGCTTCTTAGAATAATTGGATTTGTCTGAATCCTTTTGTTTCCAATGCATACTCATCAGTAATCCCCCATGAGTGGCACGGAAGACTGGTGATTTGTTGTTTTTTTAAGCTCACTCACATTGCTGTGGTGGAGAAAAGGGAAGAGTGAGCGAGCAATATGATCGTCCTTTTCAGCAAGGATAACGTTTTTCCCTCTCTGAGTTGAAACAGTAACGTTATCAGACAGGTATTCGACCACGTGAGACCTCCTTGAATATTGTCTAAACTATATGAGTCCATCACATTTCCTGCTTTTGTGGATAAATCATTGTTGCTGTCATACATGGAACCGTTTCCTTAACGTGGCACCACTTTTTTGAAGATGTGTTTATATGTGCCTGCATAATTTAAAAATAAAACATTTAATGTCTTCACAATATCTGTCCTTAAAATAAACGTGTATTATTCTTAAACAAATGCAGAAATTGTTGGAAATGGTCAGCAGATCTGGCAGCAGCAATGAAAAGAAATCAGAGTTAACGCTTCAGTTCCAGTGACACCCCCTCAGAATCTGCCTTATTCGTAAATTACTTCCCCCGTTTTATTTTCCCATACAAGAGGGAATATCCATCAGGTATTCTCCAAATACACTCCTCACAAGATATTATATATTAAAAAAGAGCACCTCTCCTTCTCAGGCCTAAACTGTCTAGCCTAAAAACCGAATGCCTTTCTCCTAAAAGAAAGTAAAACATCTTTGAAATATTTGAAATGCAAGATTGTTTCATTTTTCTCATTTTAGGGCAAGATAACTACACATAACTACGATATATCATTTGTCGTCTCAGACATTCTCTGCTCAGATGCAGAAAAATATTATTGAGATCGTACCCACTACCCTGTGCAAGGAACAGCTACAATCAATTCCAAATCACTTGCTGCATCTTCAGACTAACTTGACGGCATTGGTTGTGAAAGTGTAGATGTGCTGTACCTTGAAAAGCTAGCAAGGACAAAGCACAGGGAGTCTGGAACAAGGTAACGATGTAGCTGCTAGCAGCAGGATAAAAGAACAAATTCAAAATGGACCAAACAGTTTACATTATGGCCCAAGACATCAGAATCCAATCAAATTTTGATTTATTACTTTGATATTATTAAACCAATGAAACGATCCCATGTTTTGGGCTATAAAAACGATCCCATGTTTTGATCAGGTGCATGGAGAACTGGCAAAAGACCAGCAGAAGCAGACTGCTAGTTTTAGGGCTGTCTTAAGTGTACCTGTCTGTGAAATGAGTCTGCAAGCAGAACATCGAAATTGACCTCGTGAGAATCTACAGAGGAAAATCTACAATGGAGAGTCCAAGGAGCAGACTGGTTTTGAAACGAGTATTTTTTTTTGTAAATCTTAATCAGGACTTTTCCATTTGACTAGTATCATTGAGTGGGAGGTAAAAGACAGGGTTAAAGGAAAGGAGTTGTAAATATTTGTTGGTTTATCTATTCTCTGTTTGACTTTAAACTAAAGTTGTTAATTTTTACTTTAAGTAGTGACCTCTGGGATAGTTCTTTGCCTGTCGAAGTTGAACAAACTACCACACAGGGTGACTTTTTTCTGTGCTGCTGGTTTAAACGAGGAGAAGTGCTTACCCGCGTCTCATAACAGCTTGGGAGATTTCTTCCGTGTTTTGAACATGTTTAGATAGATCCAGTCTGAGATTTGGGCAGAAGTGAATAGATTTGGGGAAGGTGAAAGCCCGGTAGATATAACCAACTTGCTCCTGAGTGTCCTGGGTCTTTAAATAAAACGTAAGTGAGACTATCTGTTTAGTTTAGGTGACCTGCGGTTGGTTAAATTAAAGGTCAGAGAGATGCCTCTCAAAATTGCTGATGAGGTTCTGGGGTTTGAAAATGATTCTCACACTTGCCAAGAAAATTTGGAAGGAAAGAACAAGGCCGTTATTTCAGAATTAGCAAAGACGTTAGACTTTCGTTTCACGAAGAATTCTTAAAGTTTCGAAAGAGGTTCTGGGATTTGAAGATGTTTTTCAAATTTGCCAATAAAGTTTAAAAAGAAAGGACAAGACCATACTTTTAGAATTAGCAACTAATTTAGGTGTGGGCTTAATTAAGGATAAAAGTAAATCTGAATTTGTAAGAGGGTTACTCAAACATTTTGGCGCGACAGAGAAATGGACATGAGCGGTCGGGTAGAAAAAAAACGTAAGTTCAATTGAGGAAAATGGAATTCGAAGATGAACCAAGAGAGAGAAAAAAGAGAAAGGGAGAGACAAAGAGAAAGAGAGAGAAGACAGAAACAGGAAAAGGAGTGAGAGAAGGTTCTTAAATGAGCAAAGAGAGACAGAGAAGAAAGGCAGAGAGAAAGAGAGAGAAGAGAGAGAAAGAAAGAGTGGTGACATGAAATCGAGATGTTGTGACTTAGTCAGCAAAGTCAAGTTGACAGGTGGAGATTAAAAGAGAAGGTAAAGAGAATATAAACAAATATACCAAAACTCTGCTACATTTTTATGACAATGCTGTTTAAGTCTTTTTAAAATTCATTTGAAAAATTGGCTGGGCAGATAGAGTCGTCGGAGGATTTATGTGTAATGCTAGTTCAGACGGAACTGGTACGCAGAGCAAGTGAAATATTTGTTGCGCAATCAGACGAGAGGTCAAGAGATTATGAAGAGGTCAAACATGTTGCTTAAAGTGGTTGCGAATTGGAACAGGAAGTGTACAAATAGCGTTTCAGAAACGTAAAGAAGGAAGCAGGTCAGACTTATGATCAGTTTGAAAGAATTAAACATCGTCAATTCAAAAGATAGATACAACCTATAAGACTCGAAGAGAGATTATTCTGCCGAAGGAGTTTAAAAACTCACTTAAAATAATGAAAGAATGCACGTGGAAGAACAAAAAGCTCATGAAGTGAAAAGGGCAGCAGAATTAGCGGATGAATACATGTTGGTGCATAAGACAAGCTTCTAGCTGGAATATCGTCCTATGAGCGAGAGAAGTTGCAAGAAAGGGAGATCCTACACTACAAAACAAAGAGTAGCGAACATTGGTAAGAGTTTTAGACAGTTCGGAATAACACCAAAGAAGGTGGAAAGAAGTGAAAGGCCTTATATATATATATATATATATATATATATATATATATATATATATATCTACTGTGGTGACGTGTGACACGTAAAGTCACAATGCTGGTCCTTAAAGAAAGGCAGTACGTCGTCAAAGAAGCTTAGCCAGTGGCATTAGTGAAAATAGTAAAGGAAACTTCTGGAGGAGCCAAGCAGCTGCAGGAAAGTCCACAGCAGGGGCTGGCGATGGAGTAGGTACCTGATTGGGCGGCACGGTGGCCCAGGGGTTAGCACTGCTGCCTCACAGCGCCTGTAGACCCGGGTTCAATTCCCGACAGAGGCGACTGACTGTGTGGAGTTTGCACATTCTCCCCGTGTCTGCGTGGGTTTCCTCCGGGTGCTCCGGTTTCCTCCCACAGTCCAAAGATGTGCGGGTCATGTGAATTGGCCATGCTAAATTGCCCGTAGTGTTAGGTTAAAGGGGTAAATGTAGGGGTATGGGTGGGTTGCGCTTCGGCGGGTCGGTGTGGACTTGTTGGGCCGAAGGGCCTGTTTCCACACTGTAAGTAATCTAATCTAATCATCTTAAAGAAGAATTCGTCTCTGTGGATACAGTTTACGCAGAAAGAACATGGAGAGTAGGGGCAAGAAGTTGTCATTCGGAGAGAAACTGAATATAACCAGTCCCTGTTAGTAAGAGATGAAGGAATTTGCACACTTTCTGATCAGTTGCAGAATGTGTTGTATTTGTGCGACAGATGGAGAGAACTTTAGCTTTCCACTATGTAAGGTCAGTTTGGAATGCCAACTCAAGACTGGGGAAGTAATATTGGAAGTCATTGACAGAGGGTTAGTTCCAGGTATCCAAATTGTTATTAGCAATGATTTAGCAGGATCCAAACAACTTGTCGTGGAGGAGCTCTCGGAAGATCAAGAAAAAAAAGGAGTTAAAACGGAAATATCCCGGCATTATCCCAGAGTATGCTGTTACAAGATCCAACTATCATAAGTTACAACACGTTGCAAAGACGAAAGTAAAGGTAAGGAGTTGAGGTTCAGTGAGCAGGCCCACTGTTTGACGTTTGCCGTGTTAGCAAAGGAAAATCCTGATCAAGCAGAGGTTCAGACGGAAGTGGTTGGTCCTGAACGGTCAAGGAACCTGAAACAGAAAGACAAAATAATAAAAGGAATATCAGTGGGCACGTAGGTCGAAAAGGAGGCAGAAGAAAATCCTGATGGTTGTTAAATGAAAGATAGAATCCTAAGATGGAAATGGAGACCACGGCTGGTTAGTGCAGAGGAGAAATGGGTACAAGTGCGCCAGATTGTGTTGCTGATAGCATACAGACTGGAGGTGTTACAGTAATACATAAACTACCTGTAGGAGGTTACCATGGGTCCTAAAGATTCAGGCTAACGCACAACAACATTCTTAATGTTCTGGAAAGCACAAGGATGTGGTTAACGTTTGTCGTATGTCAAGATTAGAGTGGTGCAGAAAAAGCAGAGCAGGTCTGGCAGCATCCGAGGTGCAGAAAAATCGACGTTTCAGGCAGGAGCCCTCCTGCCAAATGGCAGGTAAGCCACAGGCAGCAATAAAACTAGCACATTTGTTGCCTATTCCCTAACTTGAAGGACATTTCACACAAGTTATCATTGACTGTGTACATCCCCTCTCAAGAAGTAAACGTGGGAACCAATACTTGCTAACCTTAATAGATGGGTGTACCAAGCTACCAGCATCAATTCCACTACGGAGTATCAAAACCAAAATCGTGGTCGAGGAGATAATATTTTTCTTCACATGGTATGGACTACCCAGAGAGATTCAGTTGGACTAAGAGTATTTTTTTACTGCTAGGCTATTTAAGGAAGTTACGGATAGCTTAATTATATCGCACTTCAAATGCATTGTGTATCATTCCGAATCCGAGGAAGCTTGAGAAAGGAAGCATCAAAACTTAAAGATTAGTTGAGAGCATACTGTCAGGATTACCTGAATGCTTGGGATAAAGGTATCCCATTCGTATTATTTGCGATTAGACATGCCCGAAACGAATCTACTGGAGAAACAGTTGTTCGTTACTGCCTCCACATAGTGAGGAAACAAATCCAGATGATTTGGATTTTGCTGTGCCTCAAAATATGTCGAAAAATGAAGACGTCCTTGAGGTGTAGGATACGTCAGCAAACTATCTGTGACTGGAGCATAGAATGCAGTTGAAAGGTTTGTTACTGTTATATAAGGACATACGTAAGTATCAGATGCGGAGAACTAATGCTATTGTACGTAAGGTAGACGGAGGGAATACTGCGCAGACTAACACAACACCCCCAACACATTAATCATTTCACATCTAGACAGGTCCTCAAGGAGGTGGAGGCCATGCTCAATGACAACATCATCAAGCCGATCCAGACTGAGTGGAGTTCACCGATTGACTTCAATCTGAAACCAGAAGGGAATAACCGATTTTGCAGATTACGGCAGGTCAGCGCTGTTACAAAATCGGACTCACATCGAATTCTGAGATTGGAGGACATCACCCCTAAGTTGGATACTACCAGGAACCATTATCAGAAATGGCGAAGGTTTCAGTGGACAGGTCAATGCCAGAACGTATTCGACCGTTTGAAAGTCATGTTAACCAGTGCAGCAGTTCTTGCGTGCTGCCCAGTCAGCTCTGTGAGAATATATTAAATTCTTTTTTAACATCACTGACTTACACAGAGGGCATTTCTCATTGTTGCACAAATGCAAGGTATTATCCTCAACCATAGGATGTTTAGTGCATACAAGCTGCATTGGAGATAAATGATGAAAACCTTTCATTGCTTGGCTAAGATTTCCAGCTGATTTGCCTATTATCTTCCGCCTGAAATCCTGCAGACACACTGCACTATGAAGGATCTCGATTGGACATCAATATTGAGCACAAGAGACGACGAAAAAGGGCAATGTCTGGTCCCAAAACACCAGTCACTATTCCCAACCTCCAACAGATGGATTCTGTCTTGCTAAAATCATAAAGTGACACGTGGCACCATATTGATTTCCAGTCTGTCCTTACCCGCTCATTCCCTTGCCAACACAAGGCAAAACAAGATCTGGGTCTTTGACACAATCAATTCTGGAGATTGTCGGCCTTCTGGAGAGGAGGAGATGCTTTAAAATTGAAAGGGGCGTGTGAAGGGGCAGTAATATCACTCACGGGGCTGAGTCTGGCAGCTGGATTTTGTCTTGGATAAATGCAATATACAGCGTTTAGGCAAATCAAACAACGGGAGGGCTGATACAATTAGATTACTTACAGTGTGGAAACAGGCCCTTCGGCCCAACAAGTCTACACCGACCCGCCACACACCCAGACCTATTCCCCTACATTTATCCCTTCACATAACACTACGGGCAATTTAGCATGGCTAATTCACCTAACCTGCACATTTCTGTGTCTGTGGGAGGAAACCGGAGCACCCGAAGAAAATCCACACAGACACGCGGAGAATGTGCAAACTCCACACAGTCAGTCACTTGAGGCGGGAATTGAACCCGAGTCTCTGATGCTATGAGGCAACAGTGCTAACCACTGTGCCACCGTGCCTCCCACTAATTAATCCTCGGGTTTTGATATTGTTATAGGAAAGAGTGAACCGGGGTGCAGATATAATTGTTTGAAAATTGTGGTACATATAGACATGGTGCTTAAGGAACTTTCATTGCTCAGACCTTTGATTTTAGCAGTTGTGAAGTCTTGTCGAAATTCCACAGGATATTGGTGAAGCTTCGCTATAGTACCGTGTGCAGGCCTGGTCATCCTGAGATAGGAAGGATATTATTAATCTGGTGAGGGTTCAGGAGAGATTTATCAGAATATTGCCGGGATCACTTTATCTTCTGCCTCTGGAGCCTAGAAACACACGCATCAACATTGAATTCAAGAGTTCCAAATTTGCCCTCCCCAACAACATCCCAGATACAGTCCTCCGCCCTCTACAAGGGACCTAAATGCTAGTCGTCTTTCCCAACTATCCAGTCCACACTTCCCACCGACCTATGACTGTCACTTCCTACATTCGCGCCCCTACCACATACCCTACCACAGCCCCAGCCCGCCCAGCACACTTCCCTTGCTCCAGTCTGAAGAATGGTCCTGCCTGAAAAGTTGGTTCTCTTGCTGCCTGACCTACAGTGCCTTTTCCACCACCACACTTTATACATTCTAAATTGTCCAGCATCTGCATTCCGCATTGTCTCCGGGGTATAATTCTCTGTTCACATATCGATGCAGATTGCCTGTTATAAACCCGCATTATCTTCTGCAAATATTGCTCTCAGATGATGATTTCTCAATGTTTCACTGATATGTTAATACTTGATCAGTAAAGAAAAGTTGTATGTTTCTATTTATGAACAGAGAAGCATGCTTATGTTGCAATACTCCTTTGTCCAAGGCACTTTGAATGGTAAACAAAATTTATCAATCATCTCCAACATTCTATACCTCATTTGCACTCACATATCCCATTCAGAATGGTAAATTTTAATCATTGTTTTAAATTTTAATAAAACAGTATTGAATTGAAAGGCGTTGGTTGAAGGCAATTTTCAGCATCTATGATTAATATCAGCCTCCCTGGTGTTGTGAAGTTGTGGCTGTACTGTACCTTTAAGGGAGATGACACTTCTGGCTGGCACAAATTGTGCAGAATATTTCAAACTGTAATATTTGGGTTGAAACACATATCTAGTTCTGTGTTACCAGGGTACCAAGACAAATTAAAAATTGTCCATTCGGTTTAAATTACACCTCAGGTGCAAAAGTCAAATGGAATTTGAATCTTACTATTTTAGATGACATCAAACCCAATGAAAGGATCGGATGTTTTGGAGTATAAATAGCAGATATTTTGAACAGTTAGCGAGAGCAGCAAATTGCAGCCAACACAAACAAGCCTGCTGCCGAAATATCTATTCTGTGAAGAGTTCCTTTACCTGTCAACGACTTGGGAAGCAGAATCCCGAAGAAGAAAAAAGAAGACAGGAATACAAAGAAAAACCGACAGCTGCCAGGTTTTGAAATAAGCGGCACAATTTTTACGATTATATCTGGAAGCCCGTATTTCGTGTTGCAGATACCTTTGTGTCCAGGTATTCAAAAAGGGGCAGGCATGCTTGTAAAAAATCTCAAATTTGTCAGAAACTCCACGGGAATCTTCTTCATAATAATATCCCACCACATCAACAAGCCTGGTGGGATTTCGTATACCCAATTGAGCAAGATATTCTTCCTTGCACAGAAAGTGAGAATGTTGCAAAGTTTTTTTTCTTCTTGTGCGCATCAACACTGTGAAGGCCACGAACAAGAGAGATCGGGTCCTTCTCCACCCTTACACTCAAAATGCCCTCAATTGCAACCTTTACAGTGCTTCACATTGTTTGACACCTATCACAGGACCAGAGACAATGGGTAAGAGAACCTGTACCAAACTTGCAGTTGGGGCATGTTGAAGATACATTCAGTTTAACTTTTGACAAACAGTCCTGAGCATAGTCGATACTGTGGAGACTATTCAACGTTTAAGTTTTCCCAAATATCTTCTCATGCCTCTGATGAGACCTCAACGCCTAACTCTGTCTCCAACACCCTTCAGAGTCGATCGAGCTCATCGCCGGTGGGGAGGGGTGTCATCTCCGAATTGATGACATAAGGTGCTGACAGAAAGTGTACTCTTTGCACTGAGCGCACTCCACTCTATGTCGGACCTGTAAGTGTAGTCTTTTTGGGATAAAATCCTGAACTTGAAAAAAAACGAAGTATGCCCCTGTTAGATAGCTCGTTTTTCCTTGCTAATTGATCAAAGGATATCCTTGTGTCTACCTTAAATAAATCGTTCATGCCGGACACACACCTAAATGCTCAACGTTTGAATTCTGAATCTATCATTCCCTGTTGAAAATCCGGTATACCCACGAAAGGTATAACGGAAGATGTTCTGCCAATATTGCCTCCCCTCTGCCGAATTGATACCCATGCGTTTGATAATAGTATTGATAAATATTGGGTTATGGCAATTTTCTATAACTGTCCCTATACTGTCCAAAACAGCAAGCTAGTAAGTGGGCTCCTTGCCTGGGAGGTTTTGACGTCTAACCATATTGAAAAAGGTTCCCAAAAACACAATCATTGTTGTAGGATAAAAATGAGCTCAGTTGGTAGCTTTTACTGTCTAGGAGATCCACTGCCCCTATTCTGTGAGGCAATTGTAGTTGGGTAATTTAATAAGGGAATGCAGTCTTCTGAATGTTTGCTTATCGAAAATCAGGGGGAGCACATGGATAGGGTGCAACAAACAGGGGCGAATTTGCAACTTTATAACCACTATCTGACCAAACATGAGAACCGAAGCCTGTCCCATCTTTGAAAATTGTGTTTAATTTTGTCAAATAATTGAACAACATTAGCTTTGAACAACTGATCCAGAACTGGAAGAAAGAATATGCCCAAATACATAAAACCCCCTGTGGTCACTTCAATGGGAATCGATATTCGCCCTCCAGACCTCGCACCTTCATAAGATCACATATAGGCATAGCCTCTGATTTTGCAAGATTGATCTTGCACCCCGAAAATGCACTAAATGCACTGATGCATTTTACCAGGCGAGGCACAGAAACTGTTGGATTTGACCCAAAAAAGGACATCATCTGTGTTCAATGAACTCTTATGTAATTTTGGCGCAAAGTCTGCAGCTGATATACTGGGATCCCTACGAATTTCCTTTGCCAATGGTTCAATCGCCATTGTAAACAGAAGTAGCAAAAGGGGATAACCTTGTTGGCTGCCAATAAAAATCTTAAAGTTGGTGTATTGCACTCCATTGTTGATGATTGCAGCTATAAAACCACAGTGGAGAACCTTCATCCATATTGTAAAGACTTCCCCCAAGCCAAACTGCTCCAGAGGATAAAAGTTGTGCGGCTAGTCAACTCGGTCAAATGCATTCCCTGCATCTGCAGAAATCACCAATCCCTGTATTGACTGTTGATGACATGTTTCAATTATATTATTGGATTAAAACGTTATTGGGGGACCTGTAGTCCTTATTGAAGGCCGTCTGGCCCTCTTTAACATTAGGAGGTAACATCGCCTAGAGCCTTAAAACAGGAGTCTTAGAGAGGATTTTAAAGTCCACATTTAAGAGTGAAATGGAAAGAGTGAAAGCGGAAACATCCTGTACCTTCCATTTTTAAAGAATAAACAGAATATTGGCCCGGGAGCTGCAGGTTCTTCAGTAAAAGACTCCAGTTTTGCCGCCCTTCCACACAACCTACAGATTGGTAAAACTTCCAGTAAAATGTCTGGAATGCAACAGTACCTTTTTGGAGTCACATGGATTTCACGATTTCACCCACGACGAAGTTCAGGTTTATTAGTCTTTTATTTTTCCGTCTTTTGACTTGAACACTGTTTCACGTTAGCGATTTTCCAGTCGTCTGAGACCGTCCCTGTTTCCAGTGATTCCAGAAGGATCACTGATAACCCCTCCACTATTTCTTCGGCGAGTTCCCTTCGAACTTTCGTGTGTAGTCCATCTGGTCCAGGAGATTTACTCAACTTCAGCCCATTCAATTTGTCTCGCAACTTCTTGGTGATGGCCACCATGACTTCACTATTCGTGCTATTGAATTTCCTGGGTCCTCTTCTTCCTATCTACTGCAAATATGTTTCATAGGAAGAGATACGTTTGCGAGAGAGTTTCATATTTTCTTGGAAAACAAGGTATTGCCTCCCCGGACATTTCTATCGCAATGGCAGTTGTTCTGTCTTCAATTTTCACCATGTCTACATTTTTATATCCCATGAATCAGATCGTCTCACTGGTTCGATTTTGCTAAAACAATAAATCCAAACTCGATTGGATATTATTGCCAGAGAGAGTGAAGGTAAGTGCATGCAGCATGCAAAAGTGAGAGTAGTGCAGCGTGTGCTTTGTTCGGGGGAAGGTGGTATGACAGACGTACAATCAGTGTGATGGAGCAGAAAAAATATGGTGACACCTTTTCCCAGCAGAACAGCGAAGGTTATCGTTGCTTTTCCTGTATTGCTGGGCATTTCTTCATATCACCTCAGAATCCAGGTGAGCCTCACTGAATGTCATGTCCAAGTCAATCAATTATAAAACCACAGATCACATCCCTCAGAACCACAGACTCGTTTTTTTCGTGGAGCGTACAGATATCAAGGAGAAATAAACATTGGTGAATTATATATCTTAACCAAATCGGCCACGCAAATTTTGTATATTGTATGTTCTGGAAGTAAAGTATACGAATATTATGGATGCTGGAGTAATACTGGATGGTCTCAAACGGCATCTCAAACGACCTCTTTAACTCAGTCACTGCTGATGCTGTGAAAAATAAATTCCATATGTGTATATCAGGTAATTTGAACAATGTGTTATGAACAAAACTAGAGACCAGGTTATTTCGAATTTAGCGTTCTGAGCTCAAAAGAGCTAATTAATAACCTTGCTTCGAAGCATCCTTTGAAAAATAATGGAATATCTTTCGATTTTCCACGGTGTCTGCATGCAACATAGTTTTTTTAAACCTTATAGGAACATTTCATGGAAGCCCAGAGGTTAGAGGTTCAAGCTGGTTACAGTGAATTCGAAAAATGCAATATTAGATTTACTGTTAGGCAAGCAATGGTTGTTATTGATTGAATGTACTGCGAAGTCTGAAATATATATATAT
Source organism: Chiloscyllium plagiosum (assembly GCF_037043375.1). Taxonomy (NCBI): domain Eukaryota; kingdom Metazoa; phylum Chordata; class Chondrichthyes; order Orectolobiformes; family Hemiscylliidae; genus Chiloscyllium; species Chiloscyllium plagiosum. The sequence continues at coordinate 29,368,708 of NW_028270190.1, read as the reverse complement.
TACAAACAACAAAGAAAGGTGATTCAATGATGTTTAACATAAGATATTAAAGATTGCATTCAGTAAAAGAAAGCGGCTTCAGAAGAGTTCCAGATATTGTAGAAACCTGGGAATTCTGATAAATATATTTTTCAGAAAAGGAGGGCCAAGAAAATGATAAGGAAATCAAAAAGAACATGAAAACAATCTAGCAGGAAACACAAAGACTGCCTAAGTCTACGATCTATATATCAAAGAAAACTACAGCAATTTCGAAAGTCGAAGTTTGAAATCGATAGAGGAATTTATTGTGGAGAACAAGGGAACCACAGAGAAAGTAACCAGTTACTTCGTATGTGTCTTGATGGAGGAAGATCCAGAAAATCTCCGAGAAATAACAAGTGATCACATACGACTTGTGTAAGTGAAGGCATGAAGTCAATCCATGTCAGTAAGAAGGTAAAATTTGAAAATGTAGCTAGTTGGTCATTCCTATGTTTGATGTACCAGATTATATAAATCATTTCGATGTAAACAGATGAGTATGTTCGCACATGAAGCCAAAATTGGAGGTGGACAGCAAAAAATATTACGTCAGAGTGCAATGGTATGTTGACCATATGGGTCAACCGCGTGAGGAGGGGCAGATGGAGATTATTGAGATAAATGTGATGTGCTTCAATTTGGAAAAGCAAATCAGAGCTGGACTTATACACTTAATAGCAAGCAGGCACGACCATGCCGAAACTCAGGATTGAACAACAGACCTTTAAACCTTCTATCTAATGCTCTCCAAACTGAGCTATTTCAGCAAACCGCATCTGGTGTGGTTGCTGAACAACGAGACCTTGGAATGCATGTTCATAGTTCCTTGAAACTGGAATCACATGTAGACAGGATAGTGAAGGTGTTGTTTGGCGTGCTTTCCTTTATTAGTCACAGCATTGGAAAGATGCGTTGGGAGGTCATTTTTCCGACTGTACAGGACTTTGTTGAAATATTGCGTACAGTAGACCGTTTGGTTTTAAAAGTACTTACCGGTAGCGGGCAGCGGTGTTTTTTTTTTCTCTTTCACTCTCTCTTCACAGAAAGAGCGGGAGCACCAGGGGGAAGTGACGACGACCAGAGGGGCAGCCGGTAAGGAAAGCAGTGAGTATTTATACTCACCCTTCGAAGCCGTCGGTCATTTCCAGTGCGAGCAGCAGCGAAGGTAAGACCGTTTGGTTTTAAAAGTACTTACCGGGAGCGGGCAGCGGTGTTTTTTTTTTCTCTTTCACTCTCTCTTCACAGAAAGAGCGGGAGCACCAGGGGGAAGTGACGAGACCAGAGGGGCAGCCGGGACCCGGAAGCAGTTAGTGTAAGCTTACCTGGGTAGGTTTTTTCCCCCTTTAAAAGCGCGAAGGAGAGGAACCCGAGGCACTACACGGGTAGTGCCTCCCACCCGCCCTCCTCCTCTAACCTAATAATAACATCTGTTGTGGTAAGTAGGTAAGTGCTGAATTTTGCTTGTTGTATTCTTCAGACCCAGTTTTTTTTAAAATAAAAGTTAGCTTTAGAGGGATGGCAGTGAAGGCAGTGCAATGTTCCTCCTGCAACATGTATGAGGTGAGGGATGCCATCGACATCCCTGCCGATTAACTTGCAGGAAGTGCACCCATCTCCAGCTCCTCCAAGACCGTGTTAGGGAACTGGAGCTGGAGTTGGATGAACTTCGGATCATTCGGGAGGCAGAGGGGGTCATAGATCGGAGCTTTAGGGAAGTAGTAACTCCAAAGATGGCAGATAGATGGGTGACAGTGAGGGGGACTGGGAGGAATCAGCCAGTGCAGGGACCCCCTGCGGCCGTTCCCCTCAAGAACAAGTATACCGTTTTGGATAATTGTGGGGGGGATGACTTACCAGGGGTAAGTAACGGGGCTCAGGTCTCTGGCACGGAGCCTGTCCCCGTTACTCAGAAGGGAAGGGTGAAGAAGAGCAGAGCAGTAGTAATTGGGGACTCGATAGTTAGGGGCACAGATAGGCGGTTTTGTGGGAACGAGAGAGACTCACGTTTGGTATGTTGCCTCCCAGGTGCAAGGGTACGTGATGTCTCTGATCGTGTTTTCCGGGTCCTGGAGGGGGAGGGGGAGCAGCCCGAAGTCGTGGTCCATATTGGCACCAACGACATAGGTAGGAGGAGTGCCGAGGATGTTAGACAGGCTTTCAGGGAGCTAGGTTGGAAGCTCAGAGTTAGAACGAACAGAGTTGTTGTCTCTGGTTTGTTACCCGTGCCACGTGATAGAGATTCGAGGAATAGGGAAAGAGAACACGTAAATGCGTGGCTACAGGGATGGTGCAGGAGGGAGGGATTCCGGTTTTTGGATAACTGGGGTTCTTTCTGGGGACGGTGGGACCTCTACAAACAGGATGGTCTACACCTGAACCTGAGGGGCACCAGTATCCTTGGGGGGAGGTTTGCTAGTGTTCTTGGGGGCGGGTTTAAACTAACTCTGCAGGGGCATGGGAACCCAGATTGTAGCTTCAAGGTGCAGGGCCTGGAGTGTAGGGAGGTTAGGAACATGGCCTCAATTTCCAAGGAGGGTGCCTGTAAACAGGAAAGTGGCTTGAAGTGTGTATACTTCAATGCAAGAAGTATACGAAATAAGGTAGGTGAACTTGCAGCGTGGGTTGGTACCTGGGACTTCGATGTTGTGGCTATTACGGAGACATGGCTAGAACAGGGACAGGATTGGCTGTTGCAGGTTCCAGGATTTAAATGTTTTAGTAGGGTCAGAGGTGGGGGTAAAAGAGGGGGAGGTGTGGCATTGCTTGTCAAAGATAGTATTACAGTGGTGGAAAGGACGATGGATGAGGACTTGCCATCTGAGGTAGTTTGGGCTGAGGTTAGGAATAGGAAAGGTGAGGTCACCCTGTTAGGAGTCTTTTACAGGCCTCCGAATAGTCCGAGAATCATTGAAGAAAGGATAGGGAAGGTGATTCAGGAGATGAGTGACAGTAATAGGGTGGTTGTTATGGGGGACTTTAACTTTCCTGATATTGATTGGGAAAGCTATAGCACAAGTTCGTTAGATGGGTCAGTGTTTGTTCAATGTGTGCAGGAGAGTTTCCTGACACAATATTTAGACAGGCCAACAAGAGGTGAGGCCATACTGGATTTGGTTCTGGGTAACGAACCAGGCCAGGTGTTAGAATTAGAGGTAGGTGAGCACTTTGGGGATAGTGACCATAATTCGGTGATTTTTACTCTCGTGATGGAGAGGGATAAGTGTGTACTACAGGGCAAGAGTTATAGCTGGGGTCAGGGAAATTATGATGCGGTGAGGCATGACTTAGGATGTGTGGCTTGGAAAAGTAGACTCCAAGGCAAGAGTGTAAATGATATGTGGAGCTTGTTCAAGGAGCAACTATTGAGTGTCCTTGATAATTATGTACCTGTCAGGCAGGGAGGAAAGGGTCGTGCGAGGGAGCCGTGGTTTAATAAGGAATTGGAATCCCTTGTTAAATGGAAGAGGGCGGCCTATCTCAAGATGAGACGTGAAGGTTCAAATGGGGCGATTGAGAGGTATAGGGTAGCCAGGAAGGACCTGAAGAGAGAGCTAAGAGCAGCAAGGAGGGGACATGAAAGGTCCTTAGTCGGTAGGATTAGGGAAAACCCTAAGGCTTTCTATAGGTATGTTAGGAATAAAAGAATGACTAGGGTAGGAATAGGTCCAGTCAAGGATAGTAGTGGGAAGTTGCGTGTGGAGGCGGAAGAGATTGGGGAGACACTGAATGAATACTTTTCTTCAGTATTTACTCAGGAACAGGGCATTGTCGTCGATGTGAATACTGAGTCACAAATAAGTAGAATGGATGGCTTTGAGGTATGTAGAGAAGAGGTGTTGGAAATCCTGGAAAAGGTGAAAATAGATAAGTCCCCTGGGCCTGATGGCATTTATACTAGGATTCTCTGGGAAGCAAGGGAGGAGATTGCAGAGCCATTGGCCTTGATTTTTATGTCCTCTTTGTCTACAGGAGCAGTGCCAGAAGACTGGAGGATAGCAAATGTGGTTCCCTTGTTCAAAAAGGGGAGTAGGGATAACCCTAGTAACTATAGGCCGGTGAGTCTCACTTCTGTTGTGGGCAAAGTCTTAGAGAGAATTGTAAGGGATAGGATTTATGCACATCTGGATAGGAATAATGTGATCAAGGATAGTCAGCATGGTTTTGTGAAGGGCAGGTCGTGCCTCACAAACCTTATTGAATTCTTTGAAAAGGTGACGAAGGAGGTTGATGAGGGGAAAGCGGTAGATGTGGTATATATGGATTTTAGTAAGGCGTTTGATAAGGTTCCCCATGGTAGGCTACTGCAGAAAATACGGAGATATGGCATTGAGGGTGAGTTGGAGGTTTGGATTAGGAATTGGCTGGATGGAAGAAGACAGAGGGTAGTAGTTGATGGCAAAGTTTCTTCATGGAGTGTCGTCACTAGCGGTGTTCCGCAAGGATCTGTTTTGGGACCATTGCTGTTTGTCATTTTTATAAATGACCTGGAAGAGGGGTTAGAAGGTTGGGTGAGCAAGTTTGCGGATGATACGAAAGTCGGAGGAGTTGTTGACAGTGAGGAAGGATGTGGCAGGTTACAGCAGGATATAGAGAAGCTGCAGAGCTGGGCAGAAAGGTGGCAAATGGAATTCAATGTAGCTAAGTGTGAGGTGATTCACTTTGGGAAGAATAACAAAAAGATGGGGTACTGGGCTAATGGTCGGATACTTGGTAGTGTGGATCAGCAGAGGGATCTTGGTGTCCATGTACACAGATCTCTGAAAGTTGCCACCCAGGTAAAGAGTGCGGTGAGGAAGGCATATGGCGTACTGGCTTTTCTTGGTAGAGGAATTGAGTTCCGGAGTCCTGAGGTCATGATGCAGTTGTATAAGACTCTGGTGCGGCCGCATCTGGAATATTGTGTGCAGTTTTGGTCGCCATACTATAGGAAGGATGTGGAGGCACTGGAACGGGTGCAGAGGAGGTTTACCAGGATGTTGCCTGGTATGGTGGAGAGATCGTATGAGGATAGGCTGAGGCACTTGGGGTTGTTTTCATTGGAGAAAAGAAGGTTTAGGGGTGACTTGATTGAGGTGTACAAGATGATTAGGGGGTTAGATAGGGTTGACAGTGTGAACCTTTTCCCGCGTATGGAGTCGGGTATTACAAGGGGGCATAGCTTTAAATTAAGGGGGGTAGATATAGGACTGAAGTTAGGGGTAGGTTCTTCACTCAGCGAGTTGTAAGTTCATGGAATGCCCTGCCAGTAGCAGTGGTGGACTCTCCCTCTTTATGGGCATTTAAGCGGGCATTGGATAGGTATATGGAGGATAGTGGGTTAGTATAGGTTAGGTGGGCTTGGATCGGCGCAACATCGAGGGCCAAAGGGCCTGTACTGCGCTGTATTCTTCTATGTTCTAAGTACTCGTCTCCTTCCTACCAGAAGGATGTTGTGAAATTTGAAAGGTTTAAGAAAAGATTTAGAAGTATTTTGCCAGGATTGGAGTATTTGAGCTACAGGGAGAGGCTGGGGCTGTTTTTGCTGGAGCGTCAGATGCTGAGAGGTAACATTCTAAAGGTTTACAAAATCACGAGGGATAGGATACATACACAAGCTCTTTTCTCGGGGGTAACCGAGTTCAGAACTAGAGGGCACAGGTTTCGGGTGAGTAAGTAATGATATAAAATGGACCTAAGGGACAACTTTGAAACACAGAGAATGGTGCATGTATGGAATGAGTTGCTAGGGGAAGTGGTGGAGACAAATACAGCACGTAAAAGGCTTCAGGATGGGGAGAGTAATAGGAAGGACTGAGAGGAATATGGACCAAGTGCTGGAAAAAGGGATTAGATTAGGTTAGGATATCTGGTCAGCATCGACAAGTTGGACCGAAGTTCTTTCCATGCAGTATATCTCCATCGCTCTATGGTTCGATTTTCACATATCAAAATGTCAGGAAAAGAAAGAAAAACATTTGATTAAACTGTTGATATTTGGATTTATTCTCCTGCATATCCTGCAGAGGCCAGAATCCATTGTACACAACTGGAAGGTAGTAAACATGATACAATTATACATATGCAGGGAAGAAGAGATAATGTCCTGAACTGCAGAACAATTAACTTGACATCAATAGGGAAACATTTGTAATCTACGATACAGACTGTGATTTTGGATATTTGGAAATTAGCAGCAAGGTTGAAGGCAATCAGTGTGAATGTATGTTTGAGAAAATCATACTTGACAAACTTTGGAATTGTTTTAATGTTTTCAGCATTGAGAATGGAGAACGAGTAGAAGTTGGATATTTGGATTTCCAGAAGGCTTTCTCTAAGAACTCACAGCGAGTTCATAAATGCAATTCAAGCAAAGGTTCCTTTGCAGCAAGACATGTCAGTGGGAATTTAAATATAGGTTCATTTTGGGGAATCGAAATAAAGATGTAAATACATCACGAAGCTGTTGTATAGAGCATTATTAAGAATGTATCTGGAGTATTGTGAAGTGTTGGCAAACCAATATAAGAAAGTGCATGCAGTACTGACGAGAGATGAAGTGCAATGGACGGTCCCTCGATCAATTTCTCAGATGGCAAGACTGCCTGATGGTGAAACTATCTTGTGTTCTCTACAGTTCCAAAGAACGAGAGGTAATGCAGCAAAATTAGAAAATTCACTAAACATATGACAAGGTGGAAATAAGCAGAATGATAAAGGGCAGGCCATTTAAGATTTCAACAAAGAGGATAATCCATACTCACACGCGATTGATGAACAGAAGGGCAAAAGAAATCACTGGGAGGCAAGATTAAGGAATATCTCCAGATATTGTACAGATATGTCAAGTGGAACAGAGTAACCAAGGTGCAGGTTTACTAACTTGCCAAGTTGCATGCAAACTCAGGTTCGTGGGAGAATAGAAAGGGTGGTGGTCAACGGCTATTTCTAATAGAAACCAGTATTTGACAGTGTATCATAGGTATCTCTGCTGTATTCCTTACTATTTGTGGTATTCATAACTGATACAGATGTGAATGTTGGAGGGATGTGACGTGAGTTTAATAAATAAATTTGTGTTTGAGAAAAAGATTGCCCGGCTGGTTGGTATTGAAGAGATCTTATGAGGAAAGACTGAGAGACGTGGTCTGTTCTCATTGGAAAGAACATAGAACATAGAACATAGAAGGCTAAGAAGGGATTTGATAGACATACAAAATGATCAGAGGATTAGATAGGGTCGAAAGTGAAAGTCTTTTTCCTAGGATGATTATGTCAGCTTGTACGAGGGAGAATAACTACAAATTGAGGGGTGATAGATTTTAAACAGCTATCAGAGGCAGGTTCTTTACGCAGAGAGTGGTAAGGGTGTGGAATGCTCTACCTGGTAATGTAGTCAACTCAGCCACATTAGGGATCATTAGATGAGCACATGGATGACTTTGGGATAGTGTCGGGGGACGAGCTGACAGTAGTTCACAGGTCAGTGCTGTATAGTTCTATGTTCTCTGTTCTAAGAGTTAATTCTTAGAATATGTAGATGGAATGATTAGATGGGCAGATCAATAACCTACGGAATGTAATGCTTATAAATATGACGTGATGTATAATAAAGAAGGAAGCAGACAGGGAAGTAGACAAAGAATGGTACTATATAGCGAAGCTTAGAGGGTGCTTCTCCACTGATCCTTGACTGTGATTTGACATATAATAGATGAGTTAGAATGGATGCAGACATAACCATTGTTCATTAAGCCATGGATTATAAGAGCTATGTCATACTTTGGTTAGACCAGGATGGAATAATCTGTGCAATTCTGGGTGTGACATTACAGGAATGATACAATTTCAGTGAAAGGAGTGCAGACCAGATTCGCAATGTTCTCTGGGGTGCAGTGTATTAGCTAAGGAGAGAGGCTGGAAAAGCTTATGTTCTTTACTTTGATGTGGAGGAAATTGAGTTGGTTAGGCATAAGATTACAAGGGGCATGGCCAGGGTGAACAGCAAACAACTATTCGTCTTAGTCAAAGGGTTAACTTTCTTGCAGTCTGAAACGACAGAATGGAAAATGGAGGACAGGAAAATGGCAGAACTTGAAGGCAACTACTTCAGTTCTATCTTCACAAATAAACATCAACAGAGCTTTCGCAGCAATAGGAGAAAACCTAACTGAAGAGAAAAGCAAATACAATTAAATTAGTAAATGAACGAATTTGGATAAATTATTGAATCTGAAATTATTGGGAAGCGATAAAGTCAACATATTTTTATGGCATGTTAAACATATTTGAGAAACTGACTCGGAGATAAATTATGGAAAAGCGATTGAGACAACGAAATTGGATTTTGGGTTGGATTTTTGAGAAAAAGTCTCAAAACCAATGTGCAAACTAAATGTACGTGGACAGAGAAATAATATGTGGACATGGTGCTGTAATGCGTACGCTGACAGGAAACAGTGGGTAGGTTTAAAAGGATGGTTTTCAAATGGAAGGCTCGTGCGGTATCACTATGGTCGGTGTTTTGGCCGGAGGTATTCATAATGCATATCAAACATTTGGTTGGGAAAATGAAATGCAGTGTTTCCAAGCTGCGAATGGCAGTAAGTGAGGTGAGTGGGTGAGGAGGATGTTTTAAACAAAAAGCTCCAAGGTGATTGAGACAAGTGACATTTGGACAAATATGTGGCAGATGAAGAGCAATATGGGTAGATGTTGATGTAATGTACTTTAACGGGAACAAGAAAACAGCAGTCTTCCATTTGAAGACGGATTCCTTAAGAAATGTTGATCCATAAAGCGAACACTGCTTTTTTTTATTATTCATTTTCTTCTCGACAGACTTCCAAGGTCCATGCATGTCAGTGAGTTCTGGAGCTAGGTGTCAATATTGGGAATAGCACTGGCACACTGAAAAGCGTACATAAACTCAACAAGTGGGTAGCTGTAATATTTTAAATGATCTGGATCTCCTTGTACACCAGTCACTGAAAGCAATATTGCAGGAACAGAAAGCAAGTAGGAAGATAAATGGTGTGTTGACCTTCATTTCAGGAGATTTTAGTACATGTAAGAATATCTTCCTGCAGCTTTACAGCGATTTGGTGGAAGCTCATCTCGATCATTGTGCAGTTTTGGTCTCCTTGCCGAACAAAGAACAAACCACTGACTGAGGAAATGCAACGAATGATGATCAGACTGATCTGTGGGTTCACAGGGTTTTTGTATTTGCACACTTTGTGTCAAATGAGCGTGTATTACTTGGGGTTTAGGATAAGGAGTGGAGATCTCAGTGAAATGCAAAAGACTCTGACAGGACGAGATAGATTGGAAGAAGGGAAGATAATTCTGGAACGTATAAAACAATTGTCCACAGTATGAGGTTCAGGCAGGCCACTCTAAATTGGGATGAGAATAAATGTTGGCATTCAGAGGCTGGTGAACCTGACGAATTCTCTACTGCATAGAGAATTCCACTCTACTGTGGAAGCCAAGGCACTGACTACACATAAGAATATCTAGACTCGAAAGTTATGGGGAGTGAGCAAGAGTATGGTATGGAGAATGAAGATCAGCCACTATTATGTTGAACGGCCAGCAAAACTGAAGGACTGAAGTGACTATTGCAGTTATTATTATGTTTGTTAAGTTCATAATAACATTATGGATTATGCACGTTGTTTGGAAGGTTGCAGTGAGAAGATATTCGGACACGAACTAGAATTGGGACGGCTCCATGTGTTGAACGGGTGTCGGTCCTTTCTTGATGTTTCTATGCAGTTTGCGGGAAAGCTCTGTAAATGTTATCACAGGCACTCGATGTTAGGAAGGAGGTCTCTGCAGGGTCAACAGGAATGTATTTCCCATTCCATTCCCCTTTCCAATACCGAGGCTGTTGCCATATGCTCTGCCCAGTTTTATCCTTGAAGATCTCTAAGCAGTTTTATAAAATTAAGTGCCTTGTTTGGCTGTATCAGAGACCAATGAAGAGTTTATCACATTTCTGTTTGTCTGGAGTCGCTTTGAGACCAGACCAGGAAATCACGGGAGTCTTGCTTCCGGAAAGTACATTGGCGAAGCTATTTGGAGTTGAAAATCTACACTGTCGTCAAGGTCACTATTACTGAAACCAGATTATAGATTTCGATATTGAATTAATTGTTCTGGATTAGTAATCGACCAGCTGCCCGAGCATTGGTCTCGTCTGGATTAGTAATCGAGTGATATTTCTGAAACTGCAGCATTCCAAATTGAGTCACATTGGAAACCACAGTGAACAGGTTATTTCTGTGCTGCTTGACAGCTCTGTCAAAAAGAATGTCCAACTATTTGACTATAGTGATGGGACTGAAGAGGTGTTAGTTCGTCAGATTGTAATTATTCTCCTCTTAGGAGACTGTACATAGCTAAGTCATTCCCTACATTGCCATGGAGATATCAGAGTTGGAGCTGGACCGAAACAGCTTCCCCCGGGGACACGGTGTGTTGCGCACCATAAGTCTTCAGTCCTATTACAGGAATGGTGTCAGAGCCCATTGCAATTTTCACATCTACTGTGTTTAGATGTTTCTTCATGTCATGCGCAGCCAAACGAATTGGTTGAAGATTAGCATCTGTGATTCTGTGGGCATCATGACGAACGTGAGGAGGATCATCCACACCACACCTCTGGCTGGGAATCGTGCAGACACTGAATCTTGTATTTTACACTGACGTACAGCGCTGTCCCATTATTTAGAATGGAGATATTTGTGGAGTCCTCTCCTTCAGTGAGTTGTATAGTTCTCCATCACCATTTATGAATGGATGTGGCAGGAATCAGAACTTAGTTCTGACATCTGTTCGTCTTGGGATCATTTATCCCTCTCCATCAGATGTTAGTTCTGCTATTTGGAATTTAAGCAGTCAAGAACAGTTGCTTTGACGAGTAGTAATCAGTTTGAGGTACACATGGTTCTGACACTGACATGTTCACTCACACCTGTCACTGAACCATAGATCGGCTTGATGTTTATGGTATACTGTGGGATTATCCCAGCCGAAATGTTAAACATTGTGGTTGAATTCAATGCTGATTCTGCAGCTGCAGGGGTGTCTAGCATCTCATCAACATCAGAAATACTCTTTCAAGAAAGTTTGGAGAGCTAGATCATTGGCATGATTTACAGAGGATTATTCACTCGGAAATAAATTGATGACAACGAAGAATTAGTGATGAAAGAGGAGTGATAAAGTCATAAAATATGCCAACAGACGTTTGGCCCAACTCGTCCATGATCACCAGGTTTCCGAAACTGAACAAATCATAGTTTTCTACGCTTGGCACATACTCCTCCAAACCTTTCTCATTCATAAACTCAGGCAATTGTCTTTTAATTGTTGTAATTGTGCTCGCCTTTCCCACATTCTCCGACAACTCGTTAGGTATTCACACCAACCTCTGTGAGAAAGAGCTGCATCTTAGAAAACGTTTATTACTTTTTCTCCTCTCACCTTAAACTATGCTCTCTGGTTTTGGATACCTCTACCTTTGTGAAAGCACCCTCGATATTCATCCTATCCATGCTGCTCATAACCTTATAAACCTGTAAATATTGACCCCACGGCCTCCTACCCTAAGGGAAAACTATCCCAGGCTATCTTTATATCTCAAAGCCACCAGTCTCTGTCACAACATTTGAATACTTTTGCACCCTATCCAGTTTAGCCCATTGTTTCCAAAGCCAAGCGACACAAACTGTACGCAATTTTCCAAATGCAAATTGTCCATTGACTTGTACAGCTTCATCGTGATGTTCCAAAGCCTTTATTCAATACACTAACCAATAAAGGCAAGCAATATAATGCCTTCTTCACTTCACAGTGTATCTGCGACTCCACTTTCAAGGAACTATGTACCTGTACCCCTGGAACTTTCTGTTTGACATCACTCCCTCGGAGCCTACCTTTATTGGTGTAAATAATGCCCTGGTTCACCTTACAAAATGCAGAACCTCACAACTATCTGTATCACGTGCTATTCCTTGGCCCATTAGCCTGGTTGATCTCAATTTCATTGTCGTTTTTAACGACCTTCGTCATTGCCCACAATAGCAATAATTTTGGTGTCATCTACAAACTTAGTAACCAAACTTTCTATATTGTTTTCCAAGTTATTTATAAAGATAACGACCAGCAGTAGACCCAGAACCAATCCTTGCACCACTGCTCACAGACCTCCAGTTTGAACAACAAATCTCTCCCATCACCCTCTGTCTCCAATTGTCAAGCCAATTTTATATCTAATTGGCTGGATCTACCTGATCCCTGTCATTTATCCTTATTAAACAGGTTACCGTGTTGAACACTGTTGAGCCTCACTTCAGTCCACATAGACCATGTGTGCTGCTTTTCCTTCATCTATCTTCTTGCTCAACACTTGAAATACATCAATCGTATGTTTCTGACATACTTGACCACACACAATGTCATGCAGACTCTCTAAGATCAGTCATTGCTTTTCTGAATGCATTTAAATCCTGTCTTTCAGAATCTCCTCCAAGGGCATGTCTCCCCCTGACATCAGACTCATCGGTCTGTAGTTCTCTGGCTTTTCCTTATAGCCTTTTGAAAAATAATGTCAAAACCTTAGCTGTCTTCTAGTTCTGCAGCACCTAACCCGTGGCTGTCAATGATACAAACACAATCGGAAAGGAGTGCGTATGCCCTCATTCAGAAACCAAGGCAGGAGTTGCTGGAAAAGCTCACACCGTCTGGCAGCATCTTTGCAGAGCAGTCGGCGGTAATGCTTTGGTTTCAGTGACCGTTCCACACAGGTCTATGAATTGATAACAATATCTCAGCTAGCAGCCCCGCATTTTCTTCCCTAGATCCTCACAATGGCCTAAGATACACTTGATCAGGTTCTGGGTATTTATCCACTGTTATGCATTATTAGATCTCCTGCACATCCTCTTCTGTAATGTGTATCTGTTTCAAAACAACTTTCTTGACAGTCCTGAGTGGCCTCGCTTCCATTCCTTTCTCCACAGTAAATGCTGACATGGAGTGGCACGGTGGCTCAGTGGTTAGTATTCCTGCTTCACATCCACGGGCAGCTTTCTCTGTGTAGTACGCACATTCGCCCTGTCTCTGCGTGGATTTCCTCACACAGTCCGCCGATGCGGAGGTCAAGTGAATTTGCCATGCTAAATTGTCCATTGAGTTAGGTGCATTAGTCAGAGGGAAATGGGTCTGGGTGGTTCCCTTTTGGAGGGTTATTGTGGACTTGAATCTAACCTAATCACTAAATATTCATGTGGAATCTCACCTATCAGGCAAGAATAGTCTGTAAGGCAGCGTAGTGGGGGATGTGGAGTCCATGTGAGCCGTGTGAACCTAGCATGGCCTAGCACTAATGGACTGTGTTGTTGAACAGTTAATTGTGTGTTATCCACTTTTATAGGAAGGACGGCAATGCTTTACAATTTAACTTGTTTTCTTTGTTTTTCTGATTTGTCCCAAGATTATATACCCATGGGTTAAATTTTACATAAAATTGCATCACGTGGAGACTTATAAGCTTTTCAACGTCCTCAAGTGAGTACATACAATAATAAGCCCTTCTTCAGCATTCCTGAAGAAGGACTTATGCCCGAAACGTCGATTCTCCTGTTCCCTGGATGCTGCCTGACCTGCTGCGCTTTTCCAGCAACACATTTCCAGCTACATACAATAATAAACGACTAATAAATCTCCTTTCGGAAAACACATCGTTGTTTCTTTGAGTTTTAAGAGGCCCTAATCTCTCATTAGTTTCAATTCTGCTTTATTTGTAGACTCGTTTTCAGTTCCCTTTAACGTTACGTGCCAAAACTATCTTTTGCCTTCTTTTTGCCCTCCTGATTTCCCTCTTAAGTGCACTCCTATACCTCTAAACCTCCTTAAGGGATTCACTTGATCACAGCTGCCTATACACGATATATACCTCCTTTTTCTTCTTGACTGGAGCTTCAATAGCCCCTTTCATGTACTGTTCCCTACTACTGGTAGTATTACCTCTCATACTCACAGGCACATGCTGTCCTTGAAATCTTGTTATCTCGCTTTTGAACGGCTCTACTTGGCAAACGTCCCTTTGCCTGTGAACAGCTTTCACCACAACATCTTTTGCAAGTTCCTGCTTAATGCCATCAAAATGGGCCGTGCCATAATTCAAAACATTAATAGTGGATCAGCTCTATACTTCTGCAGAACTAGTTTCAAACTAATATAATTAGAGTTACTGGTCCCAAAGTTTTGTCACTCAAATAACTCAGTGCCATGCCCTGCCTTATTTACCAAGGAGAACTAAAGTTGAGGTCTAGATCAAATCAGCCATGAATTTATTGAATGGTAAGGTATTCCAGCTTGAGTAGCTGGAAGTCTGAAGTATCTGCGTGCTTTTGGTTGTGTTAATGTGTGTGTGTGTGTGTGTGCACGCCTATGTATCTGTGTTTGCTTTGCCTTTTTCTATATATATGTTTAGTGTATTTATGTGTGTATCGCTGTATCTGCATCGCTGAGCATTTGGATTTGTTCTTCTGTGAGAGAATACATTGAAATGGGGATCAAAATATGCTTTCTCACTCACTACGTCTTTCTCCTTCTGCCTCTTCTTCTTGTGCTTAAAGTGTTGCAGTGCCAACCATGTGCTGACCAACTCACACTATTGCAGAATCATCTGCATTGCTTGGAAAAGGCATCAAAGACGGTGACTCTCCCACATCTCAACTGAATTGCATTTATTTTCACGTGCACGCTAATGAGCACAGTCAAACGTTTGCAATGTCGTTGCTTATGGTGCCAACTTTGGTGCAAGATAGCGAGGTACAGATTCTAGAGTATTTGGTAAAATCATTGAAAGAATCATAAAGGAAAGTCTTGCAGAAGTACAATAAAAAGCAAAATAAGACATTTGCTTCACAGTCCCTTCACACCAGTTTTTGCCAGCATTGAGTCTCCAGAATGCACTGTGCCTGGTTTCCAGACCCAAACGAGGTCCCGTCTCCAGACCACATCGGACCCAGTCGCCACACCACATCATGCTCAGTCTCCAGACTTCACCTGGTCCAGGTTCCAGACAACACCGGGCCGAGCCTTCAGGTTGCACCTGGCCCAGTGTCAAAACCCGCATTAGGTCTACTCTCCTGAATGGAATGGGCACAGTCTCCAGACCACACCAGCCCAGACTCCAGCCCATATCAGGCCGAGTTTCCAGACCGCAGCGGGTCTAGTTTCGAGACTACCCCTGGGTCCAGTCTGAAGACTGCTCCTGGCACAGTCTCCACATGGTACCAAGCCCAATCTCCAGAATGCAGCGGACTTAATCTCTGGGCCACACTGGCAGCAATCTCCAGACCATTCTCGGTCCAGTCTCCATCCGTCACTGTGCGGTAAATCTCGAGGACTCAGCAGGCCGACACCAGCCTCTGAATTGGGACTTCCCTCTGGGACGGACCTCCTCACGCAAGCTTCTGGTCTGTGACTCACCTCCCCATTCCTATCTGAATCAGCTTAAAAATTTTAACTTTTGAAAAAAATACAATTCAGAAAACAAAAAAAAAAGAAAAATAGAAAAAGAATACCGAGCCGAGCAGAGGAGCACCTGCTGGAAAGTTTTGACTCTGCCACTATCTTTAAGGCACTTCGTGGCTGTTTCCATTTAAAACAATGACTTTGACGACTCGGATAAACTTTGTCCGATTCCTTGCAATTCTCCCCCCACAAGATATTAAGGGAAGGAGATGAACATGGCCGTATGCTGGCATTGGGTTGGTTTCCAGACTTAACAATGCATTCTCACTTTGGTTTGAAAGAGTCCATCAAAAATAATGAAAGAGAGTGGAAGTACAATAAAAAGTCATCTCAATACCTCCCAGGGTGATTTACTCAGGCGGACCCAGATACAGTTGTACTGCTGTTGTCTGATGATTAGATTAGATTAGATTCCCTAAAGTATGAAACAGGGCCTTCGGCCCAACAAGTCCACACCGACCCTGCGAAGAGCAACACATCCAGACCCATTTAACTGGGGTTACAGAAAATTTAGCATGGTCAATTCACCGAACCTACACATCTTTGGAATGTGGGACGAAACTGGAGCACCCAGAGGAATCCTACGCAGATGCAGGGAGAATATGCAAACTACAGACAGACAGTTGCCCGAGGAAATATATTGTTTGCACCTACTCCAGTGATGATGGGGAACTATCATCCCATTCATCCTCAAATTGCACACATCCTGAGAACTAAAAGTATATAATATGTAGCTGCACGTGGGAAAAGCAGGGCAGCCGAGATTCGGACCTCGGTTGGTCTCCGCCGGCGTTACTGTAACAATAAATGTTACCGATTGTTGAACCGCACTCTGGGCTCGGACTGATATCCTTTCATCCGCGCTAACAAAACTATATCAAATGATTTGACAATGCCTTTATTTTATGATCTGATTCTTGTGAGTGGACCCTCTATCTCTCACTCCATTAACGTCGCATTGTGTTCATGTGACGTTCATCATGTTGGTGAGTACCCATTATCCTCGCAGCAGCCACAACGTCTTCATTCAGAAGCAGTCAATTATTCATCTTCGGATCTCCACATGGAAAGCAAGGATGGCTTCTCGGATAAAGGACGTCCCGTTGATACTTGGCTCAAAATACCCTTACCCTCAAAACATCCAAACCGCCAAAAAACCACATCAAAATTCCCTATGTGTACTGAAAACAATGGGGCGAATGGGAATATTAGAGAGCAGCCCATCAGAGAGGTGGAGCAACACTTCCGATGCCTGAATTGGAAGCGAATCCCACAGTCCAGACTGTATCACTCAGTCTTGCAATCTCTGTCCATTTATATAATACAGAGTATTTTATTATTCCTGAACAATTGCCAGGTTCACCGTTATACAGGTTAAAACTCCCAAATTGTTGCCCATTGCTTATCTGTGCACAGACTCTCGACCTCCTCTTGATAACTTAGTTTCCTGCATATCTTGGCGTGATTGACAAACATAGTTTGAATATACTTGTTCTATTTATCCAAACCATTAACATAGTCTGAGCTGAAAAATGTGTTGCTGGAAAAGCGAAGCAGGTCAGGAAGCATCCAGGGAGCAGGAGAATCGACGTTTCGGGCATAAGCCCTTCTTCAGAAATTCGGAGGGTTTGCTAAGATAAAAGGTAGGGACGAGGGACTTGGGGGAGGGGTGTTGGGAATGCGATAGGTGGAAGTAGGTTAAGGTGAGGGTGATAGGCCGGAGTGGGTGTGGGTGCAGAGGTCAGAAAGAAGATTGCAGGTCAAGAAGGCGATGCTGAGTTGGATGGTTGGGACTGATATAAGGTTGGGGGGGAATGAGAAAGCTGGAGAAATCTGCATTTATCCCTTGTGGTTGGAGGGTTCCTAGTGGAAGGTGAGTCGCTCTTCCTCCAGGCGTCGTGTTGCTATGGTCTGGTGATGAAGGAGTTCAAGGACCTGCATATCCTTGGTGGAGTGGGAGGGGGAGTTAAAGTGTTCAACCACGGGGTGGTTGGGTTGTTTATTGCTAGTGTCCCAGAGGTGTTCTCTGAAACGTTCCGCAAGTAGGCGGCCTGTCTGTCCAATGTAGAGGAGGCCACCTCGGGTGCAGTGATGCAGTAAATGATGTGTGTGGATGTGCAGGTGAATTTGGAACATATATGGAAGGATCCCTTGGGGCCTTGGAGGGAAGTGAGGGGGGAGGTGTGGGTGCAAGTTTTGCATTTCTTGTGGTTGCACGGAAAGGTGCCGGGAGTGGAGGTTGGGTTGGTGGGGGGTGCAGACCTGACGAGGGAAAACACGGAGGGAGTGGTCTTTTAAAAACGCTGACAGAGGGGGGTAATATATCCCTGGTGGTGGGGTCTGTTTGGAGGTGGAGGAAATGACGAAGGATGATACGATTTATCTGGAGGTTGGTGGGGTGGTAGGTGATGACCAGTGGGGTTCTGTCCTGGTGGCGATTGGGCGGGCGGTGTTCAAGGGCGGAGGTGCGGTAAGTGGAAGATATGCGGTGGAGAGCATCGTCAACCACGTCTGAGGGGAAATTGCGGTCTTTGAAGAAGGAGGCCATCTGGGTTGTACGGTTTTGGAATTGGTCCTGCTGGGAGCAGAGGCGGAGGATGCGAAGGAATCGTAAATATGGGATGGCGTTTTTACAGGGGGCAGGGTGGGAGGAGGTGTAATCTAGGCAGCTGTGGGAGTCGGTCGGTTAAGAGTAAACGTCCGTGTTGAGTCGGTCGCCCGAGATAGAAATGGAGAGCTCTAGGAAGGGGAGGGAGGAGTCTGAGACGGTCCAGGTAAATTTGACGTAGGGGTGGAAGTTGTTCGTTCAGCGAATGAACTGTTCAACCTCCTTGTGGGAGCACGAGGTAGCGCCGATACAGTCATCGAGGTAGCGGAGGAAAAGGTGGGGTGTAATGCCAGTGTAGCTGCGGAGGATGGACTGCTCCACATATCCGACGAAGAGGCAGGCAGAGCTGGGTCCCATGCAGATGCCCATGGCTACTCCTTTAGTTTGGAGGAAGTGGGAGGATTGGAAAGAGAAGTTGTTCAGCGTGAGGACCAGTTCAGTCAGTCGAAGGAATGTGTCAGTGGAAGGGTACTGGTTGATTCGGTGGGAAAGGACGAAGCGGAGGGCGTTGAGGCCTTCGTTGTGGGGGATGTAGTTGTATAGGGACTGGATGTCCATGGTGAACATAAGGTGTTGTGGGCCGAGGAAGCGAAAATCATGGAGGAGGTGGAGGGCGTGGGTGGTGTCGCGAATATAGGTGGGGAGTATTTGGACTCAGGGGGACAAGACCGTGTCGAGGTATGCAGAGATGTGTTCAGTGGAGCAGGAGCATGCTGAGACAATGGGTCAGCCGGAGCAGTCAGGTTTGTGGATTCTGGGCAGGAGGTAGAAAGAGGCAGTTCGGGGTTATTGGACTATGAGGTTGGAGGCGGTAGATGGGAGATCCCCTGATTTGATGAGGGTATGGATGGTCTGAGAGATGATGGTTTGGTGGTGGGAGGTGGGGTCATGGTCAAGGGGGCAATATACAGATCAGTGTGCCAAACTAACACCGCGCCTAACTTGTCTGCTGGTTTGATGGTGAGGTTCGGGTTGGAACAGAGGGAGTGGAGAGCTGCACGTTGCGAGGGTGTGAGGTTGGAGTGGGCGAGAGGGGTGGAGAGGTTGAGGCAATCAATGTCGCGGAGGCAGTTAGCTATGAAGAGATCGAGGGCGGGTAAGAGGCCATCATAGGGTGTCCAGGTGGATGAGGTGTGTTGGAGGTGGGAGAAGGGGTCATCAGAGGGTGGGCACAAATCCTGGTTGAAGAAGTAGGCGCGGAGGTGGAGGTAGAAGAAGAATTGTTCGATGTCTCTCCTCGTTTTGAACTCGTTAATCCAGGAGCGTAGAGGAATGAAAGTGAGGCCTCTGCTGAGGACTGATCTTTCATCCTCAGAGAGGGGGAGGTCTGGAGGGATGGTGAAAATATGGCAGGGCTGGAAGCTAGGACCTGGTGTGGGGCTGGAGCTGGGCGTAGGGGCGGGGTTAGGATTGGGGGCGGGGTTAGGAATGTGACGGGGATCGGCGCGGGGGCGGGGATTGGCGCGGGGGCAGAAATCGGAGCGGGGACGGAAATCGGCGTGGGGCGAAGACGTCACTGGTGCGTGACGTCACTGGGGGGCGGAAATAAATTTGGCGACGGCAACTCCGGGGGCGGACGTGGCTGCGGCGACGGCGGAAACGGTGTTGTTCCCGGTGGTTGTGGACCCTGCGGAGGCCGCGAACCTGTCGGCGATAGTTTTCCTGGCGATCGTGGAGGCGGTTGTCTGGGCGGCGATCGCGGAGGCAGCATGGTCGGTGGAGGCGGAAGTGACGTCATGGTTTGCGGCGGCGGCTGCTGAGCGGCCGCGTGGTTAATGGCGCCCGAGCGTTTTCGGAGGCCGATGGAAGATTCTGCAACGGTTGAGGAATCTGGAGTGTGGGTTTAAGTGCATGAAAGTTTTTGCTACTTACCGTCTTTAATTTCCGATATGGCTAGGAAGAACTGTTTGTTTAGTGTTTAACATAGTTTTGCAAATATTTCAGCTCCCCTCACTGGTCACTGTTTATTTATGGCCATAAATTTGTGTTAAACTGGTCAAGGCTAATGTATCCCTGCTTCCCGTCAATAACCAGTCCTTTCATATTCATGTGCAACAGCTATGAAAGCCTGAATGATCAATTCAACTTCCTATGTTACAGACATGAGAGATTCATAGATATGCTCCAATTGCTGACTAAGAAGCTCATTCTGTTCCTGATTAAAACTCTCCATGGGCTGAAAAGCCTGCTTCAATATAGTGTCGGTGTGAAATTTGCTGCATATTTTAGAATCATCAGTGAACTGACCACTTCTCCCGATATGATGAAGGGAAGGCCATTGCTGCTGCAGCTGCTGATGGCCCACGGTGCCTCATAAATGCCTGGTTTCCATTTGTCCTTTCAAAGTACTCCCTCCTTGACATAACCCAGTGAGCAGTACCTTCAATACGTGGCTGTGACTTTCACTCCGCCAGGACTGTATGTGGCAAACTGTTTGGTGAGATTGTTTCCCTCTGGCTGGTGTCCCCGTCATGTTCCATAGTCTGGCTGCTGTTCATTTGAGGCCTCGTCATGCTCAGAGTGGTGGGCATGTGGAGATACTCTTGATTATGGACATGGAAGTCCCACATCCAGAGTACGTACTTTGTCCGTTTCACCCTCAGTGCTTCTTTCAATTTGTTTTCAACCACGAGGGGATCTGATTTATTATGGCGAGGTGGTGTGAACGGCAGTAGATGTACATTATCAGACGATTTTTTGACCATCTCTGACCTGTTACCATGACATTTTCTGGGTTATGCAATCCATGTTGGGGAATTCCAGGGGAATTCCTTTCCGAATTGTAACCCAGGGTGACCCCACCATTGGTGGGTCCGCCCTGCCGGTGGGGCAGAATATACCCAGGTATGGTGATTGGGCTGAATGAGACATTCCCTATCACATCAGGTTATGTGAGTATGACAATGTCAGGCTGCTTTTGACCGGTTCAATGTGAGAAATAAAGGAACAATGGACCAGGGAATAATGGAATAAAAAGTTGAATGTGTGTGATATTCTGAAACCAGACTGAGGAAATCAGTGCATGCATTGGTGGAAATGTTTATGATTTAATTACATTAAAGAGACATGACAAATGGTAAATGATTTTGGGAACTGGATATCAAATATTTTTTAGAGCTGGGAGCGTTGGACCGAACTGAAGAAAGAGGTGGTGGGAATACTTGAATAACGGGTTGCATCTGCGTAATCATGTAAGTGGATCTTACATGAAATGTTTGAACTGTGATCTTTATTTATTCATTTTGTGAACAAAGTGCCTGTTGGTTTGAGTTTGGAGAGGGATTCGTACCATGACGGCTAAGTGGGTCTCACCAAATTTTATGGGTAGTGGGGCCTTTGCGATGTGGAACCTTATGACATCATCACATTCTATAACCGACATTCTCCAGAACATGCTGTAACAGACATTCACTGGATCATTTTACGACCTACATTCTCTGGAACATTCTGTAACCAACACTCTCCAGTACATTGTGTAATTGACATTCCCTGGAAAATTATCTTCCGGAAATTCACCGAAATATTCTGGACCCAACATTCTCCGGAATATTCCGTACCTGATATTATGCGGAACATTCTGTAACCGACTTTGTTTGGAGCATTACAGACGTACATTCCCTGGAATATTTTATAACCTACATTCTCCAGAACTTTCTATTCCTGACATTCAACAGAACATTCTAGACCGGACATTCCCCAGAACATTCTACGCACGACGTTCCACAGAATGTTCTGCACCCGACATTCCTGAAATATTCTATAACTGACGTCCTCCAGAACATTTTGTAACTAAAATTCTCCAGAGCATTCTGTTCCCGACATTTCTCAGAAAAGTCTGTATTTGACTTTTCTTGGAACGTTCTGTAACTGTCATTCCCTGGAACATTCTATTACAGATATTCCCAGGAAAGTTATATAACTGACATTCTCCAGAATATTCCACAGCTGACATTCTCTGGAACATTTTGTACCCGATGTTCTCCGTAATCTTCTGTACCCAGATGTTCCACGGAAGATTTTATAACTGACATTCTCCAGACCATTCTATAACTGCCATTATTTGTGGACGACTCGACATCGGTGACATGAACAAATTTCACTAAGAAGATATTCCATTCTCGGTACTACGAGACAATGTTTCGAAATTCTCTCAGGCAGTTAAAGTGGTGAATACACTTTCCCTTCGTTTTCATTTTTTCACGACAAATGTTCGAACACAATTTAGATGAACAGACAGAAATTTCCAACCTCCAATTGTCTTCAAGGAATTGGGAGAGAATTCTTTAGGACGACAACGTTTTCTCCCTCCATTTTAAGAAGTAGAGATAAGTGACCTGTCTCTGCTCTCGAGTGATCAAGTGTGTGAAAATGTTTTTGAAACTACCTGTTCCTATGCTTTTGCATAATTTGCTTGTTTTCCATCCTCGCAGTTAACGTAGTGGCAATCTACATCCTACTTCATAAAGATTGTGGATTATCTCCATGTGTAAGACGTTACCTGGGTGTTATGGCAGTAGCGGATCTACTGGTCATTATCTTCGAATTGATATTGAGACATATTCCCATTCTTTTTAAGAAACAGTTTTATTTCCTGAAGTCCATTCCCGTGTGTAATATCCATGCCGTCCTCGCGTATGCAGCCACTGACCGTTCTGTCTGGTTCACTGTCACTTTCACTTTTAATCGCTTTGTGGCCATTTGTTGCCAGAATCTGAAAAGTAAATATTGCAGTGAGAAAACAGCGGCTGTGGTTCTGGGAGCAGTAATTGTGCTCAGCTGTTTGAAGAATATTTTCTGGTATTTTATGCTAACAGGTCGGTATCGTCTGTCGATCCGCCCCTGGTTTTGTTATGGAACACCTGGTATTTATCATTCCCGCGTCTGGGCCGCAATCGAGTTCCTCCACTACATTTTAACCCAGACTCTCCCATTTGTACTGATTCTGTTGCTCAATGGTTTCATTGTCAGACACATTTTAGTGACCAGCAGAGCCCGCAGGAGACTCCGTGCTCACACCAATGGGAACACTCAGTGTGAGACAGAAATGAGACATCGAAAAAAATCTATTATTTTACTGTTTGTGATCTCGGCCAATTTCATCCTGTTATGGTCAACATTAATGGTGTATTCCATATGGAAACGGATTTATTATATTGTGTATACCCCTGTATATCTACATCGCTTTGTGATGACATTGGGTTTCATGCTGCAGCTCCTCAGTTGCTGCACAAACACCGTGATTTATGTTGTGATCAGACGAAGTTCAGAGAGCAGCTGAAAAATGTGACTTATCCCTTCACCAAAATTCATAAATCAGCCAGATTCACTCATTACTCAATCCATCCAGAATTTTCTCAGTTCACTTCCGTGTTTCAGCAACGAAGCAGCCTGTCACTATTGTAACATACTGAGGGTAGTGTTGGTTTCTACAATCTCATCCCACGGGGGTTACAAGAACACTTTTCAAAATTCTCTCAACTCAGGGGCCAGTGGGAAAAGGCACCATCCACTCACTGTGTTTCTCAATTTAATTTGTAAACAATAAAAATGTTCATGAAAAAGTATCAAACAGCAGAGTGAACGACATTTTTTGTCTTTGTACTGAAGAAGCTGAGCTCGATATTGACTTAGCCCCAACTCCTTTTCCTCAGGGAAGGTGAGGGGCACAGCCTTGATCTCAGGAGTTGTGTTGAAGTTACTCTGTCATTGTCTTCACCTCTGGATCACCCAATCTGACCTGGCTTTGGCACAGTTTATCCGTCTCCCTTTGTCCGCCTCCCTCCATATATCCCTCCCACTCTCACACAGTCTCTCTCCACCTCCAGTTTACACACCATATTTCACTGTCCCTCCCTGCCCTATGTTCCTTCACTCGCTCTCTGACTTGCACACACTACGTCCCAATCTCCCTCCCTCAAACCTTCTCTCCCTCCAATCATCTCTCACTTTCCATTGTTAACGTAATGGGGAGTAGAGTTTCTGGCCGTTGCTAGGGTAATGGTGTGGGACTTGGGCCAAATGTCATTGCTCGGGAGCACAGTAGGTGTGCGACCATTGGCTGTTACGCGGGGATAAATGTGGGTGTGGTACCAGAGCTGTGGCTGGGGCTAATATGTCAGGCTGCGACAACGGGCTACTGCACACACATTTGGTGGGATTCACTGACTGTTGCTCAGGGAAGATAGTGGGTTTGGGTTTAAAGGCAATTTGAGTGGATCAAACGGACATATGTAAGCAGTCCAGTGCTCAGGGTAAAGCGTTTAAAGGGGTGGCAGCGTGACGCTGGGTAAGTCCCCAGGGGAGTGAGCATGAAGGTGGTTTAGTGTATGGGAGGAGTGTGATGATGGTTTAGTGTGCGGGGGGAGTGAGAATGATGGTAGAGGAGTGTGCGGGATGTGACCATGATGGTAGCTGAGTATGCAGAGGAGTGACCATGACATTGGCGGAATGTGCGGGTGAGTGCTTGACTGTGGAGGAGTGTGGGGGGCGTAAATGTGACGGTGACTGAATGTGTGGAGGATTGAAGGAGAAGTTGATGATGGTGAGGACGAGTTAAACCATAAAAATGTCAGTGTCGGTGGAAGGGCACTGTTTGTCTTGGCATGAGAGGAAGAAAATTAGGGCTTGGAGGCCTTTGTCATGGCAGATACTTGCGTACAGAGAGAGATGGAAGCAGTGAAAGAGAAATACATTACTGTACCAGATATCTGTGTACCAGTTATTTGTATTTGAAAGTTTGTATTTGAAAGGACTGGGAAAACGGAAGTTATGGAAGTGGTGGAGGGTGTGGGTGGTGTCCCAAATGTAGATGGGAAGTTCATGGACTCAGAGGGAGGGAAAGTGGATGAATTTCCCTGTCTCTGCATCCAGCCTCCAAATTGAAATGGGGCTGGTTAGCATTTGCTGGTGATTTAAGGGAGACAGCCTTTGGGATCTTGCTGTGCAGGAACAGCCTGCAACCTTTTTATTCACAGTAGCAATGGGCCATATCTCTCAAATATAAATGGGTTTGGGGAGTTGAGGGGGATTATCGTTCTGAATGTGGATGGTGAAAATACAGATATCAACACAATGTCCGTCAGTGTGGACAAGTGAGATCCTGCTGTGCAGAATTCCAATGTCAGCCCCTCCCTCTGTGTGTGTGGGTATTTGGGACAGTTCCAGATGCTGTGTAGTTGGGGGTTTGATTTCTAGCAGGGATTAGAGGAAATCCCTCAGTCTGTCGACAGAACCTGGACTCTGATTTCTAATGGTGGGGTAGTGTGTGGGATCATCATCTCTCCTTTCCACAGAACAGTCCATCCCCAGCTGTCCTCCCTCTTTACCCAGATTAAGATCAGGACATGGCTGTAGAGGAAAGGACTGGAATATGAGGGTCCACTCTAAATGGGAGGGAGTGAGGAGACAGTATTTCAATTAAAACGCAGAGTGAATGGAGGGAGAGAGACCAATCAATTCTCGAAAATTGGGGAAAGCTGAGCAGAAATGCTGGGACTGGGAGGAGCATTGCATAAGAGAGGGAGGCAGAATCCGAGAGGGAAAGAGAGAGAGTAGGAAACAGATAGTGCGTAGGAGAGAGAGAGGGAAAGAGTGAGGTAAGGACGTAGAGGAAGGAGTGAAAGAGAATGACACAAAGGAGTGAAAGAGAGGGAGGGATAGAGGGATGAGGGAGATTGAATGAGAGAGATAGAAGGAGTGAAAGAGAAAGACATTACTGCACCAGTGGATGCTTCATTGTGAATAACTGATTGAGAAACAGCGCCATTCGCTGACAAAGTGGGCACTGGGCTGTGGGTGGTGAAGTGAAGTGGGCCAGTGAGGAGTCAGTCTTGTCACTTGTATTTTTTTTATCCCCGGTGTGTCAGTGAAAGAGCTGTAAGGGACAGGTTAAACACTGAGGGAGAAGGAAGGGACAGGCTTTGGTAGTGACTTCCTACTTTGAGTCACTGCCCAACCCCATCTCAGAAAATATACCCTCGGGGAGTAGTCAGAAAACATTGACCCCTTGAACCCAGATGGAATCTGCTCCCATTCTCTGGAATAAAAACAAGGGGAAGTGCTGATGAAATGGGGAAATTTTGGGAGGTCTGTCAGTGACGGGATCTTGTTTGTTTCACTTGTTTGATGTTTTAAAAGATCTCAGCTTGGTGTGACCAATCTCTCTCTCTCTCTCCCTCTCTCTCTCTCTCTCTCTCTCTCTCTCTCTCTCTCTCTCTATCTTTCTCTCTCTCTCTCTCTCTCTCTCTCTCTCTGTGTTGAAGTGGATTTCTGAGACTGATACTGGGACACAGACACAGAGAGACACAATCTCTGCGAGTGGGCATGGAGCAGATTGCAGCGTCTGGAGTAAATTACTCCCTTTATCCCTCAAACAGGAACACTGGGACAGTCCCGAGGCAGTTTGACGCCTTCCTGTTCCCGTTCTTTGGGTTTAATAACAGGGACTGTGCTGGGAAATGTGAGATTGTAGTAGGTGGTGAGTGGTAGGGTCTTGCTGTTCTTTTGGTGCCCAGGTTTATTTCATTTTAATCAATTGTCATTTTTCTCGCAGTCTCTTAGAGTCCTAGAATCGTAGAGATGAACAGCATGGAAACTCACCCTTCGGTCCAATCCGTCCATGCCAACCAGATATCCCAACCCAATCTAGTCCCACCTGCCAGCACCCAGCCCATATCCCTCCAAACCCTTCCTGTTCATATACCCATCCAAATACCTCTTAAATGTTACAATTGTACCAGCCTCCACCACATCCTGTGGCAGCTCATTCCATACACGTACCACCCTCTGCGTCAAAAACTTGCCCTGTAGGTCTCTTTTATATGTTTCCTCTCTCACCCTAAACCTATGCCCTCTAGTTCTGGACTCCCCAACCCCAGGGAAAAGACTTTGCCTATTTATCCTCATGCCCCTCATAATTTTGTAAACCTTGTTAAGGCCAACCCACAGCATCCGACGCTCCAGTGAAAACAGCCCCAGCCTGTTCAGCCTCTCCCTGTAGCTCAGATCCTCCAAGCCTGGCAACATCCTTGTAAATCTTTACTGAACCCTTTCAAGTTTCACAAAATCTTTCCGATAGGAAGGAGACCAGAATTGCGCACAATATTCCAACAGTGCCCGAACCAATGTCTTGTACAGCCGCAACATGACCTCCCAACTCCTGTACTCAATACTCTGGCCAATAAAGGAAAGTATACCAAACGCCTCCGGGTGCCGAGAATCAGATGTTGCAGAGACAGAGAGAATCAAATCATTCTTTCGTGAGGAATAATCAGTTAACAGGGACAATAATCAGAAACCGTCTTGTCTCCTTGATGTTCGTTAACTCACACATTCACAAATGCGCACACACACACACACACACACACACACACACACACACACACACACACACACACACACACACACACACACACACACACACACACACACACACACACACACACACACACACACACAAAATTGTGGGATTCATGCCCTATCTGGGACCTATACCAAAAGCGGGGAGTTCTGGGCTGGGTTTGGGAGTTGGGGAGACAAAGGAATAAAAATGTTTGTGAGAGTGGGACACAGTCTGATACCAGAGATGTCAGTGCCTCGGTTTCTCACTACAGTTCCCATCTTCACTCCCGTGTTCCTCGCTGTCTCTCCTTCTGTTTCCCATACATATTTCTCCCCCAACTTCCCATCTCCATGTTGGTCATGTTGCTCTGTGCATTGTCTTTCGACGACTCTCTGCCTCCTCATTCTCTCTTCCAGAATGGTTTCATCGTTCAGTTTTTCATTATCTCCAAAACTACCTGCTCAGCTTCCTCGATTCATTCTGTCTTTTAGCTTTGTGGGATCTTCCTCTTCATAATGGAGAACCATTCTATCTGCCGAACATCATCATCCTCTCTCTCGCGCTCATCATTCATTCTCTTTCATTATTCTACCTGTGCCCTCTCTCACTCACTCTCTTTCTCCATCTCTATTTCTCTCTCTCTCTCTTCCCCCTCTCCCTGTCCCTCTCTCTATTGATGTCTCTGTCGCTCTCGCTCTCACTCTCACTCTCTCCCCCATCGTTATCTCTGTCTATGTCGATCTATCTTTCTTTTATCCTGATATCGCTCCCTATCTCTTCCATTCCCTTTGTTGTCTGCTTCTCTCTCTCTCTCTCTCTCTCTTCCTCTCTCTCCCTCGGGCTCTCTCTCTCTGTCTGAACTCACTCCCATTGTCCCTCTGACTGTCTCTCTCTCCCCCTCCCTGTTTCTATATCCTCCTGCCCTGAAGTGCATTTGGACTCAATTCCATGAGCAGCTGCACGTATCATCTACACATTCTGTCTCTCTGCTCTGTGGGATCTTCCTGTTCGTAATGGAGAACCATTCTATCTGCAGAACACCATCATCCTGTCTCTCGCACTCATCACTCATTCTCTTTCATTATTCTACCTGTGGCCTCTCTCACTCACTCTGTGTCCCCCCTCTCTGGACAGTCTCTGTCCCAATCCTGCCGTTTTAGGGGGAATGATGGGAGAGGTGAGTAGGTGTGCAATTGCACAAGATGGAGGCACAGAGGGAGCTGTGATACACAAACAGCACTTGGGAGGCGCCCAATGTTTGCGGCTGAGAATAAATGGGGCGAATATGCAAAAAACCCTTGGTGTGTGGAGATTCGGGGGGTGAAAATTGTGGGCAGGAACACAATTGGGGAGGAAGGGCACAACGTCCTGGGGAATGAAAACGTCATGTGGTGGTTTAGATGAAGCTCCTTTCACAGTGAGGGCGGTGCATGCGAGCTGTGAAATTGCTGTACTTTGAAGCAGTCACTCAAAAGGGTAATGAATCCCTACATGTGCTAACTAAATCGCCCACCAGAAAGGGGTGTGAGCTGGGGAGATGGGTGATAGTAAAGGAGCGATATGGTGCATATTGGGGACGCGGGTGCAAAGCTGCACACGGTAAGGGGAAACTGGACGGGTTTCAATATTCACCGGAAAAATATTGGGTCAGAGGGACAACGTAATGGGAAGGGGGCCAGGAATCATCGAACGTAAATCTGCGGGGGATGCAAAAATCGGAGGAAGGGGAGTCGTGAAATCCAGGCAGTTGCAAAGTAAAGGCTAGAAAAATGGGAGTTACAAAATGAGGACAGTCAGCCTAGCAGGGAGGGATCGTCCTTGCCCGGATGACGATTCTACCATCGGCCAGACGAGAGAAGCTGAGATTGTCTTATTTAGAGTAGAGAGGTTGAGCGGGATTGAGTTGTACAAAAGTATGTGGGATACAGATAGGGAAGCTGGAAGACTTACCCGTCAGAAGTTGAATCAATAATCAGGTGCAAGTGAGGACTGCAGACACTGGAGATCAGTCGAAGAGTGTGCTGCTCGAAGAGCACAGCCTGTCAGGCAGCATCCGAGGAGAAGAAATACACTTCCGGGTAAAGGTCAATCATCAGGAATGAAGCTGGTCAGCCAAGGCTGCTGGGACATAAGTGGAGAGGGTGGAGCTTGGGGGAAAGAAGCTTGGATGAAGGGTGGGGGTGTGAAAGTGATAGGTCGGAGAGAAGTGTGGAGCAGACTGAAGAACGAAGAGGGTGCTGACGAGTTGGAAGAATAGGATGGTCATATGGTTGGGGGAGGGGAATGGGGAAACTGACATACACATGAATCCCATAAGGTTGGATGGTCCCAAGATGGAAGATGAGGCGTTCTTCCTCACGGATATGGATGGCCAGTGTATGGCGATGAAGGAGGCCCAGATGTGCATGTCATTTCCGGATTGGGGAGAGGAGTTACAGTTTTCAGCCACAGAGGGGTAGGATTGTTTCATGTGGGTATCCCACAAGTGTTCCCTGAAACGGTTCGCAAGTTGGTATCCTGTCTCCCCAGTGCAGAGGAGACCTCATCGAGCTGCACTTATCATCAACACTGGTAAGTCCCTGAATATATTCCCTACTGTCGAACTCCTCCCGTTTCTAGGGGGACTGATGGGAAGAAATGTATGGAAGTACTGATATATTTTTGTCAGACGAGGAAGGATTCTTTGGGGCCTGGGACTTAGCTGGATTACAGATGTGGTTGTACGGTCAGCACTTCTTGCAACGGCAGGGGAAGGTGCCAGGAGGCCAGGGTGTGTTGGTGGGGTACGCACCTTTCAATGAATTCACAGAGGGAATGGTTTCTCTGAAACACAGACAATGGTAAGGAGAGACATATATTTCTCGTGGTTGGGGTCAGTTTGGAGTTGATGGAAATGGCAGAGGATGATGTGGTGTACCCACAGGTTGGTGGGGTGGAAGGTGAGGACCCGGGGTTTTGTCGGTTTTGCGATTAGAGTGGAGGAGATGCTCACGAGGATATTGTCGATGACGTGGTGGGGGAAAGTGAAGTATTTGAATAAGGATGTTCTACCTCCAATCCAACTCCAACATCACCATCAGCCAGTAATTTGGCACATCTATCTCTACACCACTGGAATCAGGCGCCGACTCGAAGACACTTCGTCTTATGCTGCCTCCTCGATAACGACCTCACTTCCCATCACCAAGCCATCATCTCCCATATCAACAAAACCCTCATCACCTCTCGGGATCCACCATTCACAGCCTCGAACTTCATAGTCTGGGAAACCGTAATGTCCACTTCCACCTCCTGCTCAAAATCCACAAACGTTACTGCCCTGGACGATCCAAAGTCTCAGCCTGATCCTACTCTACCTAACCTTTCTCTACATACCTTGACACTATCCTGATCTGTCCCCATTAGTCCACGAACTCCCCACCTACATTCGGGACACCACACACATACTCCACCTCTGCCATAACTTTCGTTTCGTGTGCAAAACGCGTCAACTTCGCCGTGGGCATCCAGTCCCTGTACACAAATATCTGCCTTGACGAAGACTTCGAAGCCGTGGGTTTCTTCCTCTCATGCCAACACAATCAGCATTCTTCACCGACTGTAATTTTACTGGCTGAACTGGTCCTCACCATCAACAATTTCTCCTTCCAATTCCCACACTTCCTTTAGACCAAATGGGTAGCCGTGCCTGCCTCTTCCTTGAATACTTGGAAAGTCCATCTTTCGCACATACTCCGAGAGCATTATCCACGTGTTCATCCGCTACTTTGATGAACGTATTAGTGCTGCCTCGTGTTCCCAGGAGGAGGTTGAATGTTTCATCACCTTCACAAACACCTTCCACTCCGATCTTAAGTTCACCTGGATATCTCAGGCACCTCTATCCCCTTCTGGGACCTCACAATTTCATTTACCAGCGACTAATTCAGCATGGACTTCTCCTACAAATACACTGACTCTCACATGTACCTGGAGTACGCCCCCTCCCATTCACCCTCCTGTAAATATGCTTTCCCTTATTTCCTATTCCAAGCATTTTAGAAACGAAAGTTATGGAAGAGGTGGAGTGTGTGGGTGGTGTCCCGAATGTAGTTGGGGAGTGGGTGGACTAAGGGGGACAGATCAGGACAATGTCAAGGTAGGAAGAGAAAGGTTAGGTGGAGTAGGATCAGGCTGACACTTTGGATCGTCCAGGGAAGTAATGTTTGTGGATTTTGAGCAGGAGGTGGAAGTGGACATTGCGGTTTCCCAGACTATGAAGTTGGAGGTTCTGGATGGTGGATCCCGAGAGGTGATGAGGTTTTTTTGTTGATATGGGAGATGATGGCTTGGTGATGGGAAGTGAGATCGTTATCGAGGGGCAAGTATAAGATGAAGTGTCTTCGAGTCGGCACCAGGATCCAGTGGTGTAGAGATAGATGTGCCAAATTACTGGCTGATGTTGACGTTGGAGTTGGAGTGGAGGGAGTCAAGTGCTGCGCATTGCGAGGATGAGAGCCTGGAGTGTGCCTGGTGGGTGGACAGGTTGAGGCAGTCTGTCTCACGGTGGCAGCTGGAGATGATGAGATCGATGGGGGTTACAGACCAGCACAGGATGTCGAGGTGGAAGGGGTGTGTTGGTAGTGGGAGAAGGCTTTCTCGGAGGGTGGGCAGAAACTTGATGTGAAAAGTGATCCCGGAGTTGGAGGCGACAAAACAAATGTTCAATGTCGCAACGAGTGTCAAACGCATTGGCACAAGAGCATGGTGGGACCTACGAATCACACGGGAACAATTCCTTCCGCGATTCCCTTGTCATGTCCAGACCCCAAAGAACCCATGCTTCACTCCCGGCACCTTCCCCTGCCATTGCAAGAAGTGCAACACTTGCGTCCACACCTCCTCCCTCCCCTCAGCCCAAGGCCTCATAGGTTCATCCCACATCTGAAAAAAAATGTTCTGTAATTCGATGCACATTATAAACTTCATCCATTGCACCCGATGTGGTCTCCCCTACACTGAGGTGACAGGACGCCAAAATATGCATTGTTTCAGCAAACATCACCGGGACACCCATACGAGCCAACCCCATCACTCTGCTGCTGATCAGTTTAATTTCTGTTCCACTCCACCAAGGACGCACTGGTCCTTGGCCTTCTCCATCGCGAAACTCCAACCAGCCGACCATTGGCGGTGAAAGCCTCATTCTCCACTTTGGGACCCTCTAACCACATGGGATTAATGTGAATATCACCAGTTTCCATATTTCCCCTCCACCAAATTCTCCCAATCCCAACCTTCCAATTCAGCACCGGCCTCTTGAATGGCCTTACCCCTTCATCTTCCTTCCCATCTCTCCACCACACCCTCCTCCCTGAACTTTCACCATCAAATCCCACCTCCATTCCGCATTCCCATCTACATTCTCTCCAGAACTACACAGTCGCCATTTAAACCTCAGTCCCCCGGCCCAAAAGCCTCATTCCTGAAGAAGGGCTTATGCCTGAATCGTCAATGTTCCTGCTCCTTGGATGCTGGCTGATCAGCTGTGCTTTTCCAGCATCACACTCTTCGACTCAATAAGCAGGAATATGATTCAAGGTGAGGGATAGAAGGAATAAATATGTGAGAAAAGCATTTTCCTCCAAGTGGATGTTGAGAATTTTGATCTCACTGCATGTGAGGGTGGTAGAGGCAGAAATTCTTGGAACATTTATTTTGTTCAAAGTTTGTGAGAAGATTTGTAGCTCGGGTGCTCGTTGTTGTGGTTCTGTTCGCCGAGCTGGAAATTTTTGTTGCAAACGTTTCGTCCCCTGTCTAGGTGAAATCCTCAGTGCTTGGGAGCCTCCTGTGAAGCGCTTCTGTGGTGTTTCCTCCGGCATTTATAGTGGCCTGTCCCTGCCGCTTCCGGTTGTCAGTTTCAGCTGTCCGCTGTAGTGGCCGGTATATTGGGTCCAGGTCGATGTGTTTGTTGATGGAGTTTATGGATGAGTGCCATGCTTCTAGGAATTTATTTTGTATATAGATGCACGCTTGAGATGCCAACGTATGCAAAATCATGCGCTAATACGTGGAAAATTGCTTGAAAATTGGTAAGTTGTTGCTGTTGTCCAGAGTGGACGCAATGCGTTGAAAGACCTTCATCTGTGCATTACATCTCTATGATACTGTGACTCCAATTTCTCATTGAAAATTGAATACGCCTCCTATGGGCCTCCTCTACCCCCTGCCGGGACTGTTCCCCTTAACCATCTAGAACATAGAACATTTCAATGCAGCACAGGCCCGTCGGCCCTCGATGTTGCGCCGACCTGCCATACTAATCTGAAGCCCATCTAACCTACACTATTCAACGTACGTCCATATGCTTGTCCAACGACGACTTAAGTGTACTTCAAGTTGGCGAATCTACTACCATTGCAGGCAAAGCATTCCATACTTTTACTACACTATGAGTAAAGAAACTACCTCTGACAAATGTCCTATATCTATCACCCCACAATTTAAAGTTATGCCCCCTCGTGCTCGCCGTCACCATAATTGTAAAAAGGCTCTCCCTGTCCATCCTATCTAACCCTCTTATTATCTTATATATCTCTATTAGGTCACCTCTCAAGCTTCTTCTCTCCAACGAAAACAGCCTCACGTCCCTCAGCCTTTCCTCGTAAGACCTTCCCTCCATACAAGATAACATCCTTGTAAATTTCCTCTGCACCCTTTCCAAAGCTTCCACATCCTTCTTAAAATGTGGTGACCAGAACTGTACACAATACTTCAAGTGCGACCGCACCAGAGTTTTGTACAACTGGTTCATAACCTCGTTATTCCGGAACTCGATTCCTCTATCGATAAAAGCTAAGACACTATATGCCTTCTTCACAACCCTGTTAACCTGATGGCAACTTTCAATGATCTGTGTACCTGGACACCGAGATCTGTCTGCTCAGCTACACTACCAAGAATCTTATCATTAGCTCAGTACTTTGCATTCCGGTTACTCCAACCAAAGTGAATCACCTCACATTTGTTCGCATTAAACTCCATTTGCCACCACTCAGCCAACTCTGCAGGTTATCCATGTCTCTCTGTAGCCTACGACATCCTTCGTCACTATCCATAACTCCACCGACCTTCGTGTCATCTGCCAATTTACTATCCCACCCTTCTACGCTCTCATCCCATGCAGTTTATAAATATGACGAACAGCACTGGACCAACCACCGACCCTTGCAGTACACCACTAGTAACTGGGATCCCTTCCTTCCTCGTCTTCACAATCCAAGTTGTAACCTAAATCACGGCCTGAACCTTACAACGCGATTTCCATCTTCAGAGGCAGAGGCCACTCAGCCCACCAAGGACAGATTTTTCAGCTTTAACTGTCCAGATAAACACAAGGATTTGAGCGTTTAAAAGTTCCTATTGGCGAGACGTCGTTAATAGGCTATTGCTCTGATGAATCAGAGCGCGATAATCCGCCATTGGCATTGTGCGACCGCAGTCAAGGGGGATCAGATGATGAACTGACTCTATGTGAGACGCACAGCCCGTGGGATACTACGAGGACCTGTAAAGATTTGGAGCAACCGGTGGATACAGTTATAAATCACACAACACCAGGTTATAGTCTAACAGATTTGTTTGGAAACGCGAGCTTTCAACGCGCTGCTTCTTCAACTGTCAACTTTGCCTGTCATCATCTGGGGAAAGGGAGGGATACAAACAGCACAGACCCAGGTATGGGTGCACACGTGGTGCAGCACCTTACTAACGAGCATGCGCGGTGACCAGAGATGAAGCCATATTATGTTGAAAGTCCAAATGGATTGTTCATTGCAGTTGGATCAAAGTTGACTTCATCTTCACAACAACAGCGTCAATGTGTACGGTTTATTGGGATAGCATTCGCTAATGTACTGTGTTAATTTGCCATAATTTATGCATGCACTGCTAAGGGAAGCCTGAGTGTGAGTTTGGAGACAAAGTAATACTTTCTGACATCACTGGAATAGGGAAAGCGACCACCCACTGCTCCCCCGGATGATCAGATCATACGTGTTGCGGAGAGGATGGAGATCCCAATGGGATCAGACAGTGTGTGACCCGGGGAAATAGCGATCCAAGTGAGATAAGGCAGTGTGTGACCGCGGGAATGGAGACCCCAGTGAGATCAATCAGTGTGTGACTCGAGGAGGTTGGAGATCCCAGTGAGTTCACACAATGCGTGACCCAATAGAGAAGCGGGATGGACAAGCCGGTGAGGTCCGAGTGTATGTGAGCCGAGTAGAATGGAGATTCCAGTGAGATCAGTGAGTGTGTGACCGGAGGAGGATGGAGATCCCTATGAATTCAGACCGTGTCTGACCCGGGAAGCATGGGTATCCCGATGAGATCAGGCAATGGCTGACCCAGGAAGGACGGAGATCCCGGTGAGATCAGGCAGCCTGTGACCCAAGTGAGGATGGAGATCCCAGGGAGATCGGACACTGTGTAATTCCACCAATGAGATCAGACAGTTTCTGACCCCAGGGAAGGTGAATATCCTGGTGGCATCAAACAGTGTGTGACTGCAGAAAGGATGGAGAGAGTGAGACTGGAGCAGAGCTCAGGCAATGCATACATTTGGGTTCCATAGCCTGGACGGATGTGTAATAAAGATGTACTGATTCTTATTCACTGCGTTTCTACCTAATTTCTCATTTTATCTTCTGTCCTGACTTCCTCTCATGGTCTATCCATTGTGTGGGTGTTGGACAGCTGAATGGTGAGGGATGATGTAGATCATGTCTTTATATATTATAGGTAAGTGCTCATAGCCCAAATATGCCTTCTTGAGTATCAGGTTTTACATCTTGGAACCATTTTAATTTCAATCTTCTCAGTATGATGGGAATGCCACACAGCACGATGGATTAAGTCCCAAAAACTGAAGCTAAGACTTTATCTGAACTTGCCAGTTTCTAGATTTGAGGGGGAAAAACTGCAGGATTGACTGGCAACAAAATGTTGTCAAGTGCCCAGAGTGATGTCTGGTAATGTATCCAATGTTTGATGGGTTTTTTTTTTAATTATTCTACGATAGATGTTCCATGTAAATGACTGGTGTGTTCCCAAACTTTGCAGTCCCCCTGAATATCCCTGCAGAATATTTTGTGTCAGGAATGAGTCTGGTTTTACATTCCAGTTTATGCCCATGAATATTCTCAGTGTTAATAGTGGGTTGCTGGGAGGCAATATGGAAAAGATTTCACGAGGCGGCTGTTAGTGACACAGACGTAGAATCGCTGCCCCAGTGGCATTATCAGTAGACGATTAACCCAGAGTGCGCAGATACTGTTCTGGGTATCTGGGTTTGAATTCTACAGTGGCTGATTGTGGCGATTGAGTTCAATAAAGAAATGTGCTTCAGAGTCTTAAAGGTTGCCATGAAACATGATCGTTTGTCAGAGAGATCCATCAGGTTACATTCTTAGCAAGTTTGCGAATGACACTAAGATTGGCGGAGAAGCAGATAGTGAAGTTGGTTGTCAGAGAATACAGGAGAATATAGATAGATTGGAGAGTTGGGCAGAGAAATGGTAATTGGAGTTCAATCCGGACAAATGCGAGGTGATGCATTTTGGAACATCAAGTTCAAGAGCGAAGTTGGAAGTAAATGGAAAAAAAAAAGATTGGAAAATTTGATGTACAGAGAGATCTGGGTTTTCGGGTTCATTTTTCCTTGAAGGTGGCAGCGCAGGTCCGTATAGTGGCCAAGAAGGCATACAACATGCTTTTCTTCATCGGATGGGGTATTGAATGCATAAGACCATAAAACCATAAGACATAAGAATGGAAGTGAGGCCATTCGATCCATCGGGTCCACTCCGCCAGTCAGTCATGGCTGACAGGCATTTCAACGCCACTTACCTGCACTCTCCCCATATCACATAATTCCTTGCGAGATGAATAATTTATCAATCACTGCATTGAAGACATTGAAAGTCCTGACCTCCACTGCACTCCGTGGCAGTGAAGGGCACAAACCCACCACTCTCTGCCTGAAGAAATGTCTCCACATTTCCGTGCTAAATTGACCCCCTCTAATTCTAAGGTTGTGCTCACGGGTCATAGTATCCCCGCCTGATGGAAGCAAATTTCCAGCGTTCACTCTTTCTAAGCCTTGAGTTGGCAGTTCATGTTCAGTTTTATAAGGCTTATGTTTGGCCACATTTGGAATACTGTACATTGTTCTGGTCGTGCATTACCAAAAGGACGTATATGCCGAAGACCGGGTGCACAGAATGTTCGCCAGGGTGTTGCCTGGTCTGCAAGGTGCCAGCGTTGAGGAGAGGTTGAGTAGATTAGGATTATTTTCATTTGAAAGAAGGAGGTTGTGGTGGAGACCTGACTGAGGCATAAAAATCGTGAGATCTGCGGACACGTTGGATAACAAAGAAATCTTTTTCTCAGAGTGGAAGACAGATTTGCTACGTGTTTCGAGTTTGAAGTGAGGGGTGACAAATTTTGGGGACATATGCATGGAAGGTTCTTCAGGCAGAGGGTGGGGTGACTTCGAATGCATTCCCAGCGGAGGTGGTAGGGACGGGTACGATAGGGTTCTTTGTGATGTATCTGGACAGATACATGAATCGATATGGTCCAATGCGACTCAGATCCGTCGAAAATAGGCAGCACGTTTAGGTAGTGGATTCAGACCAGCGCTGGCTTGGAGGGGCGAAGCGCCTGTTCCTGTGTGTAATGTTCTTTGTTCTTCGTTCTAGGTTCACAGACCCCCTTTAGGAAAGGCATCAGCCATCCTTTCCCTGTCTGGTCCACATGCGACTCTGGGTCCACAGCAGTGTGGCTGACACTGAACTGACTTCTGGGTAATTAGCCATCGGCAATAAATGTTGGTGTAGCCAATAATGCCCAAATACTGTGAAGTAACACAAAATAAATAATATCTGATCTGGAGATTTCGTCATAAGTTGCGATGATTTGCTAATCAGGAAAAGGATCGAATGCTGCTCTGTTTAACAAGACGATGTTCTCCTCATTGTAATATTCGCGATCTACCCCTTCAACTGCTATATATTTATGTCAGAAACCTGGAGAACTTCCTCCAAGCATTGCTGAAGGATTCATAAGCGGTGGTAAGGTTATATTCTTGTCTTAAAACGGGCCTCTGAACCTCAGCATGAAACTGCAGCTGAAGCAGGAAGAGAGAACAAAGTGGGCAAGATCGAAAAAGAGAAGTGAGTAACCGTCTTTGGTTTCCATCCTGGAAAAGGAGAAAGGAAGCATGAACTTCAGGAAAATAGATTGCGAGGGACTTGCACAGTTTGAAAGGCAATTGGAACGTATTGGTGTCCCTGTCAGGTTTAGAAATGGACAATTCCCTTGCTCCAGATTAATTGCATCCCAGGTTGCTACGGGTGGACAGGCAGGTAATTGCAGAAGTTCTGACATAAATGTTTAATTCCTCTGTGGTCACGCGGGGGTGGTGGTGAGGAATGGGGCTAGTGCTGAAGCACAGCTAATGTGATTCTGCTTTTCAAGACGGTTGGTAGAGATAAATAAGGAAATTATCGACAGTTGAATCTCCTGTCAGTGCAAGGAAACTATAGGAGAAAATTCTAAAGGACAGAATTAACATACACTTGGAAATACATTGGTAAGTTTGTGGAAGTGAGCATGACTTTGTCAGAGTGAGGTTATGGCGAACAAACTTGCTCATATTTTTGGAAAATGTGGTCAAGTGTATGGGTAAGTGAGATTTTGTTGGTGTAGCTTATGTATTCAATGACGTTTTTAGCAATGGATGAAATGTGAGACTGATTGAGAAGTTAGAATCTTATGGAATTGAGCGAAACCTGGCGAGATGGATCAGAACTTGACTTATTAATAGGACACAACAGGCAATTGTGGGAGAAGGCTGTTTGAGTAACTGGTGGATGGTGTCTTGTGGTGAACCATAAGGATTAGTAATGGCACCCATATTGTTTATTATACACATAAACAATATTGATAAAATTGTGGTGGGGGTGAATGTTAAGCAACTTTGTAATATACACCAAGATTGTTAGGGTGGTTAACAGTGAAGAATATTGTTGTGGTTTGCAGGAAGACACATATGGGTTGGTCAGATGGCCAGAGCAGTGGCAGATCGTATTTAACCTAATAAAGACCAGGTTGGCAATTTGGCAGAAACGATAGGTTGAGGGACATTTAAGGGATTGCAGGACACTGTGTAGCTTGGAAAAACGGAGAGAACATGCGGTAATTATTCACAGATCCTTGAAGTTGGCAGAGCACGTTAACAGGATAGTTCAGAAGGCAGATGGGATACTTGTTTTCATCAATCGTGGCATAGAATATGAGAGCAAGGAGTTAATGTTAGTGTTGCATAGATGCTGGCTCGACCACAGCAGGCGTACCATATAGAGTTCTGAACACCTCACTACGAGAAGGATGGGATAATATTCGAGGGACTCGACAAAGTTCACCAGGATATTGCCTGGGATAGAACAATTGAGCTTCAAGAAAAGTCTAGACAGGATTTGAGTGGTTTCTTGAGAGCAGCGAGATATTAGGGATTATGAGGAGGATGGACAGGTTTATGGAATAGTAGTTGGTCCCATTGGTTGAGGGTCAGTTATGAGAGAGCATAGTTTAAGGGTAAGGAGCAGAAGATTCAGAAGGGATTTGGAAAAAAAATAACTTTTTCACTCAAGAGGGTGGTGTATATCTGGAATGCACTGCCTGACCAGATGTTAACAATCTTGAAACAAATATTCGGATAAGTCCATAAAATATGATACCATTCAAGGAAATGCGGCAAGCACAGATAATTGAGATTAGCACGCTTTTCATGGACACTCGACAGTACCAAGAGCCTTTTCTTCGCTGTATGACTCTGTGGCTCAATATCGAGGGGTGTCGCAGCCACAGGTCAAAGGAAGTTCCTGAGTACTAGAACAATCCAATCGGTAACTGGTATTGGAAACGGTAAATGGATAAAAGAGGGTGAAAACAGAAGTTTCCTGAACAACACTCAAACGCCAAGGAGTCCACCCCACGTGGGGCATTGGCGAGGGGCAAGCAGAACAAAGGAATAGGACAAAGATAATAGTTGGAGATTTTACAGTCAGGAAATTACAAGAAATCATGAGCTGTGACCAGGTCATGAAGGAAAGGTAACCTACCGCTTACCAAAATCAATAACATTGCATTTATAGAAGGAATACTTCAATTAAGCACAACAAGTTATTAGACAAGGCTTGAGGGCTGATGTTTTTTGTATCATTTTGGACTGGTATGTTTGAGGCGAGGAAAATGAGGCAGTTAAATGCGTGGTTAACGACTATAAAGGGAGG
Source organism: Chiloscyllium plagiosum (assembly GCF_037043375.1). Taxonomy (NCBI): domain Eukaryota; kingdom Metazoa; phylum Chordata; class Chondrichthyes; order Orectolobiformes; family Hemiscylliidae; genus Chiloscyllium; species Chiloscyllium plagiosum. The sequence goes on along the minus strand of NW_028270190.1, from coordinate 29,327,868 downwards.
GAAGTGTTTATATTTTTGTATATGTAATTGCGTTCAGGGAGAAGGGAAGGACTGCTCTGTTTTTAAATATCCTGCGTGGGGTGTTGGCATTATTGACCTTCAAAGCCCACATCTAATTATCCTTGAACTGAGTGGCTTGCTTGGCCAATCTCGCTAGCATTTCCAATCTGATCACCTTACGATCGCTGTGGAATCACATTCAGACGAGAGCAGTGAAGGATGTCTTCGTTTTTCTTTAATAGTACTGGTAAATGGGATGCGTGTTTATACAATTAAGTGATAGTTTCAAGTCTCGGTAACAATTCCAGCGCTGACCAATAAATTTAACTTAAATTCCACCAGCTGTTATGTCCCAGTGTAATAGCCTGGGCCAACCGACATACCACCATTCCATTATCCTGAACAATCCACAATGGTCAATGACTTTGAATCAATGGGAACAGTGTTCGCAGATGTGACTCGAATTTTTGAAATATCCCGGTCTGGGAATAGATTCGACAGTTCGTAAAGCTATTGGAGATGAAATTATTTGCTTGGAAGTTCCAGGATTTTGACCCTGCAATACAGGAAGGACAATATGGGTTCAAATCTAGAAGATGTGTGTTTTGGAGAGGAAACTCATGACGATGACAGTCCCATGTACCTTTTGCACTTAGTCTGCGGGATTGTGTGAGGTATTAGTTGTAATTCAGTATTGAGATCTCCAAAGGAAACAGGCAAAAAATTATTGTTATTTAAGCGGAAGGAAAAATATGACAGGATTTTGCTGTTTGTCAACATCAAGTGAGAGTTCTGTTGTTACCTGGGATTATATTTAAATGCAAACTGTGTGTATGCAGTTAAAGAATGGGAGGGTGCAATAAACAGAGGAGAGACACCGTTTAAATCCTTTTATTTTCGTCTCCATAAACCGTGATTTCGTTTTGAACAAGCTGAGGTGAATTTCCCTGATGATGGCCAGCAATGGATAGTGCTGGTGGTTGTCGAGTGGGAGTGGGCAACGTTTCTCATTGGTCAGTTATTCCAGTTAAAGCAGGGGTTTCAGCCAATCTCTTCAGATACATTGACGATATGCTTGGAGATAAAGACTCGTTTTTTGTATCTCTGTCGGGACAACGCATTTTGAAATATCTGACCTGTTAGAGAGGAAGCATTAGTCACGAGAGATCTGCAATTTCTTTTTTTTGTTGTCACTGTCAGTGTCTCCACATGATGAAAGTGAAGAAAGGTTTCCTGATTAGTTGCCTTTATGCAGAACATCATTAGAACTTGTGACTAAGCTGTAAACCATGTCATAAGTGGCAGAAATTTTCAGCGACTCGCAAAGTCATTCTTTATGAATGAAAGGAATTATTTTCTTAAAAACAATACATTGTATTGACAAGATACAAGGAGACAGTTCTTGATACGTTTTAAAGTCTGTTCAGGAATGACTGAAATGGACAAGAGAATGCTTTGTAAGGAAATTTCCGAATTCGTTCTTCAAGTTCAAATTAGTGTGATTTAGCATTTTATTGAGTATCAGACGATTCTGTAATAGGCTAAATTAAGGTAAGTTTTCTTTGACAAATGTGTGCAAGTTTGAACAATAAGGACTGATAGATTTTGCAATTTTGAAGACTATGCAAGTTATGCGAATCATGCATATGTTTTGAAACACAGCATGAGAAATTATAGCCAACAGATTAGAAAAATGATGGTGTATTTTATTTACATTTGTGGTCACAACTTTAGACTCCACAATCACTGAGTTCTTGACAAAGTATAAGAGCGATCACCTATTCTGCTTGACTAAATTGTACTGGGACAGTCTTGAATGGGCAATGAAAGAAGGGGTGGATTGTCTCAGTTCATTGTTAACATATTAGTGGATTTTCATTGCAAAAGCGCATTTGGTAAGTGGAGGGACGCAGAATGAGTTCCAACTATATATAAATCGCATCATTTACAGAAAACCAGCAAAGAAAATGCTGACTGCGCACGCTTTAATGATTTTGGAGTTATTAATGGATCACAGTCATCCGTTTATCTACAACAAACCTAGACATGATGTGAGAGAAACACCAGCATTTCAGAGTTTTCAGAACTATAGATAATAAGTGAATGATTCCGAAAAGTCTGTTACATATGTTAGAGGGAAATATAGCGTTCATTTTTTTTAAATCTCTTAAACCTTTTACAGCAGAAAACAGGACAGATCTTCCCGTAATTATTGTGTATATTTCTCTGCTCTATGTAACCAGATTTTTTTGTTTTTTTTTTACTCTAAACGTCTGATGGTCAATGTAAATTAGTGGTTTGACATTTTCAACTGCAATTTCTGCCAGATATCCTTAAGGCTTTAAGGTTTAATCTTATCACTTACAATATTACCTGTTATATTGCTTTTAATAACTTTTTAATAATGGTAATGCTCAACATTTTTAGGAAAACATGCTCGTGCAATTCTGTTTTTAGCACTGAACGATGAGGAATCAAATTATTCCTATTTCTCACCAGAATGTGCACAGACAGATGTAAGACCAGCAACACACCCGTACATTCATCATGAGTGAGATAACAGAGGGATAATGATATTGAGTTCTACAAACTTGACAACAAGCAAATACAAATTTGGAGAGACATTTTCTTTGCAAATTTAAAATATTACAACACTGGAAGTTTGTGCTCCCTCTGGGTCTCTGTACGTTCTTTTATCCCCATATATTCACCTGATTTTGGTGGCTGAGGTTGATGCAAGCTTAGTATGATAGTTACTTTGCAGATTAGATTGCCTACAGTATGCAGACAGGCCCTCCAGCCCAACAATTCCATACTGACCCATTCCCCTACCTTGCAGTTATCACTGAGTAATGCACCTAACACGATGGGCAATTTAGCATGGCCAACTCAACTTACCTGCACACCACTGGATTGGGGGAGGGAACCCACGCAGACACAGGAAGAATTTGCAAACTCTTCACGGCCAGTCTGCCCAATGTAGGAATCAAACCTGGGGCCCTGGCACTGTGAGGTAGCAGTGCTCACCACTGAGCCAACATGGCGCCCTTGTTCAGATAGCGACAATCATGCTATTGAATGAGGAAGGAAGGGAAAAATCTGGCTCTTATTGCAGAAACTATTCAATTGCTAATTCTGTGCAAGAAGTATTACGTCCCATTTGTCAAACAATTCCTGACTGTCATCCAGGGCTTTCTCACATGGTTGAACACAATTGCACCCGGGAAACAGTGCTGGGGAACTGTTACAGTCATAGTCTGGAGTTTAAATAAGTGTCCTCGAATATAATGATCATGTGCCTTTGCGCAAGGTGTGAGGCAACAAATAAAATATTTTCCAGAAAAAAACTGCCATTAAAATAAAACATATTTTTGAATGATGAACAAATTCGGCTCGAAGACCACTTCTGTTCTTCACTGTTTCCCTCATGATCAGAATGGATCACTGCCTGGCCCAATAACTGCTTGTTGTCCACAAAACAGCTCTGAGCGAAAGTTAAGGACAGATCATGTTAAAGGGTGAAATGGCCTATTTAGGGTCATATCTTTAGAGAAGAACTTTACTCATCCACATTCATTGTACATCAGGATATGGTGGCGTGACTGCTTTCCAGTTCAAAATACTGGGAATCCCATTTCTGAGGAGATCTTTTCTTCCTCATTCCCAATGTTTATCTTCCACTCAACACTCCAATCTATTCGTGGTTATTCCTTATGAAAACTCGCTAAGCTCGTGAGAAGCGAACCGGGGTGGATGGTTCCAAATTTCTCCTAAATTTCATCATTTGTCAAGTATTTTATGTATATTCAACTTAGGATTCACGCAGTATCTCCTGTTTGCCTTAAATATGTGGGAGCTTAAAAATCAAATGAACCCGCTGATCATTGTTGTGTCTGAATTTTAGACAGAGAATCTCAATAACTTGTGTAACTCTCTGCACATTTTGGCAGGATCCTCATATATATATAAAAACATATTTCTGTTTATCTGCCATTTCAAAGTGACAAAACTTTGAGTCAGACGTATTTGGTCCTGCCCTTTGGATAAAGGGTAGGGATGTCAAAATAGTGAATCGCAACAATTTTCTTTTATTCTCTTACAGAATGTGAGTGTCTCTAGCCAGGCCAGCATTTATTGCGCATCCGTATTTGCCCAGAGGTTTCGTTAAGTGTCAACAACACTGTTGTGGATCTGCAGTTACATGCAGAACAGACCAGGTAAGGATGACAGATTTCCTTTCGTAAACGATGAGGTTTTTTTTTTTCAAATTTCTACAACGAATTCATCTTTGTCAATCGTCTCTCAATTCCAGGTTCGTTATTGAATTCAAAATTCGCCATCTGCCATGGTGGGATATGAATCCAGGTTCCCACAACATCAGCTGAGTTTCGAGGTTAATAGTCTAGCGATAATACCACTAGGTTATGGACTTCTTGAATTGGCATTAGGTTTCTCCATGGAAGTTGGTGATTCAGCTCAAAATTTCTTTGCGTACCTCTATTTGAGCCATACAGATATACAGCACAGACACAGACACTTCAGTCTAACTCAGCCATGTTGACTAGTTATCCTGAATAAATCTCGTCCCATTTGACAGCATTTGAACCCATATCCCTCTCAACACTTTCTATTCAGATTCCCGTTCAGATGTTTATTAAATGCTGTAATTGTACCAGCCTCCACCACCTCCTCTGGCAGCTCATTCTATACATGCACGACCCTCTGCGTGGAAAAATGTACCTCTGAGGTCCTTTTTAAATTCTTCCCATCTCGCCTCAACTCTATGCCCTCTATATCTGGATTGCCCCACCCCAGGGAAAATACCTTGCTTATTTATCCCATCCATGCCTCTCATGATTTTATAAACCTCCACATGGTCATCCTTCAACCTCCGCCATTCCAGGGAAATGCGCCCCAGTCTATTCAACGACTCCCGATAGCACAGACCCACCATTCCTAGCAACATGCTTGTAAATCTTTTTCTGAACACTTTCAAGTTTCACAACATCCTTCCTATAGCAGGGAGACCAGAATTGCACGCAGTATCCTAAAAGTTGCAGACCCAACGTCCTGTACAGCCGCAACATGACCTCCCAATTCCTATATTCATTGCACTGACCAATAAAGACGAACATACAGAGCGCCTTCTTCAATATCTTATCTACCTGCCACTCTTCTTTCAAGGATCGAAGAAACTGCTCTCCAACATCACTTCGTTCAGCAGCACGTCCCAGGAAGTTAGAATCTTCCCGTTTAGCCAGCTGTCATTCATGTATTCATCTGAACAATTCCACACGTAGTAAAATAGAAATTCTAACTGACTCTCGGGTAAAGGTGTTTCACCTGCATTGTCTATCGTTTGATTTCTGACCACCTCTGTTTCGAAATGAAGGTCAATGCATCTCCACTCGCCATCTCATCGGTGCACTAATGATATTCATGATTTGAAATAGCGTTAATAAGTGAAACTCTCCCTTATTTCTCCTGGTTTCAGATGATTCCTGGCCTATTGAGTCTTCCTTCATGATGTAACGTCCACTTACGGTAGAATTCTTTTATGAACCATATTTCTTTAGTGTTCATTCAATGGAAACTGGAAGGTTATTGTAATGCATTGTAATTCTTTTCTAATGTAATTTATTAACGATTATAGGGACAGTAACGTTTTTGTAGAAATTTCCATGCTCAGTAATACCAAAATTGGAAGAATTGATTTTATTTTCAAATGTACTTCACTTTCAAGTTGCAAGTTCATGAAGATGTTTGGTTTCTACACCAACCTATATTGAAGCTGTGCACTCAATGCCAAGTTTCGTTGTCAAATGAAAGCTGATTTAGACTTTAATTTATTTTTATTCGACGTTTCTATAAGTACCTTTGAGAACCACTGTCTATCCGTTCTAATTGAAAATGTTCAGCAGGAACAGAGGGAGATGCTGTGTGTCCAAGCTGAAACACTTAGAGACAGCATTATCCTAATAAAGGAGAAAGTGAGGATTTTCCTGTTGATTGATCGACATTCTGAATTAGCGATCATTTTTACTGTCCGAGAGTGGACACTTGTCGAACATAACTGCTGGCAAATAGCCGAGATCTTGAAAAGCAGGGAGAGAAAGATATCTGTCATTAACTAGAGAAAAAAAGAAATCGGAGGTGATCAATTGTTTGGTAGCGACTTTTCTCGCACAAAATCTAAGTCTGGGAGATCAATAGCAGTGAATGGAATACCAGCGATTTGAAAACTACAATTGGGCAAAAAATTGTTTCTGACTGGACGACTGGAAAAATAAACCCACAGTTTTTGTTTGTTTCCACTTTTAAATCCAAGGTTTAAACGCAACGAAATATCGAATAAACCTGAAAAGCCTGGTACTGGATCAGTAGCCTCGCTTTGGGAATGTTCTTGGAGAAATCTGTAAAAAAATAACACACTGTTTATATCCAATGGTTTGGATGAACTTAAACGAAGCATTGATTTTGCTTATAGTCGGAGAAATACAGAATCTCATGTCATGTACCCGATCTGATCGCTTGTGTGCAGCATCTGATTTTGTGTGCAGTTTAATCCAGCAGAAGCTGCCCCCAGGATGTTCAGTGCTTGTGAGCAGCTTTCCCGCTGCTGGATTCTATTCACTGGAAAATGCTGAGATCAGTGTCTGGAATGAAATTCTGGGATGCGTTAGCGATGAACAGAAGGAATATTCCAACAGGTTCATTGAGGGTCAGAAAGTGGCAGCAGCTGTTTTCCAACACGTGGAGGGGAACGAGACCCTGTACACCGTGTGATACAACCTTCATACTCCTGGGTCCTCTTTCTGACATTGGGTCACTTTTACACTAAAAAAAGACAGGAAACAACAGGAAGTTCCCAAGACCATCACCCAGCTCTATTCCTACCATATATATAACATTCTGAAAAACCATGACTGAGAGATTGAAGACCTCCGTGATGTGTTACTGAAGCTTGTTGAGATGGCTTTCATGGAGTGTCTGAGAAGAGGATTATGATTAGGAATGGAGATTCACTTCTGAGCCTTACCTCTGTTGTTGGAAGCGTTTTGGAAAGGATTATAAGAGATATATGGTTTCGTCAATGGCAGGTCGTGTCTCACAAACCACATTGAGTTTTGTTGAGAAGATGACCAAGCATGGAGATGAGGTTAGGGCAGTTGACGTGGTTTACATAGACTTTACTAAAGCCTTTGATAAGGTTCCACACGGTAGGCTGTTGGAGAAAATGCAGAAGCACATACTAAGGGTGATTTCGCAGTTTGGATTAGAACCTGACTTTCTGAAAGAAGGCAGCGAGTGGTGGTTGATGGAAAATATTCAGTTTGGAGTCCGGTTACTAGTGGGATGCCACAAGGATCTGTTTTGGGTGCACTGCTGTTTGTCATTTTTATAAATGACTTGGACAGAGCATAGGTGGTTGGATTACTAAATTTGCAGATGACACTAAAGTCGGTGGAGTAGTGGACAGTTTGGAAGAATATTACAGGTTTCAGGGGGACTTGGATAAACTGCAAAATAGGCCTGAGAGGTGGCAAATGGAGTTCAATGCAGCTAAATGTGATGTGATGCTCATTGGGAAGAATACAAGGAAGGCAGAGTACTGGGTCAGTGGAAAGATTGTTGGTAGTGTGGATGTGCTGAAGGATCTTGTAATCCATGTACATTGATCCCTGAAAGTTGCCTCACAGGTTGATAGTGCTGTTAAGAAGGCATACTTTGTGTTAGGTGTCATTGGTAGTAGAAATGAGTTCCGAAGCCGCAATATCATGCTGCAACTATACAAAAAGCTAATGCTGCCACACTTAGAATAATGTGTACTGTTCTGGTCGCAATGTTTCGTGAAGGACGTGGAAGTATTGGAAAAGGTGCAGAGGAGTGTTGCGAGGATATTACCTGGTCTGGAGGACGGCCTTCTGAGGGAAGGCTGAGAGACTTCGGTCTGTTCTCATTGGAAAGAAGCAGGCTACGAGGGGATTTGATAGAAACATACAAGATAATAAGAGGATTAGATAGGGTAGGCAGCGAAGGTCTTTTTCCTCGGATGATGACGTCAGCTTATGCAAGGGGTCATAGCTACAAATTAAGGGATGATAGATTTAAGACAGATGTCAGAGGCAGGCTCTTTACTCAGAGAATGGTAAGGGCGTGAAATGCCCTACCTGCCAATGTAGTTAACTCAGCCACATTAGGGAGTTTTGCACAACCCTTGGATAAGCACATGGATGATGATAGGATAGTGTAGGTGGACGAGCTGAGAATAGTTCACAGGTTGGCGCAACATCGAGGACTGGAGGGCCTGCTCTACGCTGTATTATTCTATGTTCTATGTTCTATTTGTGGAGGCTGCGTTTTGTTGGTGACGGGAGGGATTTCCAGCTTTTGTAGATGAGTTTGTGATGTGGTGGTGATTATAAGTTGTTGCATTTTGACGATGAGTATGATGGGTTGTGTGTTGTGCATTGTTCAGTTGGCGACAGTGTGTGATAATGTGCTATTTATCTAGTCAATTTACCTTCCATCTGTTCATGACTTGCTAAGGCTAACCAAAAGTCTTGTTACTGTCCTGTTTGGAATATATAATCCCCACGTTCCCAATGATTAGGATACACTTTTCTTATTCTGTTCCATCACTTGAAGCAGCTTTGACTTTTTTTGATTTATTGAGTAATGTGAAACCTTCGTTTTCTTCACTCTCTTCATGTTCATTTCAAATAAGAAATTGAAATTAGTTCGACTTCAGAAAAGTAATATCAGTACGTTCTTGTGTCAGTTCTGTCCAGAAAAAGGGTTGGGTAAACATAACGGCCTTATGTGGGAAAACACCAGGGAATCAATAACAGGGAACGATGAACAACCCTGAACCAAAAGCAGAGAAGTAAGCAATAGTGACAAAAGCCTCAATCATTCCTGTCAGGAACAGAGGCTGCAGAAAGGTAGTCAAACATTTGAGATTGTTACTAATGCCTAACAGATCAGAAAATTAAAGTTTCAGAGATGGCTTTAAGAAAATGCTAAATTGCTGCGAAAAGTATTTTTTTTGCAAAAAGCAACAAACATTGTCGAAATGTATGGAAATGCGTTTCAAATTATGTTGTGTTCGCTTACTTATTTTGAAGAAAACTTAAACTATTTAATTTGTTGTTCTGTTTGTGTCTTTTTGCGTTCAATGAACTGTGAGCGATGTGGAGAACGACATAACTAAAATGAACTTCGAAGTTCCAGTTCTTGTAGAAGTATGAAATGTCTTTGAACGTGTAAAACCGTGTGTATCAACAGTCAGAAGGCACCTTCAGAGAAGATGGCACAAGCTGCAGTAATACTAATACGGAAAATTTGTAATATTCTTTCATCGTTTTCGGTATACCAGGTGAGGTGTTACTTATTGTGTTTGTTTTTAATAATATACTTAGTTTGGAGCTAGAAATCACCTTTATTTCATCGAACCAAAGTTCTTAGAACGTTGATATCTATTCAAGCAAAGAAAGTGTCATTTTTCCTCAATTACGCTGCTGTCCAGTTTTCAAGTGTCAACATTCTATTTTACCATGACGTCTGCGAGTACTCGTCGTCATTAGGTTTCACTACATTAAAACAAAATCATCATGCCGTACATATTTCACGATTGGTTTGGTGTGTGAGTTATTCAGGGTATCTGAACTTGTGATGATTTGAGCGATCGGTCACTTCATAGTGTGTTGAGATTCCACAGACAATATCTTTCAAATACCTGACATGTGCCGTCGTATCTATCTACATCACAAGGATCGTTTGAAGAATTTACCTTAGTTAAAAATTCTTACAAGTTCGTAATCAGAAATCCCTGTATTGACATTATTGGGCAATATCGTCTGCTTTCTGGTCCCATCATGGATTTGAGCAGACATTATCTGTTAACAATATAATTATTTATTCTGTGTTACGTATTCCTTCACATTAGATTTTCTCATGGCCCAGGTACATATTGCTACATTTCTGAAAGAATCGAAACGGCAAAGATTTGGGCAGAAAAGCCTTCACTCCACTTCAAAAAGGATGCAAAAACTGTAATCTGAGAGGGCCATGAAGCCGAACTTGATGCATTCCATAAAGCATAGAAGACAGTCTACTTACTGCCACTAGCAGACAGGATATAATGCAATCAACCGAATTAATTAATTTCAGTCGAAATATAGAGAAATGACGTACAACGAATCACTAAAATGTGGTGACACATGTAGTGGCAATTGTACTTAGGCGGCATGGTGGCACAGTAGTTAGCACTGCTGCCTCACAGCGCCAGAGACCTGGGTTCAATTCCTCAGGCGACTCTCTGTGTGGAGTTTGCACGTTCTCCTCGTGTCTGCGTGGGTTTCCTCCGGTGATCCGGTTTCCTCCCACAGTCCAAAAATGTGCAGGTTAGGTGAATTGGCCAAGTTAAATTGCCCTTAGTGTTAGGTGAAGGGGTAAATGTAGAGGAATGGGTCTGGGTGGGTTGCGCTTCGGCGGGTCGGTGTGGACTTGTTGGGCCGAAGGGACTGTTTCCACACTGTGAGTAATCTAATCTACTTAATATGATTGCACAAGCACGCTAAAGGAGCATTGTTACCTCGATATTCATGAACACGGCACACATTGCAATCGAATATATTTCTGAGAGCTAATTATTTAAAAACAATAACAGTGAGTTGCTTTTTTGAACGTTTCCACCCCACCTGATGTGGATACACCGGTGATGCTGCTTTGGAAGGAGTCCGAAAATTCTGAAACAGTAACAGTGAAGCAATTGTGAAATGTTTGCGTAACTTAAGATGGTGTGCATTCAGTGATGGAAGTAGTGGTCCTCCTAATCATCTTCTGACCTGTTCATCAGGGTATTAGAGGTTGTGTGCTTTGCATATACACTTGAAAAGGACTGATGAGTTGTTGTAAGACATCTGAAGCCTGGTCCACACTGTTGTATCATTCTTCATTAGTCGTGACTGAACTGCATTTTCCAACGGTTAAATGGAATGCGAAATGAAGCTAGCTGCTGTTTCTACATCGGGTTGAACTCTCTGTCTGCCACTGTACAACAAAGTATACATATAGCAAAGTAAGTGCGTACCATCCCACAGATGATAACTGCCTTGTAGATACTGAACAACGCTATTGGTATCGGAAGGTTAATTACTCGCTACAGAATTTAAAAAAAACTGATCAATCCTTTTGTAGCATCGCTATTTATTCTACTACTCTCTGTCATTGATATACCGCAGCATGTCAATTCTAATTGATTGACCTATTTGCTGCACAATTAGTATTGCATAAAATATTTTATGGAGTGTTGTATAGCATTGATATGCACCGGGTTCTGGATCAGTGGTGCTGGAAGAGCACAACAATTCAGGCAGCATCCGACGAGCAGCAAAATCGACGTTTCGGGCAAAAGCCCTTCATCAGGAATAAAGGCAGAGAGCCTGAAGCGTGGAGAGATAAGCTAGAGGAGGGTAGGGGTGGGGAGAAAGTAGCATACAGTACAATAGGTGAGTGCGGGAGGAGATGAAGGTGATAGGTCAGGGAGCAGAGGGTGGCGTGGATAGGTGGAAAAGGAGCGAGGTAGGTCGGACAAGTCCGGACCCGTCAAGGGGACAGTGCGGAGCTGGAAGTTTGAAACTAGGATGAGTTGGGGGAAAGGGGAAATGAGGAAGCTGTTGAAGTCCATATTGATGCCCTGGGGTTCAAGTGTTCCGAGGCGGAAGATGAGGCGTTCTTCCTCCAGGCGTCTGGTGGTGAGGGAGCGGCGGTGAAGGAGGCCCAGGACCTCCATATCCTCGGCAGAGTGGGAGGGGGAGTTGAAATGTTGGGCCACGGGGCGGTTTGGTTGATTGGTGCGGATGTCTCGGAGATGTTCCCTAAAGCGCTCTGCTCGGAGGCGCCCAGTCTCCCCAATGTAGAGGAGACCGCATCGGGAGCAACGGATACAATAAATGATATTTGTGGATGTTCAGGTTTCCAGCATCTGCAGTCATTGTTTTTACCTCGTTGATATGCACCGGCCCTATCTTTAAGCAGAGAAAAATCAATCAAAGAAAGACACTTAATGAAGGAAGTTCAGCTCTCCAGTATATCATGTTAAGTGTTCCACCCTCGGAGTGTAGCAGCAGCCCCGAGACCGTTCGCCCCGGTTGCTAGCACGAGTCCTTGCTGTATCCTGCATCAGCACCACCTCGACTCCACGACCACCAACAGTTCGCTCTCAGCCGACTTTGAAAATGCAGCCACCTTCGTTGCCGCCCGGTCTCGTGCTGGGGCGACACTCATCTCTGCCACCATCTCAGTTAGTTTGCATTGGACGCACACATCAGAGCAAATCCGAACTCGTCTCACAGGAGCAAAAATCAGTGAGCGCTGGGCCCACCTCCAGGATACAGAAGCCAGTAGGAACTCAAACTCGTCTCTGATGCCTCCATCAAGAGTCTGTGCTAGGCTCACCTTGTCACTACCATAGTCACTGAATAATCTCACCTAAAGATGTAAGTTAGAGAAAAAAAATACACAGATAGAGAAAAATGAAGAAACGTAAAGGAAAACGGACAGAGCCAAAGAGATCCAATCCCAGATAAACTAATTGCCCAATATATTGTGCACTTGTTTAATGGGGCTACTGTGGTGCTTCAATGGTTAGCACTGTTGCCTCACAGCACCAGGGGCTGATTCCACCCTCGGATGACAACTTGGCACGTTCTCCCTGTGTGTGCGTGCGTTTCCTCCCAAAGTCCAAAGATGGGAAGTTTAGGTCCATTGACCATGCTAATTTTCCCATTGTGCCCAGGGGTGTGTATGCTAAGTGTATTAGCCATAGGAAATGCAGGGTTACGGGGGCAGAGTGGACCTGGGATGAATGCTCTTTCGAGGGTCAGTGTGGACTGAAATGGCCGAATGGCGTTTTTCAACATTGAAGGGATTCTATGAATAGTTTCATTGCCCAATTAAGTGGTGCATGTGGCTTTGAATGTGCAACGGTTATTGCGTGGATCATGTGTAGCGGGACATTCTCTTATCAGTCTGAAACTTTCAAGCCTTAAACTTTTACAGGTTGATCAGCCTTCGGCAAAGTTCCACATGGTTGACTTGTTGGGACGGTTCGATCACATAGAATCTAGTGGGAGCAAGCCAACTGAATACAGAATTTCCTTAAAGATTGGAGACAGAGGGTACTTGTTGGGTATTGTTTATCAGACTGGACATGTTACCGGCTGAATGCACAAGGATCGCTGCTGGATGCACTGGTTTTCACCATTCGTCTTAATGATGTGGATGTCAACATAAGACATCTGGTTAATAAATTTGCAAATGGCGCCAAAATTGCTGGTACAGTAGACAGTGAAAAACGTTACTTCAGAGTACATCGCTACATTGATCACATGGACTAGTGAGCCTCGGATTGGCAGATTGAGTTTAATTTAGTAAATATAACGTGTTGCATTTTGGTAAGGCAAACCAGGGTTAATGGTATTGCCTTAGTGAGTGCTATCAAACAAAGGGATCTTGGGGTGCAGGCTCGTATTTCACGGAAGTGCAACACAGTTAGGTGGTGAAGAAGGTATTTGTCATGTGTGTTTTCGTTGGTCAGTGCATTGAGTATGGGAGTTGGGACAGCTTGTTGTGGCTTACAGAACGTTGTTAAGGCATTATCAGAGCACTGCATTCAATTCTTGTCTCCCTGTTAAAGGAGTTGTTAAAATGCAAATAACTCAGAAAAACATGTTGTCGAGATTGAAGGTTAGGGACATAAGGACAGGGTGAATAGGCTGGAGCTTTTTTTTACCCCTGGAACGACAGAGACTGAGGAATGACCATATAAACGGCAATACATTCATGATTAGGTGGATTGAGTGAATAGCCAAGGTGATTTTCCAATGATAATTGAGTCAAAAACGAGAAACCAAAGGTTTCAGCTGAGAGGGGAATGACTTAAAAGTGTCTTGTGGGACAATTTTATCATGCAGAGGATGGCGTGTGCATGGAACAAGCTGACAGCGGATATCTTGAAGGTGTACCATTAAGAAGTTAAAAAGTCATTTGGAGGTGTACATGGATAAAAAGTGTTTAGAGAAATATGGGCCAAAGGTTGGTAAATGGGACGAGACGGGTTTAAGATATCTGGTCGGAGTGGACAAGTTTGTCCGAAGTGTCTGTTTCTGGGCTGTATAACGCCGTCACTCTACGATATTTTTCCTTTAAAGTATTTACAAACTCAAGCATGATAAACTGTTTTACTTAAATAATAACATTATTAAACTCATCGCGTCAAAGAGGTCTATCAGCATAGGAAAAGGTCTATCAGCCCATCGTACCAGTGCCAGGAAAAGGAACTGCCACTTTATAAAGGCAATATCTTTTTTATTGGCTATCTTCTGAAAAGATTTTTTTCACCTTTTCAGCTAAACCCTTCCCTGCTCACCGTAAATCGATGCTCACTGATTATTGGTCACTCCGTCTCGGGGAAATGTTACTTCCTATCTAATCTAACTATGCCCCTCATAATCTGTTTACACATCAATCATGCCCCCCTTCAATCTTCTCTGCACTAAGGAGCACAATATCTGCAACACTGAATTCCAGAGAACATCCTCTGCACATCTACACTGATATTAAGTTTCTCCTGTAATTTACATTCCAAAACTACGCATAAAACGGCAGCTGTAACCTAACCAACGTTCCAAACAGCTTCAGCATCGCTACCCTTCTCTTCTGGCTTGCCTACTAAATGTGTACAATATCGCAAAGTTTGGTGCTAGAAAAGCACAGCGTGATGAAAAACTTATGCCAAAGTGTTGATACTCCTGTTCCTCAGATACTGCCTGACCTGCTGTGCTTTACTAGTGCCACACTTTTCGACTCTTATCTCCAGCGTCTGCAATCCTCACTTTCTCCTAAAGTGTACAATATGACTTTTTGAACACATTTTCATCTGTGCTGATAGAGTATGGAAATGGTGGCCATGCATACTTTGTTTCTGATGCTAACGAGCAAGTTAGCCAAAGGAGAGCCAATGGACGTTATCTATCTGAACTGCCAGAAGGTTTCTGATGCGATACTGCACAGGAAGTTGTTGACTAAAGAAAGACCAACTGGTGTTAGAGGTTAGGTACAAGCATAGGTATATGATTAGCTGCCAGACCGAGAGTGGGATAAAAGGGTCCTTCTCAGGATGGGAGCCGGTGACCAGTGGAGTTCCACAATGATCGGTTTTGGGATGTCAACTTTTCACTTTACACATCAAGGATCTGGATGTAGGAACTGAGGGCATTCTGGCTACGTTTGCAGATGATACAACGATTGGTTTTGCAGCTCTACTCTCACCTTGATACTTAGGAACCTATCTGTCTCAATGACAGATATTTAATGACATGGCCTCCACTGCTCTCTGTTGCAATGCAGTCCATGATTCACCACTCTCTGGCCGAGACGTGTAACTCTCTTTTCTCTGTTCTGAAAAGGTCTTCCTTTTGTCATGTGTGTTTTCGTTGGTCAGTGCATTGAGTATGGGAGTTGGGACAGCTTGTTGTGGCTATTCTCTCCTATCAACGGAAATATCTTACCAACATCCAACTGTCCAGACCGATCAGTATTCTGTGTGTTTTAAATTGGTCCCACTCATCATTCTAAACACCACCGAATATAAATCCGGAGTCCTCAAACTTTAAGTCCACATGCAGGAGGTTTGAAGAATACAGGAAACCAAACAGCGTTAGGAAATGGAGAAATCAACGTTTCAGGTCGAACCCTTCTTCAGGAATACCATGCACAAAACATCGACGACACCTGAAACTTTTCGCAAACTGAGACAGGAAACGGTCTGTCTTTCATTCAGAAGGCATCGGATCACGTTAGTTAAAGTATCAAGGTAAGTTTACAAGTTTTCAGTTTCGCGGGTATTTAAAGAAACCTCTGTCGTCCAGCGAGTGATGGGGTTCTGGAATGCTGGCAGGTTAGTGGAAGTGGCAAACCTCACAAAATTTAAAAAGTCCTTTGGTTGGCCGATTGATTCTTGACAATATTCAAAGCTGTATAGCTAGTGCGGCAAAGGATAACTCTTATCGGTCGTATTACATTCTGTTAGGACAGTCACAATGAGCAGAAGATGTTCTGAAATAATGTAAAGCTGAACGATCCTATTAAGTCACATTTTTCGATGTGGGAGTTAGTGGGAGGGAGTCAGAGTGACAGTGACTGTGTGTGTTTGAAGAGATCAGGGCTATGAGTCTAAGGAAGTCAGGGTGACGGTGAGGGGTGAGTGTAAGGGTGACAATGGCAGACTGAGTGTGAGGGGTTCAGGGTGATGGTGACAGTGTGTGTCGGGGTGTCAGGATGATGATTACGGACTTAGAGGCTGATGGTGATGGAGCGAGTGTGAGGGGATTCAGTGTGGCCATGACGGATTGAATCCGAGGAGGCCAGAGTGATGAGGACAGAATGAGCGTGAAGGTGTCAGGGAGGTAGTGAGTGAGTGAGTGCGAGCAGCCAGGGTGACAGTGACAGAGTGAGTGTAAGGTGCTGAGTTTATAAAATGACAGTGAGTATGAGGGGACAGGCTGAAGGGGATGGAGCGACAGTGTGCGGTGTCAGGGTTGCAGCGAAGGAGTGAGTCAATGTAACGGTGATGGAATAAGTGCAGGGCATCAGGGTGAAGGTGACGGACTGACTGTGAGGGGGTCAGGGTGACGTTGACAGAGTGAGTATATGATGGTCAGGTTGATGGTGGCGGAATAAGTGCAAGAGTGTCATTTTGATTGTTTTGAATTGAATGTGAGGGAGTCAGCGTTACAGTAAGGGAGTGATTGTGTCAGGGTCAGCATAACCATGACAGAGTGAGTGCGAGGGGGCAGGGTGACGGTGACAGATTGAGTGTGAGTGTGTCAGGGTGATGTACTGCGTTTGAGGGGTTTGAGGTGATGGTGACAGAGTAGTTGAGAGGGGGTCAGGGTGTCGGTGTTGAAGTGAGTGTGAGCATGGCAGGATGATAATGACAGAGTGAGTGTGAGGTGATCAGGGTGATAGTGATGGAGAAAGCAGTGAGATAGTAGGTGTGAAGGGATCAGGGTGAAAGCAATTGTGTGACTCCGAGGTGGTCAGGGTGACTGTGAAGGAGTGGGGGTCAGGGAATCAGGGTTGAGAGAGAACAAATTTCAGGTTGTCAGGTGTATGTTGATTTTAACGAATATAGATGGACTTTTAAGAAATAGGTTTAGCTCAGAAATTACTTTGAGTGGTATAGCTGACCAGAAAAGAAACAAGAAGCAGGAGGGGCATTTCTCAATAAGCTCAGATTTTGTAGACCCGCTTTTTGGACTATCAAGATATTAAAGGATGATCTCAGAAGTCAGA
Source organism: Chiloscyllium plagiosum (assembly GCF_037043375.1). Classification (NCBI taxonomy): domain Eukaryota; kingdom Metazoa; phylum Chordata; class Chondrichthyes; order Orectolobiformes; family Hemiscylliidae; genus Chiloscyllium; species Chiloscyllium plagiosum. The sequence goes on along the minus strand of NW_028270190.1, from coordinate 29,310,507 downwards.
AGGCTAGATAAGATAAGAGGAATTGGACAAAATAACAGGAAGGCTGTAACAAACAAGGACAGCCAAATCAGGCAGATTTAAAGAAAAACAAGTGAGGTAATTAATAAGTATGATAGGCTGAGGCTTGGGTGCAGGGAAATACCAAATGAAGGAATAACGGGCGCAAGTAATAACCAAATAAGGAAATAGAATAAAATACACACTTATGATAAGTTTATTGCTTATGTACGGGTGTCGAGAGACCCCTCACAAAAGTAGAAAAAAAGCTCTGTATTTTCCTGTCAGGTGTGTCTCTCCTCGGAGAGACACCCATTTTTAAAGATGTTTGAATAAATGTGCTGCTTCGGAACTCTGTGACTCGGACTGAAAATTATTCATTACGTGAGGTTCGTTTCTCACAGGGTGATGGTGAAAAGTGTGTGTGAGAGGTTCACAGGGATGGAAGGCTAGTGAGTTCAAGGCGGTCAGGGTGCCAGTTAAAGTTCTGAGTTTGATGGGGTCACGGTGATGGTGAAGGAGTAAGTGTGACGGAGTCAGGGGACGTTGATGGAGTGAGTGCAAGAGGTGCAGATTGAAAGAGGGATGGTGAGTGTGATCGGTCAGTGTGAATTGATGATATGAGTTGGATGGGATCCGTGCGATTGTGACGTGAGTGTGAGGGATTCAGGGTGATGGCGACAGAGTGAATTTGAAGGGGTCAGGGTGACAGTGACAGAGTAAGTGTGAGGGTGTTCAGGGTGATAGTGAGGGAGTGAGTGTGTCTGGTATAGCGTAACGGTGATAGAGTGAGTGTGAGAGAGTCAGGGTGACTGTGAAGTTTTGGATGTGAGGGTGTGAGGGTGATGCTGATAGCATGGGTTTGAGGGAATCAGGGTGCCAGCGAGGGATTGAGTGTGAGGGATTCAGGGTGACAATGATGGAGTGAGTGTGAGGCAGTCAGGATGATAGTGCCGGAGAAAGTGTAAGTGTGTCAGAGTGATATTGATGGAGTCAGTGTTAAGGAGTCAGGGTGACAGAGAGGGAGTGAGATTGAAGGAGTCAGGCTGACAGTGACTGTGTTTGAGGGATAAGGGTAATGGTGAAGAATTGAGTGTGAGGAAGTCGGGGTGACGATGAGCGGGCGAATGTCAGGGTGTCAGGATGACAATGCTGGACTGAGTGTGAGAGGTTCAGGGTGGTGGTGACAATGTGTGTGTGTGTGTGTGTGTGTGAGGGTGTCAGGGTTACGGTGACAGACCTAGAGGCCGATGGCGACGAAGTGAGTGTGAGGGGATTCTCTGTGACCATTATTGATGGAATCCGAGGGCGTCAGAGTGATGGTGATGGAGTGAGAGTGATTGAGATAAGGGTGACGGTGATGGACTGAGTGTGAAGATGTCAGGGTGACAGTGAGTGAGTGAATGTGAGACGGTCAGTTTATAAAATGTCAGTTTATAAAGTGAATATGACGGGGACAGGCTGAAGCAGATTTAATGAGAGTGCGTGGTTTTGGGTTGCGGTGAGGGAGTGAGTGCATGTGGGTCAATGTAACAGTGATAGAGTGAGTGCAGGGCGTCAGGGTGAAGGTGACGGACTGACTGCGACGTGGTCAGGGTGACGTTGATTGAATGTGTGTTTGAGGGTCAGGTTGATGTTGGTGGAGTGAGTGCAAGGATGGCATTGTTATGGTGTCGGAGTGAATGTGAGGGAGTCAGGGTCACAGTGAGGGAATAACTGCATCGGGGTCAGCATCATGGTAACGGGATAATGGCAAGGTGGACAGGATGACGGTGACAGAGTGAGTGTGAGGGTGTCAAGGTGATGGTGATGTGGTGAGTTTGAGGGGTTCAGGGTGACACAGCAGTGTGTTGGTGCTGGAGTGAAGTGAGTATGATCATGTCAGGATGATGATAACGGAGTGAGCGTGAGGTGGTCAGGTTGATGGTAACGGAGAAAGCGGTGAGATAGTGGGTGTGATGGGATCAGGGTGTCATAAATTGATTGAAGGTGAGGGGTTCAGGCTGAGGGGTTCAAGCTGACAGTAATTGTGTGACTGTTAGTGGTCAGGGTGACTGTGAAGGAGTGAGTCACAGGTTTTCAGGATGGCGATCAAAAGTGAGTGTGAGAGGTTCACCGGGATGGAGGGTTAGTGAGTATGAGGTGATCAGGTTGATAGTGATAGTTGTGAGTTGGATAGGGTCAGGGTGATGGTAAAGGAGTAAATATGAGGGAGTCGGGGACATTGGGGAAGTGAGTGTAAGGAGTGCAGGGTGACAGAGGATAAGTAGGTGTGAGTGGTAAGGGTGACATTAATGGAGTGAGAGTGGAAGGGAGAGCGGGAGTGAGTGTGAAGGGATCCGGGTAGCAGTCATTGAGTGAGTGTGATGATTTCAGCGTTACAGATGGTGTGTGGCTGTGATGGAGTCAGGGTATCGGTGACGGAGTGAGTGTGAGGAGTCAGGTTGACGATGATAGAGTGAGTGGGAGAGGGTCAGCATCACTGTGACGGAGTTAGTGTGAGGTGGTCAGGTTGACTGTTTCGGAGTGATTGTGAGTTGTCAGCATGACAGAGGAGGTGAGTGCGGGGGGGTCAACTTTCAGAAATGGTGCGAGTGCGAGGGAGTCAGGTTGTGTTATGTTGATGGAGTGTGACAGAGACATGATGACAATGACAGAGTGTGTTTGAGGGGTTCAGAGTGACGGTGACGGAGTGAATGCGAGCGCGTCATGATGACAGAGACAAAGTGAATGCGAGAGAGTCAGGATGATGGTGCCAGAGTGAGTGGGAAGGATAAGGGTGATGGTGATGGTGTGAAAGCGAGGAGATCAGGGTGATGGCAAAAGAGAAAATGTCAGCATTTTCGAGTGACAGTTATGCTGAGAGCATGAGGAGATCGGGGATGATTAGAGGGTGAGTTTGAAGGGATCATGTTGATAGTGGAAAAGTGAGGGTGGGCAGCCATATTGACGGAGATTGTATGATTGTGACGTAATCAGAATAAAGGTGATGGAGTGCGTGTCAGCGTGATGGTGACTGAGTGAGTACGAGACGATCAAGATGGTTGTGACGGTTCTGGATGACAGAGGGGAGTGACTGTGAGTGGGTCTGAGTGATGGTGTCTGAGTGATTGTGAGGAGATCACGGTGATAGTGATGGATTGAGCGTGAGGGAGTCAGAGTGATAGAGATGGAGTGAGGGTGAGGAGATCTGATTGACTGTTATGGGGAAAGTGTGAGTTGGACATGGTGACAGTGACGTACTGCTTGCGAGAGGTTGTGATTGATGGTGACTGAGTCAGTCTGAGGGGTTCAGGGTGACGGTAAGGGAGCGAATTGATTGTGTAAGGATGATGGCGAGAGAGTGAGTGTGAGGTGGTCAGGGTGACAGTGACGTGGTGACTGTGAGCGGGTCAGTGTGACGGTGATGGAGTGAGTTTGAGCGGGTTAGTGTAAAAGACACGCAGTGAGTCCGAGGATGTCAGGTTGATGGTGATAGATTGAATGTGAGAAGGGACAGAGTGATGGTGATGGAGTGAGTGTGAGGGCGTTATGCTGACAATGAAGGAGCATGTATGAGCGTGTCAGGGTGACTGGCACTGAAAGCATGTCAGGGTGACAGTGACGTGGTGACTGTGAGCGGGTCAGTGTGACGGTGATGGAGTGAGTTTGAGCGGGTTAGTGTAAAAGACACGCAGTGAGTCCGAGGATGTCAGGTTGATGGTGATAGATTGAATGTGAGAAGGGACAGAGTGATGGTGATGGAGTGAGTGTGAGGGCGTTATGCTGACAATGAAGGAGCATGTATGAGTGTGTCAGGGTGACTGGCACTGAAAGCACTGAGACGGTGATGAAGTGAGTGTATGGATGTCAGGGTAATAGTGATGGAGTGAGTGCGAGGATGTCAGGTTGATGGTAATGGAGTCAGAGTGAGGGTGTCGTGGTAACAATGACAGAGCGAGTATGATAACACCAGGGTGCGGGTGATGGAGAGAATGAGAGGACGGGGAGGGTAATGGCGAGAGAGTGAATGTGAGGTGATCGAGCTGACGGTGGCGGAGTTAGTGTGAGGGTTATCAGGGTGATGGTGATGGAGTACGTGGAAGGGGTCAGGGTGACAGTGACGAAATGAGTACTGGGGTACTGTGTTATAGCAATTGAGTGAGTGAGATGCTCAGGGTGATGGTACTGGCCTAGTCTACACACCTCCCAATAAACATTGTTCGTCACATAAAATTTGACATTCTGTACGGCCAATACCAAACTGAATGACACTTTTTCGATGGTAGAATATTTTCTCTGGTGGATATTGATTTTCTTTGAAAAGCCACAAATTGACTGGTCAATTCCATCGTCATCTTTCTGCATCAAAACAACTCTGACTCCGATATCGCCAATATCGATTGCAACTTTAAAGGGGCTCAAATACATTGGTGTAGCATAACTGGTGCAATAGGTAACACGGCTTTTAAATTACCAAATGCTTGCTCAGATAATTATGTCTTCCGAAGTTTAGTGTCCTTCTTCAGTAAATTAATCATCGATGTCATCATGCTGTTGACGTTTGTTGAAAGGTTCTGATAGAATCCACTCCGTCCCTGGTGGGCGACACGGTGGCACAGTGGTTAGCACTGCTGCCTTACAGCGCCAGAGACCCGGGTTCAATTCCCGCCTCAGGCGACTGACTGTGTGGAGTTTGCACGTTCTCCCCGTGTCTGCGTGGGTTTTCTCCGGGTGCTCCGGTTTCCTCCCACAGTCCAAAGATGTGCAGGTCAGGTGAATTGGCCATGCTAAATTGCCCGTAGTGTTGGGTAAGGGGTAAATGTAGGGGTATAGGTGGGTTGCGTTTCGGCCGGGCGGTGTGGACTTGTTGGGCCGAAGGGCCTGTTTCCACGCTGTAAGCAATCTAATCTAAAATTGAAGCACCTTCTTCTTGAGGATGGTCATGCAATTCCTCGGTGGCCTTTGCCTTCACGTTCCTCAGGGTCATCCGTCCATATCCGATATTATGTCCCTGGAATATTACCTCTGCCTTTGTGAATCCTGTCTTTTTTTAGCTTATTGCCATTTTTGCTTTTCATAATAGTTCAAAAAGCTCTGCCAACTATGCCTTGTGATCTTTTCATGAATGGCTAGAGATCACTACATCGTCAAGACAAAGTGCACACTTTTTAAAAAAAAAACAATCTGCCCACAGCTCTGTTCATGAGTCTTTGGAATGATTCCGCTGTATTCGTAATTCCAAAGAGCATTTGGGGTTACAAATGCAGAAACGTCTTTGACTTTCTCTGTCAAGGTTATTTACCATTAAGCATGCAGTAAGTCCAACTTCGTGATGTCAGTCACTTGCCTAACTTTTACTGTGCACTCCACCAAATTTGGTATCGCCGAGGTGGCCGATTTCGTCACAATGTTGACTTTCCAATAGCCCACACAAAATCATTGAGCCCTATCAGATTCAGAGAAGTAATATGATTGGCGAACTCCACTCACTGTGACCTGGTTTGACGATGTCTTCATTAAGTATTGCATACACTTCATTCTGAATCTGTGAGGCATTGAGAGGATTAAACCTGCAGGAGTGTTTCGTTATCGGAAAAGCATTCCCTACTTCTAGCTAATGTAAAATAGAATTAGTACTCCTCATTATTTTCCTACATATGTTCAAGAAGTCTTGCAATGAACCTTTCAATTCGGTTCTTTCCTCCTGAGAGAGACAGGTTAATGTCCTATCCCATTCTTCACGGACTTCCTCGATACTTTACGTATTTTGACACACATCAAAAGTCTGGCCACCTGGATTTGATTGTTCTCTCTGCAGGGCAGTAACTAACACCTGTTTCTCCAGTTCCCTCTTCGATTGTCGCAAGGTTTCAACTTATTCACATGACGTATGCGATACAGTTTGTTTTTTTTCTTCCCAGCATCTTTATTGTCATTTTCGTTAATTTGATAGAGACAACACAGTGTGGCTTTGAAGAGATCTCCTTCTCTATTAACAATACCCCTGGGGAAACGTACGCAGATCAGAGTTTTAACCTGCCTTCTGCTTCATGTTGTGCTTTGCCCTCTTCTGGTGTGGTTTAGGTAATTCATTGCCCGATTTAATTTCTCCCTCTCTTGAAATACACAATCCAAGAGTGAAATCATCGACTTCCGTCCTGTCAGTTTTTTTCATAATTAGTTTCAAAGGTCATCTCACATCATATCCGACAATTGAGTCAACGGGAGAAAACTAAGTGGATTCGTTAGGGGCATCTCTATAGGTAAACAATATGAATGGGATACGTTTATCCCCATCATTCGGGAAAGCCTGACAGGACAGTCTTAACACTGCTTTCAGAGTCTGGTGCCACGTATCCAAGGCTCCATGGGATTCAAGATGGTATGCACTTGATTTAAAGTGCTGTATGCCTAAACTATTCATTAATTCCTTAAATAGTTTAGCAGAACATTTAGACTAATGAACTTACTGAACCTCCTTGGGTAGCCCATATTGGCTGAAGTATTCAGCGAACATCTGCACAGCTCCTGCTGCCTTTATATTCCAGATTGCAATTGCCTCCAGAAATCTGGGAGTCACTTCCATTATAGTTCACAAGTACTGGTTCCCACTCTTAATTTTAGAGAAGCTGCATACGCAATCAAATATAACCCGTATGAAATGTTCTGCAAAAGTGGCAATTAGCAACAAAGATGCTGGTTTCAAAACTGCCTGCGGTTTCCCTACCATTTGGCACATATGCATTTATGATACCCAAATTCTTATGCAGTGTAAGACAAATTAAGTGCTTTGGTATCGCAGCCCGCAACTTCCTCACAGCTAGAAGACCTCCAACAGGTAATTAATGCAATATTCGCAGTATTTCCTGTCTGTATACTACTTGCAACAAAATCTGGTGCACTTCCGCCCATTTCTCCTCTGTACGAGCATGCCGGGGTCTCCATTTTCACCTTCGGATTCTCTCCTTAAGAAAATAATGTCCGGAAATACAGTTTGATTCCTTTTTTGAGTATGTTGCATGGTAAAAATCTGATATCATCTTATCTTACGCTTGTAAATTCAATTGACTTTCAGGACGAAGCACCTCTGTCTGATCCTCCTGTTCCGGTGTTTCCTGTACCATTACATCAAACAGGGTTTCAGCTAACTGAAGATCAACTCCTCCATCTTTCTCTTTAATTTTGTTTCCTTCTTGATGTAACTTATGAAAGTCAGGTCTTCTTACAGCACAGTCTGGAATAATTCCAGGATATTTTGCTTTGAACTACTCAGTTTCTAAATTTTCCTTTGGTTTCTGCATCATAACGAGCATCACTCCCATCTTGAATACTGTTCGGACGCTCCTAAGAACAAACTGTGTACCTGGAACTGGCACTTTGTCAATCGCTCCCACAAACTTACTTCCCAGTTTCGATTTGGCACTCCAACCTGATCTCATGGATGGGAACGTTACATTTTTGTGTATATAATTAAATTAATTATCACCCTCTCACATAACATGTCAGGAAGAGTGTCAATACGTTCATCTGACTATTAGAAACTAAACTGATCGTTTATCTCTCAAAATTGTCACTTTTTTCACTTCTCCCCCTGTTTTTTTCTGAGTAAACCTTACCCACAGAGGTGACGTCTTCCTAGCAATTATGCACTAACTATATACTCAGCCCCTGCCAAGGCTGTAAACTCTCTTGGGGATTCTCGAATTTTCTTGAGATTTCTTTGACAACTTCCACGATTTCCACTGGTTTACCCTCTTTTACACCAACGTTCTCCCTAGTGCCTTTCGTCAACGACCACAAGTGGTACTTTGCGTGTTGCACCTTACAACAGTTTAAACACCGGTGGACTTCCACCTCCTTGAGTTTCTTTTTTCACCTATGGTAAGAGTTTACAGGGTAATCTACTCTTTCTTTTGTAGTAAAGGATCCTGTTAGAAGCGAGATTGCACGTTCTGCACCAATGCATATTCATCTGCCATCTCGACCTCTCTTCTCACTTTTGAATTTTCTGTGAATCCTCTCTGGAAGCGAGTTTTTAAACTCCTCCTGTAGAATACTCTTTCTTGGAGCTTTGTATGTCCCGTCTATTTTTCAGTTGCACACCCATCTATCAATATTGATGTGTTTAATTGCTTCAATCTCAATGTAAGTCTGACCCGGTTCCGTCTTATTGTATCTAAACCGCTATCCATACGTTTCTGGGAACAATTCATAGGCACACAAAATTAAATGTTTGATATATGCATAATCTCTGTACCCACATGTAACAGAGCTGCACATAGTGACTAGTTTAGTACAAACTAGCATTACCTACATGTTCTCTGGGCACTCCATCTGCCAAGCCATTTTTTTCACAGAGATTGAAAAAGGTCTTTCACATCTATCTCATGTGACAATATTATAACACACAGAGAGACACACACGCGCGCTCTCACATATTATATATACAGGCACGCATATACATGTATATTATGGATAATATGCATATATACTTTTATATGTGTGTATGTGTGTGCATGTATATGTCTCTGTGTGTGTGTATATATATGCACCTTTTATGGATATGATGGGTTTGCTCATCATAACTCTAAATCTCTCTAAGGCTCCCTTCGAATTTAATCCTTTTAAGTTGATTTTCGTGTTTAACTTGCGACTTCTGAAGTGCAAATTCGTTCTCCTTCTTCCTCTCTTGTCTCCCTTTTGGCCGAGCTAAGAAACTTCCCTCCCTTTCTTTATCTTCTAACTTGAACATTCTTTCCCATTCTTTATCATTTCGCTCTCTGGGTCTTTGCTCTGCAAAGATCCTTTTTTTCCCTAACGCAAGCTGATTCACCTGCTATTAAATTTTAGCAATTTCTAAAGATTCTAATGGCCTTTCCAGCAGATGTAAACGTTGAGTTGTTTCGGTAATATCCTTATCGTTTTTCGGAGGCACATGCAAGTCCAGCTCCAGCTTGTCTGCTAATTACAGCAGCTTTCCTTGCTCACCATGTACAAAACTCCCTAAGTCATTTCTTCAAACCCCACATAATATGAAGTAACTGAAAGCGTCATTTCTCTCACGTTTAATCTAACCAACCAGAAGAATCCGAAATTAAACAGATTTTTCTCACCTAAATTATATTTTAAGATCCAGGACATTAATCGAAAAGTGTTTTTTAAATTTGCTGGGACCTTTCACACCTCAAATCTGTCATAATCCGCCCACATCCGTCTAAACCTGTCGAACCTTGTACAAATTCCAGACTTGATCGGTCCAAACCTGTCCACATCCGCAATGATGAGCTCAAACAGTTTTGGCACAGAGAACGAACATCTCCATTAATTAAAACCAAACAACCAGAAGAGCTCACTTCACCTTGTTATCTGATAAAATGTGTGCATGAGTGAAACAGAACTCAAAATTTCCAATTTTAAAAGAAAAATAACAATTTTGTTTCCTAACACTAACAATTAGCATTAAACAAAAAACTATGAATAATTCCAAAGCCTGCTTTTCTTAGCTAATCACTATCTGACTCCAACTCGATAAAATTGCTGCTCCAATAACACAATTACTAAAGATTACATAATCTCAATTTCTCAGAGATCATGCAGGTGGTCTTCTCATCTCCCTTCAACCTTCCTTCCCTTTCTTCCCGACTCTGCTGTCGTCTCCCTCGTTCGTCGTATTTCTTGTTGTGATTACATTTTTTTTTACGGGTAAAGGTACCCGAAGAGATAGTACAGTCTGATTCCTTTCAGAGCTTTTGATATTAGATGGACAAAGAGCTTTCTTGGTGTATGGCAGTTGGTCGAACAAGTTTTCAAAACACCCGCTTTTCTTATGCCTCCAACATCATTCCCTCTCATTGGTCCAATGTTGTCAATACAGCAAAATCAAACTCAATTGGATTTTAGTATTTCGGGAATAATTAAAATTAATTGATTGAATTTGAATTGCTGCCAGAACAGCAACCAAAACTGGCATGTACATTTAGCAGCCAATTCTTAAAGGTATCTATTTTCAAACAGTCCATTTCTTCCCTATTCTGTTCTGCAAGCTGTGACTCCACTTTAAATAAATTTTATAATTGAGAAAACAGTTGATATCTTAAACTGAATATGAACTCTTTGGATTTAAGAATGAATAAATGGATAGGTAGATAGATAGATAGATAGATAGATAGATAGATAGATAGATAGATAGATAGATAGATAGATAGATAGATAGATAGATAGATAGATAGATAGATAGATAGATAGATAGATAGATAGATAGATAGATAGATAGATAGATAGACAGACAGACAGACAGATGGATAGATAGATAGATAGACAGACAGACAGGCAGACAGATAGATAGATAGATAGATAGATAGATAGATAGATAGATAGATGGATAGATGGATAGATAGATAGATAGACAGACAGACAGATAGATAGATAGACAGACAGACAGACAGACAGACAGACCGACCGACAGACAGACAGACAGACAGACAGATAGATAGATAGATAGATAGATAGACAGACAGACAGACAGACAGACAGACAGACAGATAGATAGATAGATAGATAGATAGATAGATAGATAGACAGATAGATAGATAGACAGACAGACAGACAGACAGACAGACAGACAGACAGACAGATAGATAGATAGATAGATAGATAGATAGATAGATAGATAGATAGATAGATAGATAGATAGATAGATAGATAGATAGACAGACAGACAGACAGACAGACAGACAGACAGACAGACAGACAGACAGATAGATAGATAGATAGATAGATAGATAGATAGATAGATAGATAGATAGATAGATAGATAGATAGATAGATAGATAGATAGATAGATAGATAGATAGATAGATAGATAGATAGATAGATAGATAGATAGATAGATAGATAGATTTTTCTGGACACATTAACAGATCGAAAGCCTGTCCACATTTCGGTTGATTAAAAGGTTGGAAACTCAAGGCCAGGCAGTTAGCGTTTGAAAATATAATGTCTTTATAAATTAATAGAATATTTGCTGTCAGCGGATTCTTCACCACTCTCTTGACTTGTTCTCTGAACTTGGATGGATTAATTCCAGAAATAAATGTATTTGTCCAGCAATTTCATGTCCGCAGCATCCAATTGACTTTTCCCATATATACAATAACAAAACATAATCATTGAAATCAACACTTGTGAATGTGTAATATGTGAAATATATATTTGGAAGGAGTACAAGAAGTAAAGAATACGTGGCGAATAGTAACATTCTCATTGGTGTAGAAGGACAGAGAGAGCTCGATATTCATATACATAGGTCCCTGAAAGTTTCCACCCAGGTTGATAGGACTTTTAAGAAGGCATATGGTGTGGTAGAGGCATTGAGTTTCAGAGCCATGAGGTCACGCTCCAGCTGTACAAAACTCTGGTGAGGCCGCACTTGGGGTATTGCACACATAATGGTCACCGCATAATGGGAAGGATGTGGAAACTTTGGGAAGGGTTCAGAGGAGATTTAATAGGATCTTGCCTGGTATGGATGGAAGGCCTTATGAGGAAACACTGAAGACTTGAGGCTGTTTTGATTAGAGAGAAGAAGGTTGAGAGGTGACTTAACTGAGATATCAAGTGGTTAGATACGATGAACGGTGGGAGCCATTTCCCTCAGATGATGATGGCTAACACGAGGGGGCGTAGCTATAAATTCAGGGCTGATAGATGCATGACCGATGTCAGAGTTCGTTCTTTTATTCAGAGAGTAGTGGGGCATGGAACGCACTGCCTGCAACAGTAGGGCATTTCAGTGGTCATTGGATAAACATATGAATGAAAATTATATAGGGTCGGATTGATAGGTTTCAATTTGTTTCCAAAGTCCGTTCCAACATCGAGGCCCGCCTGCATTGCTCTACAATGTTCTATTTTCTATAACATCAGCCAATCAGAATACCATGAAGCTGCCAGACTTGGTGAAGAGTAAAACTACATATTTCGTTCTGCTCTCCACCTCTGTTTCTCTGACACCCGCTCTTGCCCTGCACATTTAGTCCCTTGTGAACCTGACTAGCCAATAAAATATGCCTTACCATAAGATTATTAAGTAATATAGTTGCAGCAGACGGGAGAATTCGTGGTAAAATCATTCAAAGACCAAAAGTCCAGGATCAATATAAAAGCTTGCGTTTATGTAACAGAACAATGATAATTTATGAACAGTCATTCCAGGTTTGTTCATAAAGTAGAAGGTAATATTCCTTCAAAACAGGAGAACGCAAGTCGTTGCGAAAAACACAGCTGCAGTTGCCAGAACATCATTCTGGCAGTCTTCAGCTTCTGGCAACCAATGGCCATAGATCAATAAATGGTAAGAGTATCGGCCAACGAGATGGAACAGACTGTTGCTTCACGAGCTGTAAAAATATATAATGCTACATACGGGAGTGATGTCCAGAACTCATGATGGGTAATAAAAATGTTTGGACTGTCTCAATATGATCACAATGATAATGGCCATTAGATCCGCCGCTGCCATGGCCATCAGCTAGGATGTGCTGGAAGTGAAAAGGCCTCAGTTTCCCTCGGAGCGGCATAGCAATGGCTAACAGATAAACTGCAAAAGATCAATGAGGACGGAGTCAGGAAATTATGGTCAGGGTTGGAATTGGAATGCCAGGGTTGGAATGAGGAAGAACGCCAGGGTTGGAATTGGAATGCAATAGTTCAAACAAAATGTGATCAGGTCAATCTAAACTCATCAAGTGCACGACAGAATCCACATCCATGTTAATATCTTCTTGCACACTGATTAGGAGTTGTGAAGAGCAAGCAACAAAAAGCTCCCAATTTTGTTAGCATCTTTTAACGGTGATAACCCCTCCCCTATCAGCGTTCCGAAAAGACCACTCCTCCGTGACTCCCTCGTCAGGTCCACCCCCTCCCCCTCCACCAACCCAACCTCTACTCCCGGCACCTTCCCCTGCAACCGCAAGAAATGCAAAACTTGCGCCCAAACCTCCCCCGTTACTTCCCTCCAAGGCCCCAAGGGATACTTCCAGATCCACCACAAATTCACCTGCACCTCCAAACACATCATCTATTGCATCCGCTACACTCGAGGTAGCCTCCTCTATATTGGGGAGACAGGCCGCCTACTTGCGGAACGTTTCAGAGAACACCTCTGGGACACCCGGACCAACCAACCCAACCACCCCGTAGCTCAACACTTCAACTTCCCCTCCCACTCCACCAAGGACATGCAGGTCCTTGGACTCCTCCATCGCCAGACCATAGCAACACGATGGTTCGAGGAAGAGCGCCTCATTTTCCGCCTAGGAACCCTCCAACCACAAGGGATGAACTCAGATTTCTCCAGTTTCCTCATTTCCCCCGCCCCCACCTTGTCTCAGTCAAATCCCTCGAACTCAGCACCGCCTTTCTAACCTGCAATCTTCTTCCTGACCTATCCGCCCCCACCCCACTCCTTCCTATCACTCTCACCTTGACCTCCGTCCACCTATCGCATTTTCAACGCCCCTCCCCCAGGTCCCTCCTCCCTACCTTTTATCTTACCCTGCTGGACACACTTTCCTCACTCCTGAAGAAGGGCTTATGCCCGAAACGTCAATTCACCTGTTCCTTGAATGCTGTCTGACCTGCTGCGCTTTTCCAGCAACACATTTTCAGCGACATCTCAGCTCAGCCAGCATCTATTTAGATGAGGAGGAAGTGATGGATTTCTGAAGGTGCTCAAGGGCGCCCTCATAAGGACAGGGTACAATGCTCAAGTCATCGATCGCCTGTTCCAACATTCCACATTGAGAAAACGTAATGACCTCCTCAGGAGACAGACGTGGGATGCAACCAATAGGGTACCCTTCCAGTACCCGTCGTCCAGTACTTCCCAGGAGCGGAGAAACTATGCGATGTTTTTCGCAGCCCGCAACCCATTATCGATGAGGATCAGCACCTCGCCAAGATCTTCCCTACACCTCCACTTGTCAACTTGATGGAACTGCTGAAATGATACAATTGTTTGCAGCCTTCAAGATTAAATCGACTACAACACTGTACAACCCTGTCATGGCAAGCACTGCCAGATGTCTTGGATGTCCACATGGATGCCACCATTACACAAGCAACCACAGTATGCGTGGCAGGAACTCATGTGACTCGACGAACATTGTGTATTTCATACGCTGCAGTAAAAGATGCCCCAAGGCATAGTACGTTGACGAGACCAACCAGATGCTATTGCAACCGAATAATGAACACGATTCAATTGATCTGGCATTCCTCATAAAGAGCAGGTTGTTGTAGATTATGTTAGGTCTGTTGACTGGACAGTTGGTTTGCAAAGTAGTGTAAATTTAACAGTGTGCGTTGCAAATCACACTTTGGATGAATTTAATAAAGACGTTGCTGTTTTCTCCTCGTCGCTAAAGGCCCTCAGGTTAAATTAACATCGTTTATCTAACTTAAATGCTAGAGCAGCTCTTTGTTCTGGTAAGACTCTGGCAATATTCATGCAGGTCAACAGATATTTCAATCAGAATGTCAGGACAAAAAAGAATGCATGTGGCGGGATGGATGCACTATCTAATGCTTGCTTTTGTCATCAGATGAAAGACTTAAGTTTTGGTTAAGAAGAGTGTAACATGGAATGGATTTTAGGAAAACCAGGCAGCGAGATTGAAACTAGTGTGGAAATAGGCCCTTCAGCCCTACAAGTCCACACCAACCCTCCGAAGAGTAACTCACCCAGACCCATTTCCCTCTGACTTATGCACCTAGCACTATGGGCACTTTAACATGGCCAATTCACCTGACCTGCACATCTTGGGATTGTCGGATGAAACCGGCGCACACCCGGAGGAAACCCACGCAGATACGGGGAGAATGTGGAAAAACTCCACACAGACAGTCACCCGAGGCTAGAATCGAAATTGGGACCGGGGTGCTGAGAGGCAGCAGTGCTAACCACTGAGCCACCGTGCCGCCCTCGGCACAGTGCATTATTGGATTATTGGATTATTGACTGATGACATAAATAATAAAACAGCTTCTTCTAATTTTAACGTTGGTTAATTTGCATGGAAAGCAGATTCATGCTATGAGATGGCAGGAAAATGGACAAATATAAGGCAAGTCATGTGAACGTGAACGATGGAGGTCTGTAAGGTAGTGTGATGGGAAACAAGTTCATTGGTCATCAGTAGGAGAGTGATGGGAAGAGGTCAGGTTGTGGAGAGCTCACTGTCCAAACACTGCGAGGGAGAACAGAATCTAGCAGCAGACCAGATAATAGGAGGGTACTGAAGTGAAGTTATATTTCGGCGAGCGTGAAATCAATGTTTGGTCAGAATAAATTTGGGTAAAACAATATCTGTTGAATGAATGCAAATTTCAGATGCTAAAACCAGCTTCTATACAGGTAAAAAATGTTTTCTTGTTATTTTCATCAATCCACGCAAAATGACTTTCACAATCGATGGCATTATTATTTCTTCTAATTTCTCATCATTTATTGTCAAACTCTAATTGTTGCAAGAAACATGGTAATCAAGATTAACAACATAGCTGTGACTTTGGGGCACATGCCATCCAGTCCAAGTAACCAGAGCAGATACCTTTCCCTGAAGGGCATTCGCAAAATGCAACATTTTCCTTTTTTAGTTTAGTTTTGTTTTAATGAATATGATGACAAGAATGTCATTTGATACCTTTCCATTTCAGAAACGTTTTTTCATTCTTTTTTTAATGGTATGATTCAATTCGGGATTATTATTCGTGTAATATTAGCGCTATGTCATTGACTCGACTGAAATATTATTACTGCAGGAAGAAATTTATGTTGAGATGATGAAGGACTAAAATACAATGATTGGAAGACCGATGAGCCTGCTGTTTCAAAACCGACAGTGAAGGACGCCATCTGACTACCTTCCTAACTGTTACATCCAGGTGGGCGGTCATCTTTTCCTACACATTTCTGCATTTTCAAAATGTTTCCAATTACAGTCAGGGATAATTATTTTATTCATGGTCCGGGAGCCCTTCAAAACTCAGTTAGGTGGCTGCTCTCAGTAATTCTATTTTCTCATTAGCAGAGAAATTGGCATAATTAGAAATTTTAATGCATTCCTGATGATCTGCCTGAACTTGGATAGAGTCACCAAATATATAAATGCATTTGTGCAGGAACTCACATTCCGAAAATAAGTTGCAAAGTCCCTAAATATTTTGACAGATTCAGTAATGTATTCTCTTCTAATGGTATAACGTAAGACATTTATAACATAACACGACCACAGAAGTATGAAGCATCCAGAAATAGTGAACAGTAATATAATAGATTTCCTCCTACTCTCCATTTCTGGGTCACTGAGATTCTCACGTCTTTTCTGACCCTTCAGTGCCCTACGTACTCGACTGGCCACTAAAATATGTCTGACAGTCAGAGCATTAAAAAACATAATTAATATAATCGGGAGCAATGGATTTAAAACCTTGTTGAACAGATCGAATCCCCTCCATGTTGGCTCAGTCCAATAGCTTTTCTTAAACCTACAATTGAAGGGCACATTGTCAATTATATACCAAGGTTCATATATAAAGTAGATGGCGATATTTTTTAAACTGAACAGAAGACAGATTGTTGATAGAACCACAGCTGCCATTTTCCCTGTGCAATAATTTATTTTTAGTTTTGGGCAACAAATGGCCACAAACCGATCAAAGGAGAAGACTAACGTGAACCAGACAGAAGAATCTCTGATTGCATACCGCAGAACAGACAAGGAACTGCACACAGGAGTGATATCCAGGAAGATGTCTTCGACAATATAGGAAGATAAAATCTGCTTCATAATGGTGTTAGTTATAGTGGACAGCAGATCCATCGCTGCCATGGCAACCAGATAACGCGTGGTGCAGGAAGAGAGGCCACATGTTCCACAGGAGAGGATGACAAGCGCCAGTAAATTAACTGTGAGGGTGAATGAACAGAAGATATATTGGAAATTATTTTGCAAAGAAAGCAACAGCAAAAGTTTGACATCACATTCGAGTCGTCATCTGCTGGTGGTGATCTGCAAAGCTTAACATTTCAAAAGTGTATTTCCAAATCCAGCCTGATTGTTTTTCTTTATAAAATAGGACCTGACACTGACCATCTCATACTTTATATATATGGACGTTTGACTCGCCATTTAGATAACACAATGGAAGGATCTAAAGGTGCTGATGTCTTTGTGGCATTACCATTAAACTACGTATCAGGAGACTCAACCTCATACTCTTACCACAGATTACATCCCACATGGAAGATGGTAGAAATTGAATTTCATAAAAATTCTTAAGTTAGGAATCTAATAATGACTCTGAAACAATTTTGGGGAACAAGACCATTTAGTTCGCTAATGTAACTTAGGGAGAGAGACAGCGATCCTTGCTTGCTTTGTACAGTATCTGACTCCAAGTTGATAGCCATGGAGCCGCCGTAACGTCTCTCTGGTAACACAGGTTTGGCCAAGCAATGCTGCCTGGCAAGTTCAGTGAATGAACATAAACAAAATAAAGTAAATGATGAGAGACGAATTGACAGGGTATCAGAGTTCAGTTCTTCCTCAGGTTTGGAGACTCACCCTGCATCATACATATGACGGTTCCAGGCACGAAGTCTGGCTGGTATTGAACCAGTTCCTGTCCTACACATGAGATAGCTTACAGATGATACTGCTTGTTTAGTTCCAGTTCACTGACTCTTGGACAATAGCCAGATGTTGCTTTGCTTGTGTGGTACCAGGCTCCCTCTCCAGAATGAAACACCATTCAGGATCAGGATGTGTCGAAGAGAGAAGATGGACAGCGATATTATTGGTAAATTACGAAAAACATTGATGATTTTTATGCGTTTCAAATCTTAAATAGAACCTTGATGCTTTGCATTCAACACATGTAGATGAAATGCGAAGAAAGAGACTTGAGAACGGCGGGTAAAATAAATAATACACACGCCAGACAGAAAGACATTTCAATGAAGACATTTGCTGAAGCAAAATAATTTTATTATGCTATATGCAATCGGTTCAAAAAACAATTTAGTTCGACAAGGCAAGGCAACAATGGAAGACTTATCAACTAAACTGCATGAATTTCAATGAAAGAAGTCTGTCAAGCAAGGTGGATTAGCTCAGGACAGCGATGGGAAATGGAGCCAGGACACCAAAGCAGCTGAAAAGAAAACATGGCTGAGGGAGAGACTGAACTGACAGCTCAATATTTTTGGGGTTTGTATGAAGGAAGAATTGAAAGAGATTCAAGAGAGGTGTAAGTGGCGTTTCCATAAGGCAGTAGAGTCGAGGTATAGAGCAATGCAGCATGGAAACAGGTCTTTTGGTGCAACGTTCATGCTGAACACAGTGCCCACTCAGCTCGTTCCAGTTGACTGCATTTGTTGCATATGCCTCGAAAACCGTCCCATCCATGTACTGAGCAAAATGTTTATTTTAAAATGCTGCTAATGCATCTGCATCAAACACTGTCTCTAGCAGTTCATTCGAGATACATTCAACACTCGGAATTATTAAATTGCCCCTTAGGGCCTTGTTATATCTTTCTCTGTTCACCTTAAACCTATGCCCTTGAGTTTTCACTTCCACAGCCCGGGGAATAAAACTGTATGAATTCATGCAGTCCGTGCCTCTCGTGACATTATACACCTCAATAAGGTCCACCCTCATTCATGTGCATCCAGGAGTAAAGTACTATCCTCGCCAATCTCTCCAAATGCATCAGACCTACTAACGCTCACAACGTTCTTGTAAATGTTCTTTGCACTCGTTCCACTGTAACTATGTCTTTCCTATAACAGGGTTCACAAAACTGTGCACAATACTCCAAGTGCAGCCTCACCAACGATATATACAACTGTGATGTAACATCCCAACTCCGATACTCAATGCCTTCACCGAGGAAGGCCAGCATGCTTCATCACCCTGTCGTTCTGCGACACCGCTTTCAATGAACTATGCACTTGTACTCTTGAGTCCTGCTATTCTATAATATTCCTCAGGACATTACCATTTATTGTATAATTCCTACCTCGGTTAGACTTTCCAAGGCGCAACACCATATGCTTATCTGCACTAAATTGCATTTGCCAATTCTTAGAACCACCCCATCTGAACAAGGTCCCTCCGTAATTTTTGATAACTTTCCTCGCTGTCAACAAGATATCCTAATTTTAAACAGACTAATCATGACTTGTACATTTACACTCCGATCGTTTATCTAAATAACAGACAACAAAGATCTTGTGACACACGACCAGTCAAAAGCCTCCAGTAGTGAAACAATTAGTGACCTTGCCGTGAAACAATATGGGTGTTAGACGAAGCATTACAATTTTATTTTATCCTGGCTTTTTTGAAGACAGGTTCTAAAGACGGAGCCAACATGCAGTCTGCCAAAACCACGAGAGTAATAACTTGTTAAACTTGAGGGTTTTGTTTATAACCTGACTTACTGTGGCCAGCACTCACAGATTAAGATTGCTAAATTTTGTTTCTGTCACCTGCTTGGAGTTTCAGAAGCGTTCGAGTTTCAGTAAATGATGCCTGGCCGCTACATTCTTTGAATTGTTTCTTGATTTTTTTTTTGTTTTTTGCATCCTTCATTGAAAAATTGTCAGTAAAAATCTCTGCCAGAATTTGTCTTTTTTTGCCAAGGTTTGTATTTATGGGACGTTACTACGTTGGAACAGCATTACTATATCTATTATTCAGTTAAGTTTTCTTTTTAATACTTAACTTGTTCTAAATTCCTTTTTCTCTTGTTTGTATTTTAAGTATGGAGATCAAATACTTTTTGTGCTGCTTAACGTCTTGCAGTTTGACCACTCACATCACTTCTGGAACATGGCACTACCCATTTATCTTTAAAGTAAGAAAAATTAGGGTCGAGGCTACCTTCTTAAAATATTGCGAGAAGGCGTGGATTCGTGCGATTCGTACTAATTTGGGAGCGCTTGTTTGAATGGAAATCTATAGTTCCAAGTTAGAGATAGAATTCGTGGACTGGCAGTAGGAAGTAACTTTGCATGAGTAGATATATTGAATTTCTGATGAATAAAAATGATGTTAGTGTTTTGTTTTTCTTTCTTGGATTGAAGTTTCTTGATTTAAACAGGTTGTGCCTTATGTAGTAATGGCTCTCTCGGTTACGAATTGTTTTATGGATTGGAAGAGATGACTTCAGGAGTTTAACAAAAAGTGATCAAAGCAAAGCTGTTAGAATTGGAAGGCAAGCTGGAGTTCGGGTTGTCTGTGTCTTGATGAAAGGAAAGCTCGACATTCAAAATTGCTGGCAATGCCATTGGAAATTTTTGGAAAAGGTTCGGATTCAATTGCAGATGAAGCAGCGTGAACATGAAAAGGAAATGAAGCAGTTTGAGTGACAATACAAAAAGCGTGAACATACAAGGAGTGAAAGAGCCTTGCAGAAGAAAAGCAAAAAGTGAGTTTGAACTTCGGAACTTGACATTTAGAGAGCAAACTCGACTTGAAAGGGCAGAGGTGAAGGAAGAAGTTCGGTTTCCTGAGAAAGATAGTGACGACAAACAAACCCATTGTAGCCAATGGCCTGGATTTAAAAATGTCCACGCATTGCCTACATTTTACAAGAAAGATGTGGAAGCCTTTTCTGCTTAATTTGATAAAACGACTAAAACCGGAAATGACCTGTGACCAACTAGATATGTGCTCATTTAACTTACGTTGGTGGGTAAAGTTGTGAACGATTTGCATCACTATCAGTGCAGGTATCTTGGCAGGATGAGGAGCTGAAGAATGCTATCTTAAGTGCAGATGAGCTATGGCCAGAGGCAAAGTTTCAGGAATCTAAATCAGGAACTTGGTCAATCGTGCATTAAGTTTGAAAGGATGCACTAAATAAATTTCATAGAGAATAAGGCCACTGAAAATACATCAAACCTTTGACATTCTTAGAGAGAAGACTGTTTTGGAGGATTCCAAAATGTTTCTTCTGGGAGTAGAGAGAACGCATGTGGAAGAGCGGAGAGTTATGACTGCATGTTTTGCAGCGAAACTTCCCATTATGATTGGTTGGTTCACACATAGAAGTTTGGATACCAAGATCAGTTTCAATCTATGAGGGATCCAAATTTGGGAGAAGAAAAATGCACAGTTGGTAAGGGAAAAGCAGATCTCATTGATATTCAGGAATCCCATTATGGGGAACAGAAGTAAAAATCAAACTCTGGTGTTTTCACTGCAACAACTTAGACCAAATGAAATCACAGTGTAAGTGGATGAGAAAACAAAAAGCCTGGGAACGCTCATATAGGAAAACAGGATAAGCCAGTGAATTTCGTTGAAATGTTGAAGAAAACCACCCTCGAAGCTCACAAGCTTCACCAGAATGTAAAACCTGGTCATTGCTTGATTGACAAAAACAAAGCCAAGTATTCTTAAAAATGGCAGATATTCTTACACGTTTAAAATAGAACAAGCTGCAGTCTACCTTCTTAAAATATTTTGAGGTGGATATGATCTGCTCCATCACAGATTGAACTGAGAAATAAGAAGAGAGATCACTATGGTTGTATTGTATTTTAGACCCCTCAACAGTAAGCGGGACATTGACCAGCAATATTTCGGAAAATAACGATATTGCTGAAAAAAATAGAGTCAAATACTCTGGGAGCAAAACTTGCTAATCATAGACTTGTACTGATATTGGATGGGATGGAGTGTGGTTTTGTTTGGTGTGTTTAAGGCAACTTTCTCAATCGATGTGTCGATCATCTCATTAAAAAAGGGGAATAACTCGACATTCCTTGGGAAATAATGCAGGGCAAGTGAGTGTCGTGCTAGCAGTTTGCGCTTTGGTACCAGTGACCATAATTCTATTAATTTTTAAATAGTTGCAGAAAAGGATATACATGTTGAGTAAGATAAATTTCCAAAATAAGGCAAGGCCAGTTTTGATTTTATTAGGCAGAACTGTCAGCAGTTGTTTGCAGGAGCTTGCTCACAGGCTCAGGGACGTCTGGCAGTTGGAAGACATTTCAAAGCGAAATTACGAGGGTTCAGCATAAACACGTTATTTCTCGTGAGCACAGAAAGACATTCAGGGGGATGTAACTTTGGATGAGTAGATATATTGAATTTCAGATGAAAAGAATGGATCCACATATCAGGTACAGTCAGACGGGAAGAAGTTATTCCTGAGAGCGGTATAAGGGGTCCACACTGTACACTGAAGACATGAATCAGAAGGACAAAAAGGACGAGACATGAGATAGCTTTGACAGGTATGGTTAAAGTCGTCAAAAAATTCCACAAGAATATGAATTGGAAAAGAGCAAACTGGGAGAAAATGAACCCACTTAATTATCAATAACGCCATATATGTATGAAACGAGAGGAGATGGGTGAGATCCAGAACGAATATTTCTCCTTAATTTTCACTGTGGAGAAAGACATGGAATCTCGGGGAACTAAAGACGTGATGTCTTGGAAAGAGTTCACGTAAAGACGAGGAGGTACTACAGGTCTTAAAATGCATAAAACAAGATAAAAGCCTGTGACCAGATCAACTGTTTCCCAGGCTATTGTGGCCGAGACATTCCAAATGGGTCTTAATGTAAGTAAATGCAATGTTTTACATTTCGTTAAAAAAAAGCAGGGCAGGGCTTCCACGATTAATTTTATGACCCTGTGTAGTGTTGTCAAACCGAGAGTCCTGGGGTGCAGACACATAGTTCTTTGAAAGTGCTGGCAGAAGTGGTGAAAAAAGTGTTTCACATGCTTGCTTTCATCGTTCAGAACACTGGGCACAGGATTCAGGACTTCATTTTCCAGCTGTACAGGACATCAGTAAGGCCACATTTAAAGTTCCATGCACTAACCTGCTCGCCCTGCTGTAGGAAGAAAGAAGACTAAACAAAGCTGTTTCTGAGAGTGGGAAGATTTGAGTAGTGAGGAGACAATGGGTAGAACTGGAACTTTTTTCTCCCTGAGTGCCGACCTTATCGAAGTTGGGAAAATCGTGACGGACACAGAGATGGTTAATAGACAAGGTACTTTCCCCAGAATAGGGAAGTGCAAAACTAAAGATATAAAGTTTATGGTAAGGAGGAAAGTATTTAAAAGGGACTAGAAGTGCAACTTTGTTCCTAACAGAGGATGGTACTTACATGGAACAAAATACCAGATTTAATGGTAGACACCGCTAAAATTATATCATTTGAAAGAAATTTCGACAGGTTTTTGAATAGTGAAGATTTGAAGGGATACGAGCCAAAACACAGAAATGGGACGAGTACAGCTTCGAAAGCCTGGTACGCATGACGAGTGAATGAGATATTCGGTTTTGGTGACGCGTGATTCTATGACTTCCTGATTCCATGACTCTGTCTAGAAAACTTAAAACATCATAGAAGCAGCTGACACAATGTGGCAATTCAAGGAAAAATGGAGTACCAAATCACATACATCAATGAAAGGATTGCAGACGCTGCAATTTGTCACTTTAAAGGGCACAAATATTAAAACGTGAAATGGAGTAATTACAGAAATAAAAACAGGTCAATATACATTGAGAACATCATTGTTGAAAGGAAAAACATTTGCTCTCTGTGTAATTTTATGAAAGACAAAACTCCCAGAAATATAATAATATCTGTGTAAATGCAAATGACAATTAAAAATGAAAGATAATTCTATGCATAAATTTAAATAGCACTAAACAAAATAATTGTTCAGAACATTCACAAGTACCCAAGATCACATGATGTCCAGAATGTTTTTCTAAAATGTCTCTACAGAGGGAAACATTGCATTATCGTCTACCCGTCGAATATCTCTCGCTTAAAAATGGTGCTGGCAAAAAAATAATCATTTCTTATAAGAAAATGATGAATTTATGGGATGTATGTATCATTGGCGTTGCCAGAGATCATTGCCTGCCTCAAAATGCCCAGGGGCAAACAAATGCTATCACGACACAGAATATCTATCACAGCTAACCAAAATGGCTTGAATGCATATTGGAACGGGAGGCAGAAGATACAATTGTTGTGGTTCACGTTGGCACGAACGACATAGGCAAGAATAGGAAGGATGACCTGTTGGGGAGCTGCGCTTTTCCAGCAACACATTTTTAAGTTCTGATCTCCAGCATCTGCAGTCCTCACTTTCTCCTGTTTGGGGAGTACCAAGCACTACAAACAAAATTGAAGAACAGGTCCTCAAGGGTCATAATCTCTGAATTTATGCTCGAACCACGTGACAATTGGCATAGGGTTAAGAGAATTAGGGAAGTAAACACGTAGCAAAGACATTGGTGTGTGCAAGAGGGATTCCATTTCATGGGACATTGGCGTCAGTTTTGGAAACAGGTTGATCTGTGCCGATGGGACAGTCTCCACCTGAACCGATCTAGAACCAGTGTCCTGGCGAAAAGGATACATAGGGTTATCACGAGGACTATAAACTTGTAAGTCGGGGGAGGGGAAAAGGAAAGTAACAGGGAGTATGGAGTCAAATAGAAAGATTAGTAGCAGGTTAGCATGTGTGCAAGGTTTAAGTTCGAGGTAAACTAGGAATGAACCAGAAAGGAATGACAACTTAGGACACATTACTATATTTGATGGAAATCATGAGGATAAGAAAATTAGCATTAAGGTGCTTTACCTGAATGCTCATAGTATTCATAACAAAGTACATGAATTAGCAACACAAATCATTGCAAATGATTATGATGTGGTCGGCATCACAGCGACGTGGTTGCAGGAGGTTCAGTACTGGCAGTTAAACATCAAACGATTTACAAATTATCGAAATGACAGGGAGGTAGGCAGCGGGGCGGGATTGCCTTGTTAGTAAAGAATGAAATTATATCTATGGCACTGAATGGCATAGGGTCAGATGATATGGAATCTGTCTTGGTGGAGTCGATAAGGCAATAAAAGGGAGTTACGTACAGACCTTCCAGCAGTGATCAGGACCAGGAGTGCAAGACGAACCAGGAAATAGCTCGGGCATGGCAGAAAGGCAAGATTACCGTGATCATAGGGGACTTCAATATGCAAATGGACTGGTGAATTATGTTGCTGGTGGATCCAAAGAAAAGGAATTCATGAAATGTTTACAGGTTGGCTTTTTTCTGAACAGCTTGTGATGGAGCCCACAAGGGAGCAGGCTATTCTGCACTTACTGCTGTGTAACGAGCCAGAGTTTATAAAAAAATATTAAAGTCAGGGAACACTTAAGACGCAGCGATCATAATATGGTCGAGTTCAGTCTGCAGATTGAAAGAGAGAAGGCAAAATCGGATGTAACGGTGTTACAGTTAAAGAAAAGTAGTCACATGGGCATGAGGGAGGAACTGGCGAAAATTGACTGGAAACATTACCTAGTCGGGTACTTGGTAGTGCAACACTGACAGAAGTTTCTCGGTGTAATTGAAGATACAGTTGAGAGGTTCATTCCAAAGATTACCCAGGGAGGGATTAGACAACTATGACTGACAAAGGAAGCCAGGAGATCACAGAGAAAGAGACAGCCTACAAAATGGCCAAGAGCACTGGGAAATCAAAACATTGGGAAGACTACAAAACAAATAGAGGATAACAAAGAGAGAAATAAGGAAGTAGAGGAGCATATATGAAGTTAAGTTAGCTTGTAATATAAGAGTAAAAGTTTCTTTCAATACAAAGGAAACAGACCAGAGGCAAAAGTAGAGGTTGAGCTGCTCCAAACTGATGCAGGGACGCCAGTGATGGGAGATAAGGAAATAACTGAATAACCTAATAAATACTTTCTGTCAGTCTTCACAGTGGAAGAACTGAGTAATATCCCAACAATTTAGGAGAGGCAAGGGGCAGAGTTGAGTATGGCAGCAATTAAAAAAAAGGAAGTCATTGAAAAACTAAAAGGTCTAAAAATGCATAAGTCTCCTGGCCCGGATGGCCTCCATCCCAGAGATCTGAGGGAGGTGGCTGAAGAATTAGCTGAGGCGTTGGGTTGTAATCTTTCAAAAATCATTGGAATCAGGGAAAGTCCCAAATGATTGGGCAATTGCTGTTGTAACCCACTTGTTCAAGAAAGGATCAAGCCAAAGATGGAAAATTATAGGCCAGATCGCCAAAACTCAATTGTAGGTAAAATTCTTGAATCCATTGTTAAGGGTGAGGATTCTGAATTCTTCGAAGTGCAGGGTCGGATTAGAACAAGTCAGCATGGATTTAGTAAGTGAGGTCATGCCTTACAAGCCGGTTAGAATTCTTTGAACAGGTAACAGGTAGGTTAGACCAGGGAAACCCTGCAGATTTTATCTAAGTATAATTACAAAAGGCCTTTCGTAAGGTGCCTTTCGGGAGGCTGCTGAGTAAAGTGAGGTTCCACGGTGTTCGAGGTGAGCTATTGGCGTGGATTCAGGATTGGCTGTCTGACAGAAGGCGGAGAGTTTTGATAAAATGTTCTTTTTCAGAATGACACCTGGTGACAAGTGGTGTCGCGCAGGTTTCAATGTGGGGGCCGCAGCTGTTCACTTTATATATTAATGAACTGGGCGAAGGGATTGAGGGAATTCTGGTGAAGTTCGACGATTATACGAAGTTAAGTGGACAGACAATAGTACTGAGGAAGTAGGGAAGCTACAGAAAACCGTAGACAGTTTAGGAGAGTGGTCCAAGAAGTGGCTGATGAAATTCATTGCGAGCAAATGCGAGATCTTGCACTTCGGAAAAAAAAATAACACAGGCAAGGGCTATATTCTAAACGGTGAGAAAATTCATTAAGTCAACGTCCAAGGGGATCTCAGAGTGCTCGTAAAGGATTATCTAAAGGTTGAATTTCAGGTTGACTCCATGGTGAAGAAAGCAAATATAATGTCACTTACCTCAAGAGAGTTGGCATTTAAAAACAGTGATGTGCTACTGAGACTTATAAAGCTCTTGTTAGGCTCCATTTAGAATACTGAGCCCCACAACCCAGGAAGATCATACCCTCATTGGAGCGTGTCCAGCGGAGATCCACACGATTGATCCCTGGAATGGTATGCCTAACAGATGATGAATGATTGAGGATCCTGGGATTGTATTCATTGGAGTTTAGAAGATTGAGCTGCGATCTAACAGAAACTTACAAGACAATTCCTCGCTTAGAAATTGTGGATGCTGGGAAAATATTTCCATCAGGCGGGAATACTAGGACACTTGGGCACAGACTTAGAATTAGAGGAGGTTAATTTAGAATGGAAATGAGCAGACATTCTTCAGCCAGAGCGTGGTGGGCATGTGGAATTCATTGCCACGGAATACAGTGGAAGTTATGACGTTAAATGGCTGCAAGGCAGAGATTGAAAAATTCTTAATTCCAGAAGTAACTAAGGGATTCGGGGAGAGTGATGGCAAGTAGCGTTGAAATGCCCATCAGCCATGAATAGCGGAGTGGACTCGATGGGCCGTATGGCCTTACTTCCACTCCGACTTCTTATGGTGTTAAAACATCGGTTCGGCCCCAGTTACTACGTTTTGATCACATCTGGTTGCCATACCACAGGATGAACGTACATGCTTTGGATACAGCACAGTGTAGGCTTGATGACGGGCTCCAGCCCAAAACGTCAATTTTCTTGCTCCTCGAATGCTGCGTGACCAGCTGTGTTTTTTTTACAGCAACACACTCTGAACTCTGATCTACAGCATCTGCAGACCTCACTGTCTCCCCCTGAAAGTAATGATACCTGGACATCAGGGGTTACATTATGAAGCGGCAGCATGAAAATTAAGCTTGTTTTATTTTAAGAATGAAAGCCTAAGGGAGTGGTCTGGTTCAAGTTTTCAAGGTATTGTCAGTTTAAGACAGGGTCGGTAAAGAGAAACAATTTCCACTGTCCGTCGGTTCGGGAACTCGGGGCGTTGCCTTCCAGAAACTGGTGAATTTTTCCACCACTTTATTTCTTTGTTGTTCTTGTTTTGTTTCAGATCTTCATCATTGGCAATTCTTTGTATTCTTGCATACTTTATAATATTCAAGTGTTGCTTTTGCCCGCCAAATGTATTTGTCATCCCTGACTTGTGAATTTAATAAATTGAATAAATAGATTTTTTAAAAACAATCTCCTGTTATGAAGGTTGATCTTGGTCGTTTCCTTGAACGTTGCAGTCCATGAGTGAAATGAACACCCTTGTGTTGACAGGCAGGTAGTCCGAAGGTTTTACGTTTGGATGGTCTGCAGTCTCGACAATTACCGTAACTCAATGGTGCTCCAACGTTTTCTCAGGTTTTTGCCTCCCATTTGCCTGTTTGTAATGTCTGTCGAAAGACCCTGGACTTTTTTCTAACGCTCTCAGCATTATAGCTCATGCAATTTGTCGACATCCTGAAATTTAGGAATAATGAGTAATATTGTTGAAGGAGTTAAAAGTAGCATCAAATATTCGCACTGCTATATTTCTTTGATAAGTCTGGACTCTTGAATTTGTTCCAATGCACTAAATGAATTAGCAATATCCAAACATATTGCTAATTCATGATTCGAACATGGTGAGGATACATTCTACAATCTGGAAATGTATCAGTCGAATTTAGAGAGGATAAAAAGGCATGTTTAGCCTTATATTAAAGCATTGTACCTGTACAGGAATATTCCGGATGAGCTCTAGACCACACATTTGCAATGTTACAGAGAAATATTTTCACGTACAACGCCCTTGAAATACCCAGTAACCCCAACGGGTTCGTGACATCAATGAAAGTGACTGAAATTTGCTGATGAGGGGTATCTTTACAGACATCCTGAGCAGTAGGTTTCATTGACGCATTGAGCAGATCTGTCTGAAAATGTTTTGAAGTACTTCAGGTTAGCCTTTTGTACTGTTGTTCTTTTCACTGTTTTATTTCTATAAGCAGACAACTGGCAATCTTCCAGATAGGATGACATTTTGAAATGTTAGTCGCAATTAACATGGCAGGAGTGCAGAGTGCAGAGTTTCGATGATGTAATCAATTGTGAAATAGACAAGAGCTGTTTGTTGCGTGTTGCTGCTGTTACTTGGTTTTCAACAGGAAGATCTTACATATGACTGGATTATACGTTATGTACACGTATGCAAGTTGCCTTCCCGCTAAACAATCCTCCATCGTCTGTGAACAAACGTTGTTCTCATGATAATGCAGTGTTGTCGTTACGGGGGATATATCGACCTCCATTACCACAAAGACTCATCCACTGCCTGGCTCTGAGGTAAAGACTAAGGTTAAATCCATTTTAAAAACTGCGTGTGACCTGCGACCTCAGAGAGGTCCCCAGTTCTGATCTGCCAGATCAGTTCAAAATCTGTGGCCATGTATCTATGCGCAATGTTTAACCGGTGCTTGAGGAAGCAGGTTAATCTACACTAAAAAAAAACAAAATTTTGTCAGAGGTATGACAATTCAGAGGATAATAAGTATTTGTGCCAAAAATTTGGAAACTGCAGTCCTGGCCATTGTTCAAATATAAGTTAAAAACTAGTTGCATTTTCTGTTTGCCCAATTCAATAGACCGCAGAGTAAAATCAACATTTTACTCTTTGACATATTACCGAGCACATGACCATTGCCAACAGATATCTGCGTGTGGTGATTTATCTAAACATAATGATGTTTGACCCAACCGGGTATTCAAAAGAATGCCTTCAATGAAGAGTTATCTTTGAACTCTTAAAGTTTAGTTTAACACGATACTTCATTAACAAAACGCATTAAGAAAGTACGTTAGTGTCTTGAAGGCACAGTTTTTAAATCAATTGATTCAGTACTGTAAAGTAGACACCTCAAGACTTTCAACTAACACTAGCAGTATCACTAAGCTAATACATATTTTTTAAAGTGTATAATATTGGCAACGGGGTCAGCATTTAAGAATACGTTTTGCAGCGTATAACAAGGTCAACTCAAACAGATTTATACAATTTCAATGATTAAAGTCACTTACCAGGAAGACCGATAACACCAAGTATTGTGTATGATATTTTCCTCATATTGCGCCGTAAAGGAGTCATTTTCCATGTCAGGTAAAGCGTTTGCTGCAACCAACCTCTCTGGAGCATAATCTGAGCTAATATGCATTTGAAGCTATTATTATCTGTTGTGTAACCTCCACAGGGATTTTGAAATTGCAGAATCGTTCAACTTCATTCAAAATAGAAATCAACAATTAGATTGCAACACTGAATGCATTATCACTCGCAAAAGAATATTTTCTCCAAGAGATTTAATTGCAAAACTCAACTATAATAATGAAAGAAAGAATCCACTTGATTTTTGTTCAGCACATGAACAATAGAGTGGAAACAGAAAACAATCCCAAACCTTTATGTTGAAATATGTTTCAATTGATCATGACCATTCATTATTACAATTCAAAATTTTGGACAGAATCTCTCAGTGATGCCTCACTGATGAATTAGATGTAAGCTCTTGTGCTACATATTGGCAGTGTGCTTCCAATTAAACCTGTTGGACTATAACCTGGTGTTGTGTGATTTTTAACTTTGTACATCTCCACAAGATCGTTTTCTTTGATGGACTCAGATGAGATGCATGAAAACGGAAGCGTAACGGGACTGAAATGTCATGACTGATTGGTTGATGATTACCTTATTTTCATTTCTCCTACAGTGTAATTATTTCCGTTCGTACAACGTTACCTGACATAAAAGACAATGTTTAAAACAACATAAACGGGGTGAAAGGTGTAACTTTCTTGTAGATAATAAAATGAATATCAGTGGCAACGCATTAAGCAATTGTAATGCGAGCCAATGCTGCATTCCATCCAAATCCCTAACTACCGCGACGCCATTGTGCTCCTATGCAGCCAGGAATCCAATCATTCCTGAAGTAATATGAGCTCTGAATTAACGAACTGGAGGACAAACATTGATCACAGGCATTCGTTATAAAAATACAAGGTTATTTGTACACGTGATTCTGAAAGAAAACACATCTTTTAGGCAATGTTCTTCTGGTTACGTCAGGGGCAGGATATTATCACCATAGATGAGGCTGGTATTGACATCAGTAAGTAGGAGAAAAGCATGCAGTCTTTGAAATGTCTGGTGGTTTCCAAGTTCTTCACGTGTGATTTTACGACACTGATAGCTGTAGATTCGAGGAGAAAAAGGAAAATGGCTTCGTAATGAAAACACTTGGGCCCGTGCTGTGGGACAATGGAAAGGAGTACGAACACTCCATTCATTGAGATAGATATAATATCTGCTGTCGGTGTGTCCACCAGCCTCCATTAACTGGCACTGTCCGACTTCAGAATTTCCGAACAACTTTGGAAAAGAGGCTGCTCTGGAAGTTGTTGATCACTTTGTCA